>NW_016814045.1:5851382-5948145 GCF_001698545.2 Rhinopithecus bieti | reverse complement strand
CTTTCTTTCTTTCTTTCTTTCTTTCTTTCTTTCTTTCCTCTCTCTCTCTCTCTCTCTCTCTCTCTCTTTCTTTCTTTCTTCAAGACAGAGTTTTTTTGCTGTTGTTGCGCGGGCTGCAGTGCAATGGCACGATCTTGGTTCACTGCAGCCTCCACCTCCCGGGTTCAAGCAATTCTCCTGCCTCAGCCTCCCGTGTAGCTGGAATTACAGGTGCCTGACACCACGCCAAGCTAATTTTTTAAAAATATTTTTAGTAGAGATGGGGTTTCACCATGTTGGCCAGTCTGGTCTCGAACTCCTGGCCTCAGATGATCCGCCTGCCTCTGCCTCCCAAAGTGCTGGGATTACAGACATGAGCCACTGCGCTGGGACCCGAATTCTTTAAAGACTGTTTTCAGGAAGGGACCTGAGTGTTGTACAGGCACATCCATCCGATGCTATGTCCTATGGGCTCTGCCAACTACATTTCTTCCTCTCCTTTTCCACTGCCTTGGTGTGGGGAGGCAGCGGGGAGAGGAGAGAGAGAGAGTGACACAGTTTAATCTGCATTCATTGCAGCTGGCTTGTTGGAAAAAATTAAGATAAAGTGAAAGAGCATCTTTGAAAATGATAACACTCAGTATTTGGGAGGGTTAGTGGAGATACGCCTCTTATACACTGCTGGTGGGAATTGGTACAATTTTACTCCAAAGTAATTTGGCAATATGTATGATGAATTTGAATAATATTCATATACTCTGCTTTGTCAAACCTTTTTTTTTGAGATGGAGCTTTGTGATGGTTGCTCAGGCTGGAGTGCAATGGCACAATCTCGGCTCACTGCAACCTCCGTCTCCCAGGTTCAAGTGATTCTTCTACCTCAGCCTCCTGAGTATCTGGGATTACAGGTGCGCCCCGCCACACCCGGCTAATTTTTTGTATTTAGTAGAGACACGGTTTCACCATGTTGGTCAGGCTGGTCTCAAACTCCTGACTTCAGGTGATCCACCTGCCTTGGCCTCCCAAAGTGCTGGGATTACAGGCGTGAGCCACTGCGCCTGTGTTTTGCCAAACTTTGAAACTGAAGTTTAATATGATGCAGCTACATGCATGAGCTTTCACTGAAGTGCTTGATGAATTTTTACAAACTGAGCTACGCACCCGTCATACAGATCAAGATATAGAATATTACCAGCACCCCAAGAGCCTCTCTTGTACTCTCTCCTGATCATTACTTCCAAACAGTACCCAACACCCCAGCTTTTATGACTATAAATAGATGTTTGTCTGACTTTGAATTTCATATGAATGAAAGCACAGAGAATGTACTCTTCCGTGTCTGACTTCTTGCAGTGAATGTCATGTTTATGAGATTTCTCTGTGTTTTCACATGTATTTGTTCTTTTTAATCGCTAGATGGTACTCCATTACATGAATGAACATAATACTATTTACTTATCTGTTCTACTATTGAGGACATTTGAATGGTTTCTAGTTCTTCAGTACTAGCAAAAATGCTGCTATGATATTTTTGGTCATGACTTTTCGTACACACACATATATGCGTTTCTTTTAAATTTTATTTTAAGTTCCAGGATACATGTGCAGAACATGCAGGTTTGCTACATAGGTATACATGTGCCATGGTGGTTTGCTACACCTATCAACCCATCATCTAGGCTTGAACCCCTGTATGGATTAGATATTTGTCCTAATGCTCTCCCTCCCTTAGCCCCCCATCCCCTGACAGGCCCCAGTGTGTGATGTTCCCCTCCCTGTATCCATGTGTTCTCATTGTTCAACTCTCACTTATGAGTGAGAGCATGCATATACATGCATTTCTGAGAGGATACATTTGGAATGAAACTTCTGGATCATGAAGTGCCTATGTTCAGCTTTAGTAGGCACTGCCAACAGCTTTTCAAAGCAATGGTACCAATTTATGCTGCCACAGAAATATCTGAGAGTTCTAGTAACTCTGCATCCTTGCAAAATTGATGTCTTTTAATTTTAATATTTAAATTTAATATTTAAACATTCTCACTGTAGTGGTGGTACCTCATTGTGGCTTTAATTAGCCATTCATGGACAGCTAATTGGCCATTTGAATATGTCCTTTTGTGGAGTGCCTGTTCACATTTTGGCCTTTTTAAGAGATGTCTGTCCTTTTCTTATTGGTTTGTAAGAGTTCTTTATATGGTCACTATTCAGCTTCTTAATTAGGTGCATGTATGGCATGTATCTTCTCCCATCCTGTTTGCCTTTTCACTCTCTTAATGGTGTCTTGATGAAGAACAATTCTGAATTTTTAAATGGTTGAATTCATCAATCTTTTCCTTTATGATTAATGTTCTTTGTGTTTTGTTGAAGAAATCTTTGTCTATACATGGTCATAACTATACTCCTATGTTTTATTCCAGAAGCTTTGTTGTTTTATTTTTTACATTTAGGTCTATCATTCGCCTGGAATAGAATTTTAAGAGTCAATGCCCATATTTTCCCTAAGGATGTAAACTGATCTAGCACCATTTATTGACAAGACAGTTTTCTCCTCAACTGCTTTATAGTGGTGCCTTTGCCATAAGGCAGGTGCCTAGATAGGTTTGGGTCTGATCAAGTTTGTTAGTCATGTCATTCAAATCCCACATCCTTATTATTTGTGTATTTATTTGTGTTATCAGTTAACTGTGACACATGTGTCAAAACATCCCACTATGGTTATGGAATCAGTTATTTCTCCTTTTAGTTCTTACTAAGGAACTTACTAGTTCTTTCAGTGTTTGAGGCCATATTATTAAGCTTATTGACATTTAGGATCCTTATGTATTCCTGTTGAAGTGACCCCTCTATAATTATGAATTATTATTCTTTCTTTTTAAAAGATGGGGTCTTGCTGTGTTGCCCAGGTTGGGGTACAGTGGCATGGTCATAGCTCACTGCAGCCTCAAACTCCTGGGCTCATGTGACCCTCCTGCCTCAGCCTCCCTCAGCCTCCCGAGTGGCTAAGACAACAGGTGCATACCACCATGTCTGGCCTGAATTGTCATTCTTTATGTCTTATAATACTTCTGGTTTTAATGTCTATTTCATCTGATAGTAGAGCTATACCTGCTTTTAAAAATTTCTACCTACTTATCTACTTTTTTGGTATTTTTCTGAATATTTTCCATCCTTTTACTTTCAACCTTTCTGGGTCTTTGTATCTCTTATAAGCAACATGCCTTTGAAAATGCAGATTAACAATCTTTCTGTTTTAATTGGAGTACTTAGTCCATTTTCAGTTTTTGGCTTTATGAGTATAGTTTGAATAAATAGTCTTATATAAGACCTTTTGTGAGTAGATGATTTTTTGCTCGGGCAAATATATGGAAGTGAAATATTTGAGTCATAGGGTTGGTGTATTACTTTACTGTGTTAATTTTTTTTTTTTTTGAGACAGCATCTCACTCTGTTGCCCATGCTGGAGTGCAGTGATGCAATCGTGGTTTACTGTGGACTCAACTTCCTGGGCTCAAGCAATCCTCCTACCTCAGCCTCTCGAGCAGCTAAGACTACAGGTGTATACCACCACTTACAGCTAATTTATTTTTTGTAGAGAGAGGGTCTCACTATGTTGCCCAGGCTGGTCTCAAACTCCTGGGCTTAAGCAATCCTCCCACCTTAGCCCCGAAAGTGTTGGGATTACAGGCAAGAGCGGCTGCGTTGGCCTATTTTATTGTTTTTAACTAATGTTATTCAGGTATGACTTGCATATAATAAAGAAGAGACCTAAGTTGTACAGTTTGATGAATTTCAATAAATGTATATACTGATGTAACCCGCAACCCAAATCAAGAGCTAGAGTATTTCTATTATACCAAAAAGTTTCCTTGTACACCTCCCCCAAGACATTGACTTAATTTCTATCATAACTTAGCTTTGCCTGGAATCACACCGCAAATCCTTTTTTTTTTTTTTGAGACAGAGTCTCACTCTGTCACCCAAGCTGGAGTGCAGTGGTGCTATCTCGGCTCACTGCAATTTCTGCCTCCTGGGTTCAAGTGAGTCTCCTGCCTACGCCTCCCCAGTAGCTGACATTACAGGCATATGCCACCACACCCAGCTAATTTTTGTATTGTTAGTACAGATGGGGTTTCACCATGTTGGCCAGGCTGGTGTTCAACTCCTGACCTCAGGTGATCTGTCGGCCTCAGCTTCCCAAAGTGTTGGGATTACAGGCATGAGCCACTGCGCCTGGCCTAAGTACTCTTCAGTCTTGCTTATTTCATGCAACACAATACTTCTGAGACTCATTCATGCTGTTGCATGTATCAGTAGTTCATTTAAAAAATGTCTGCATACAATATTCTATTGTAGGTATACACCACGATTTATTTATGGACATTTTAGTGGTTTCCAGTTATTGTCTTTTATTAATAAACCTATTATGAACATTTTGTGCATTTTTTTTTTTGTGGTGGCCACTAGTTTTCCTTTCTTTTGGGTAAATACCTGGAAGTGGAATCACTAGGACATAACGTAGGTATGTATAATAAACTGCCAAGCTGATTTCCAAAGTGAGTTGTACAATTTTATTTAATTAATTAAATTAATTAATTAATTAATTTTTTGAGATAGAATCTCACTCTGTTGCCAAGGCTGGAGTACAATGGTGCAGTCTTGGCTCACTGCAAGCTCTGCCTCCCGGGTTCAAGCAATTCTCCTGCCTCAGCCTCCCGAGTAGCTGAGATTACAGGCACGTGCTACCATGCCCAGCTAATTTTTGTATTTTTAGTAGAGACAGGGTTTCACCATGTTGGCCAGGCTGGTCTCGAACTCCTGACCTCAAGTAGTCTGCCCACCTCGGCCTCCCAAAGTGAAGTTGCACAATTTTAGAATCCCACCAGCAGTGTATGACATTTTCAGTGCTCTGTCTTCCTTGCCAACATGTGATATTGCCACACCATCTCACTGTGATTTTAATTTGCATGTCCCGGATGAGCAGTGATGTTGAGCACCTTTCTCGTGCTTATTGTCCATTCTTATATCTTCTTCTTATGTGTCTTTTCAAACTTACGGCACATTTAAAAAAATGGAGTGGTCTGTTCTTTTCTTATTGATTTGTAGGAATTCTTTATACATTCTGGCTGTAAGTCTTTTGTCAGATACATGCATTGTGAATAGTTTCTCCCAATCAATAGTGTGTCTTTCATGTTCTTAATGGTTTGCTAATATTAGTGAACAGTTCTTTGGGAGAAAAGGACCTCCTAAATGCCCAGCAGTGTTATGCAGGACATGGGGAAAATACTTAGGACATACTGCTGGATTCAAAAAGGAGAAAATACAAACTTGTACTTGCAATTATGACTAACTCTTGCAAAATATGCATTGAAAACAAAACTGGAGGAAAATACAGAAAACATTGCTTTGACTGACCGTGTGCCGTGAGGTCGTGGTTCCCTGCTACTTAAAAAAATTACAATAAAATACACACAACATAAAATGTACCAGTTTTGCTATTTATTTATTTTTCAGATGGAGTTTTGCTCTTTTTGCCCAGGCTAGAGTGCAATGGTGTGATCTTGGCTCATTGCAACTTCCGCCTCCCTGGTTCACTGCAACTTCCGCCTCCCTGGTTCAAGGGATTCTTCTGTCTCAGCCTCCTGAATAGCTGGGATTACAGGCACCCACCGCCACGCCCAGCTAATTTTTTGTATTTTCAGTAGAGACGGGGTTTCACCATGTTGGCCAGGCTGATCTCAAACTCCTGAGCTCTGGTGATCCCCCCGCCTTGGCCTCCCAATGTGTTGGGATTACCGGCATGAGCCACCGTGCCATTTTAAAGTAGACAATTCAGTGGCATTATGTACATCTCCACCACTGTGCAGCCATCACCACTATGTAATTACAGAACATTTTCATCACCCCAACCAGAAACCCTGTACCCATTAAGCAGCCTCTCCATTCCCTCCTTTCACCAGCCCCTGGTAATCACCAATATGATTTCTGTTTCCATTCTCTTGCTATTTGAAAAGTATACACTTTTCTGCTTTATTATTTTCCTGGAGTTTTGTTAATGAGTATGTGCTTTGATATGTGAAATAAAGCAGAAACCAAGAGCCACAAAGAATGAACAAGTAAGTTACATGGCATTGAGTGCTGAGCTGTATGTCAGAGGTGGGAGGCAGCAGAACTCATTTTGTGATGACAGCTAACATGTATTCAGCTCTGACGGTGCCTGCACGATTCATCTAGCGTGTATCTCACAACCACCCCAGCAGGCAGGTTCTGCTATTATGCACCATACTACACATGGTGCAGAATCTCTTCCCTGATCTCAGGGGGTCCCGTTTTGTCTGACTTCCCTACCACTCTGGGAACTCTCATGTGAGTGGAGACCATGTTGGTTCTTCTCTTCAATATGTTGCTACTGTCCAGTACAGTCCTAGTTCATCCTTGTGTTCATCAAGAGTTGCTGAATGGATGTATGCACGTGTGCAAGACCAACTCCCCTCACCAGAGTTCTTAGCCCACGGCTCGTCATCTCCTACTCATCGCTTTGCTGACCCCTCTCTCGAGCATGACTGGCCATTTCCAAGATACCACTTGGCTGGCACGCTAGAGCAGAAAGAGTGAGAGGGGTCTCTAGGTGCAGCCTTGAGTCACAGGCAGGCTGGGAGGAAGTGGGAGCTCAGGGACCAAGGACCGTGTCTTGAGCTGTGAGAAAATATCTGAACGGTAGATTCATTAGGTCCCTCCTGGCTTTAATGACCAGGGCGTGAGGAGAGAAGTAATAATGAGTGGCATTTATATAGTGTGTTACGGTTTACATAGCTCTTGCATGCACATTACCTCATTTAATCTGGAAGGAGCACAGGGCGGGGCTGAAGCTCGTGGCCCCAGAGTTTGCCTGTCTGGGTTTGCATCCTGGCTCCACCACTTACTGTGTGACCCTAGACTATTTAGGCATCCTGCATCCCAGTTTCCCTACGTGTATGATGAAGGCACTGATAGTAACTGTCTCATAGAATTGCTGTGATGATTAAAGAAGGTAATGCCCCTAAAGCACTTAGAATAGCACCTGGAGCATAGTAAACACTAAATAAAAGTTGGTGCTTATTACACAATCCTCTCAATAGGCCCGGGAGATGTATAGACATACTCCATTTTACGGGCGAGCAGAATGGGGCTCAGAAGGATACAATCCACCTGTCTGAGGTCAAATGGTAGAGAAGCAGGGGTGAGGGGCAGGGCTAGCACCAGGTCTGTTTGACCCCCAAAGCCTGTTTCTTTCAACTTCTTCATGTCACCTCCACTGACTTTGTTTAGGCTCAAAGGCAGGAGAAGCTTTAGCAGGCTCATGCACCAGGGTATTTAAAAAAAGATCACTTGTCTAGATGAACTAAGGTCCCAGTGAGGTAGTACAGCTCAGAAAGCACTTTCTACTCCACCAGCGTATGATGAAAATGTAAATAATTGTTATTATTGATACGTTCATAAAGTATTTTTATTTTTTCCCCTAGCATTTATTTGTCCCCTTTCCGGGACAGCACCCCGGTATCCCTAGGAAGGCCACAGTTCCCCCACTCCATCAGTGCTTCCATAGGGCTGACTCTATCCTTGGCTGGAGGGATGGGCAGAGGACACAGATCTGGCCAATCTGAGTGGTGCGTCCCCTCAGCCACAAGGATTAGCTCAGGAATGGGCATGTGACGCAGTCTGAGAGACAAGGCCCACTTGCAGGACTTTGGTCACAGCCATTGGGGAAGAGACATTTCCTTCCTTCTGGCCAGGCTTGGCGGATATGATAGTATATCCTGGCACTTCCGAAGCCACCCTGCCTCACAGTGGCCTTGGCCTGCCTGAGAATGGGGCCAGCCCGGAGGCAAACTGAGTTGAGAGGTAGAGAGACAAAGTCCATGTCCCCAAATCTAACTGAGCCTGGGACTAGATCTACCTGTTTTTTTCTATTATGCTGTCTTGTCCTAAGCATCTGCTAGGTTTCCACACTCGGCTGTATGGTCAACACACCCTCTTAATATCCCAACAGCTGCTCAGAGGAGGTGGGAGTAGCTCTATAGGACAGAGGAGGAAACAAAGGCTCTGAGGTAGGAAGTGACTTGGCCCAAGCACACAGGGACTCCAGACCCTTTCTGCAAAGGGCACAGCCTCTCTACTAAGAAGGCAAACTCAGTGTCTGGATGAAGCCCTTGCCTTTTGTCATCCCCTGCCCTCAGGCAGGGATGCATCCTCTCATGGGAATGGCACAACAGAAGGAATTTGGGTGCCCCAGGAAACGTGTATTCTTTGGCTCCATCCCCCATCTCCCTCAATTATCCTCCTGACAGCCAAACTGGAGCCAAACTGGATTTACTGAATTTCACAACTTTGTTGAACCAATTTGTGGATTAAGAAAACAAAAATGAAATCCACATTTTTATTTGACACCATCAAAAATAGGCCATGCAGACAGGAAAGGGACGTTCTGGTCTCGGAATAGATTGAGAGGGGCCCACATCCTCACTTCTCAGAGGTTTTGTTTTTGTTGTTGGTGTTTCCTGTCACCCTGATTCTCACAGGTCTTTGGGAAGCCTGTCCCCAAATCTTCTCTGAGACCTGGAATCTGGTCCTTATGTTGAGGCTGGGCAGCCACACCTGGGATGTGATTCCTTTCTCCCCTCACCCCATCATTCTCTCTCTCCAGTTTCCCTGCGATTTCCTCTTGGCCATAGCCTGATGTAAGTTCCAGCATTTTTGTATAGCTGTTCTAGCAGATTTTCATTTTAGTGCCAATCCAAGCGCTCTATCCCTTCCTTGAACTCTTAGTTAGGCCAATAAATATTTATGTAGCTCATTGGCAATTAATTAGGTGCCTTTGGCACTGCATCCAATGGCTTGTAAATCAACATAGAGATTTCACTTCCCCCATCTTAGCTTCTTGGCTTTTCAGCAGAAAGACAAACTAAGAGTGGGCAGGGAACGTGATTTCTACTTCTCTGTATATGCGTACCCTACATGTAGTAGCATGCAATGAATATTTATGGCCTTATAAATTTAATCGGCATATGATTACTTAACAATAAAGTGAGAACTTTTCCAGAGAGAAAAGACATCATCTTGGCTGGGCTTGATGGAGGGTAGGCTGTGAAGAGCACTCATTACACTGATTTAAAGTGAGGGCTCTCAGGCCAGACAGGTTAGAATCCTGGCTCCGCACTTACTGAGCATGTGATGTTAACTGTGATGCAATCTTTCTGTGCCTCAGTTTCTGCCTCATAATCTAGAAAAAGCAACAGCACTTGACCAAACCCTAAAACAGTGATCAGGCACAGGAATTATCCTCTAAATGTTAGCTATCACTATTTTATTATTTCTTCCAAATAAGCCTTACGTTCTTAAGAAATACACATGCTGATACACAGGTAGTCTTTACTGCATCCAGTTTTTGTCTAGAGTATCAGATTCTTATCTTTAAAACATGAATAACCTGAATGGTTGTAGCTTTTTTTCTCCTCATTGTACACGTTAAAGGAAGAAAAAAGAAGCTGATCAAAACCACTAAAAAAATACAAACAGAAGAAAAATCTGGAATAAACTAATGTAAGCAAAATAGGAGAACCTGAGGGAGTATGAGGAAGGTTGCCCAATATATCCATGAAGTGAAAGAGAGATGGGGGAGATGGCCATCAATTAAAATTAATTAAACATTTTAAATGATCTCTCATGCTGACCTCATGCTCCAGATGCCTGAAACAAAGAAAAGAAATGCAGATAATTGGGTCTTCATGACATTTTCCCAACTGGCCACTTTCCCTGTAACAAGACCAAGCCTGTCTCTTCCATTGTACTCTTGTGGGCTACCTGGGTCAGAACCTGAAATCTTAGCTCAGAAGTCCTGAGGCCTGGCGAGTAGCTGTCTAGACCCAACTCCCTGGCTGGGTGGATTAAACTTACTGCACCCTGAGTCTCTGCATTTCTTGCCAGCTCCAGCCTAGCTGTGTATGCCAAGCCTCCGTTTCTCACCTGGAGAACTGCAGTGCTTGCTAAGTGGTCTTGTTTTTTATCCTCTGAAATCACCTTGTCTTGACTTTTCTACTTGTTTTTTATTTGTTTCCCCCATTAGCCTATAAACTTCTCATTCCCGGCAGCTGGCACATGCATGGCCCAATAAATATTTCTTGATTGAATGGAAGGAGCTGTGAATAGTGGCCTCCTCAAGCAAAGGACATTTTATCTCCCAAAGGGAAATCTACTTTGTCGATATGAAAGTGAGCTTCTTAATAGGTCTATGGGGCAACATTTTGCTAACCCCACTCAAATTATAACAGACTTCAAAGTCATAAAGGCAGTAATATGCTTCCTTTTAAGTGTGTAATTTGTATTTTTTCACACCCAGGAATGGAAAACAGGGAGTGAAATATCCCCCAATGATTATTTTGTGCTTTTGAGGCAGGCTGGCCCACTCACCTATGGGGACTCTGGTGGCCAAGCACCTCCCACCTCATTCTTGGCAATTGTTTTCATCTGCCTCCCTTCACACTGGCCCTAGCTCAGGTCTGGAATCTGCTCAGGGTCTGACCTCTGAGTGTCTGTCTCGTGCAATTCTGCTGCCTTGGTATTGACGCTCAGGACGTGGAAGTATACTGTCTGCCACATTCATGACCATCCTGGATGACATGTCAAGGCATCTTAGTGCAGCCCTGAGTTCCTTGGAGGGAAATGGCCCCAGCCTGCTTCCAGTTTGAGGTAGCTCTGCTCTGGATCACTTGGTCCTCCCTTCTCCCTCCTGCCACTGCTGATTGCATCGTGGTGATCACCCCAAGGTCATCCCAAAGGCAGGTTGGTGTGTAGAGCCTGGTTTGGCGCAGGAGGCCCCAGCCAATGAGATGAGTCAGCCATATCCCACCCACTCCTCCTGGGATTTGACTTGGGGAATGTGGACAGAATCACACAGTCAGTAGAAGCTGGAAAGTAGGAGGGAGTGGCCCCATGGGGTAGGGACAAATCAGAGCTATGATGAATCAGAAGCAGAAGCGCCAAGTTGAAGAAGAGACACAAAGCTTGGAAGCAGGAAGAGATGGAGCAGACACAGAAAGGAAGCTAACACTGGAGAGCGGCAAAGTAAAGGTGGCGTGCTAGAGGAAAGCTCCAGGATTCCCACAGCTGGGCGCTGGAGCCACCCTGAGCTCTCAAAGACCTCCCTGTTCCAGTCTCTGCAATCCCAGGTCCTGGTATGTCCCCAGACTTGGGGGGAGATTCTGGCTCCTTTGTAGTACCACAATAAACCCTCATCACCTGAATTATCCCAAGTGACTCCCTGTTCTTTATGGGCTCACAAGCCAACACACCAAAAGTAGCCACCATCAATGGGTTAGGGGCCCACACCAGCATTGGGGGGACAGGGGAGGTGTCCAAAGAGCTAGCTCCTCTCAAATGTTCTAATACCCACAGAGGTGGTTTAACTCCTCAAAGCTCTAAGCTCCGTTTTCTTTTCCTTTTTTTTTTTTTTTTTGAGGCAGAGTCTCACTCTATCACCGAGGTTGGAATGCAATGGCGAGATCTTGGCCCACTGCAACCTCTGCCTCTCAGGTTCAAGAGAGTCTCCTGCCTCAGCCTCCCAAGTAGCTGGGATTACAGGCATGTGCTATGATGGCTGGCTATTTTTTGTATTTTTAGTAGAGACGGGGTTTCACCATGTTGGCCAGGCTGGTCTCGAACTCCTGACCTCAAGTCATCTGCCTGCCTTGGCCTCCCAAAGTGCTGGGATTACAGGTGTGAGCCACCGTGCCTGGCCTCATTTTCTTTTTTTAAAAATGTATCCCCCAATTTTGTATACATATATAAAATATCTATTTTATCAATATATTTATAAATGTATCTTATATACAATAAAACATATAAGTATATATAATATATAACTATAATATAACCATACATAACTACTCTATGGCAATATGTAACTATAAATGCAAGCAAATATCAATCAGACCCTTCCCGTAGGACTCTTGCTAAAATAGCTGGAAATGTGAAAAAATAGATTCTGGTCCCAACCCCCTGTCAAATATTCAAAGTGGGAAATTGGGATCCTAATTTGCAAAGACTTTTTCCATCCCAAAAGGCAATTGATTAATCCCTCCTGGCAAACAAATTGCTGTGCCATCTCCTGTAAGTCAGATGTCCTCTGAGATTAGTGTAATTAAAACCCTCATGACTATCCAAAGATTTGAGGTGATTCTAATAATTGGTGCATGTACAATAGCTCCATCAAAATAGAAAACAAAAAAATCAGAGACAGGGGAAAATAAATAACCCAAAACAATGAGGCTGATAAAATTCCAATAATGTACAACCATAAGTTTCCTGGAGGTAATGGGAAAAAGGAGGAGTCCTAGATAAAAAATGATCATTGTTTAATCAAAATAAATTAATCAAAAGAGAAGGGTTTTCTTTTGGAACTATTTTTAAAAATTAACTCACTCATAATTTCATCATAGTGATACTGTTATTTTTGCTTATATACATATATTCCAGTCTTTGTCTGCAAGCAAAATAGAAATTTGTTTTTTAAAATATTTGTTTTAAAAAATATTTGAATAAGCAAAACATGCACATAGTTTGAAAACGAGAAAGTATGAAAAGTATATGCTGAAAAGTTTCCTCCCATCCTTGTTACATATCTGCCCAGTTTCACATCCCCTCACTCCCCGGCAAGCTTGTCTCCTTCCAGAGTTTTTATGCATATTTAATAACATAATTATCATCATCAATATCAACAACAAAATATGTATTTTTATCTTCTGCTCCCTTTTGCACCTTAATGTTTTTTTTTTTTTTTTTTTTTTTTTTTGAGACAGAATCTCACTCTGTTGCCTAGGCTAGAATGCAGCAGCACAATCTCAGCTCCCTGCAGCCTCTGCCTCCTGGGTTGAAACATTCTCCTGCCTCAGCCTCCCGAGTAACTGGGATTACAGGTGCATGCCACCATGCCGGGCTAATTTTTTGTATTTTTGATAGAGGTGGGGTTTCACCATGTTGGCCGGGCTGGTCTCAAACTCCTGACCTCAAGTGATTCGCCTGCCTTGGACTCCCAAAGTGCTGGGATTACAGATGTGAGCCACTGCGCCTGGCCTATACCTTAATTCTTTTCACTTAACTACATATCTTTCAGGCTTTTCCATTTAGCAGAAGGAAAGTACCAGTCCATTTGGACAATTATAACAAAACACCTTAGACTGCATAATTTGTAAATAATAGACATTTATTACAGTTCTGGAGGCTGGGAAGTCCAAGATCAACGCACCAGCAGATTCAGTGTCTGGTGAGCACTTGTTCCTCATAAAAGAGAACTTCTAGCTGTGTCCTCACATGGTGGAAGGGGCAAACAGACTCCTCAAGCCTCTTTTATTAATATAATGGCACTAACAAGCCTCTATTATTAATATAATGGCACGAATCTCACTAATGAGGGGAGAATCCTCATGACTTAATCACCTCCTAAAGGCTCCAGCTCTTAACACTGTCACATTGAGTATTAGGTTCCAATGTATGCATTTTTGGGGGTCACCCATATTCACACCATAGTAGACAGCTTCCTCATTCTCTTTGATAGCTATACGATTGCCCATTGTCTGACTGTACCATAACTTATATAACCAGAGCCCTCCTGGTATTATTTGGGTTGCTTCCACTTTTTTGCTATTGCAAATAAAGCTGGGGTGAATAATCTTACACACATGTCATTTCATGTGTAGGCAAATGTAGCTGTGGGATAAATTCCTTGACACAGATTGTTGGGTCGAAGAGAAAATGCATTTGTAAATTTGATAGCTATCACCAAATAGAGATTTTAGGAAAGGATACTTCCGCCAGCAGTGTCAGAGGGTTGAATGCCGCATGGTATCCACACACTTAGCCAGAGCTAGTATCCTCTTAACCACACTCCAGGGAGGAAGGAAAAAACATGTGAGAAAGGAAGAGCTATTTATCCAACACCCACCTGCTATGTGGCAGACACACTCTGTATACACACCCAAGATACATTGTCTTCCTGTAAGGCAAATTGTGTTTCTTTGATTTTTATATGTGAGGAAACTGAGTCTCAGGTTAAGGAAAGTTACACAACGTCTCAAGAAAGTAGAAGTGTCCTGAACCCATGGCTGGCTCTGAAGCCTGTGTTTGTTCCAGGGGGCCATGTCACGGTGCCAGGGAGAATATCTCAGCTGGGCTCTGGTGTTCCACCAAGGCTGTTTCTGTCAGCATTAATGAATGTGAACAGCGGACTTCATTTCCCAACTACTTTATTTTCTTGCCTGCCTGGAACTTCAAGAATCAGACCTCTGCCCTGCTTAGAGAAATCCCTGGCAACCCCTCCCCACCTTTGTGCTCCCCCCAGGTCCCAGGCCCAACCCTCACATGTGACTTTTATGTGTGGAGCAGTGCTCCTCCAGGTGCGGCTCTCCCAGAAGAGCGTCCAGCCACAGTTCCAGGTCCCGCACTAGCTGCTCCAGCTCTCGCACCTCTTCCTCTAACTTCTCCAAGAAGACATGCAAGTTCTCCTTCAGCCAGTTCCTGATGGTCTTTATCGGTTCTTCCGAGGGCTCATCAGTCTGATATTCAAGCCCCTGGAAGGCAGACATGGAAGTGACTTTCTCAGATAGGACCCTCCTCCCCGCCCCCACTGGTTTCAAAAAGATCCCAGGGCCTTTGCACGTGCCATTCATCGTGCTCATAGTACCCACCTTCTACACTTGGCCAGCTCCTACTTATCTTTCATGACCCATGTTGCCAATGACACCTCCTCTGGAAAGCCTTCCCAGATTGCCTCACCTCAGTACCTTGCTGGATATGTTACCTGGGAAACTACAAGATTCTGGTAGTAGTTACATTCTCTGATCCTTTCTGACACCTCCCAACTGCTTCCTGAAACAGGCACAAACATCACCTCTTAAGAGCAAATGAGCACTAATTGAAATAAACATGGTTAGTCATCCCAGTATGATGAAGGGTCAGTAGGAGAAGGCAGGTTGTGGGGGTCTCCTTAACAAGCAACCATGTGGATTTGGTTCCTTCTTTCTCAGATTCCAGAATGCTCACCCGATATCCCTGTGCTCAAGTACAGCACCAAGATCAGCAATGCCAACAGTGTCTAGGGTGCAAGAAGAGGAGGAGGAGGAAGAACATGAGGATGGATTCTCTTCAGGTCCCCCTGCTTCCATCACAAAGGGCCAGGCATGGGCATGCTTATACGACAGTTTTTTGAGCTTAACTTTTGTTCTAGTTATCTAAGTCACACTTGCTTACTACAAAACTCCCAAACTTCGAAGAAATAGATAACATGGCAACTCACTGATGTTGAATTTGCGTTTTCTCTCATTTAAACATCTTTCGTTTTAATCGATCTTGAAATTAAGATCAAACTTCTTTGTGATATAATTTACATATAAATCAAACACACATTTAAAATATATAGTCTGATGAGTCTGATGAGTTTTGATAAATGTCTATACCTGTAGACCATCACCCCAATCAAGATGTAGAACGTTTCCATCATCTTCGAAAGTTTCCTTTTGCAGTCAATTCCATTCTCGCTCCTGCCCTGCCTGGAGAGAACCATTCATCTGTTTTCTGTCACTATGAGTAGTTTGGCCTGTTCCATAACCTTGTATAAGTGGAATCACACAGTGTGTGTGCTTTTGCATTTAGTTTCTTTTGCTTAAGATACCGTTTTTGAAATGCCTCCATTTTTTGTGCTCAATTGTATTGATGAGTATATTGTGTATTTGGTTGATGAGTATTTATTTTATATGAACATAGAATATTGCACAATTAGTCTCTTTACCTGTTGATGGACCTTCAGGTTGTTTCCAGTTTGGGGCTATTATGAATAAAAGTGCTGTGAACACTCATATACGAATCCTTGTATGAACATATGTTCACATTTCTCTTGGGTTAATATTCAAAAATGCAAATGCTGGGTTATATGGTAAATGTATGTTTAATTTTATAAGAAACCCCCACTGACTTTTCTGTACCCACTGAGCCACTATACGTGTCCCCATTTTTGTGGTAAATTGCGTTGTGTTTTAAATATTGAGCCAAGTGAGTTTCTTCAGTCAACTCTAGTTGTTCATGATGCATTAGCTAGCCTTTTTGTATATCACGTGATTTGACAAGCTACTATTTTGTTGAGATTTCTTACATCTACATTCATAAGAGATTGGTTTAAAATTTTTTCTAGGCTGGGCATGGTGGCTCATGCCTGTAATCCTAACACTTTGGGAGGCCGAGGTGATTACTTGAGATCAGGCGTTCGCAACCAGCCTGGCCAACATGGCAAAACCCTGTCTCTACTAAAAACGCAAAAATTAGCTGGCCATGGTGGCAGGTGCCTGTCATTCCAGGTACTCAAAAGGCCGAGGCAGGGACATTGCTTGAGCCTGGGAGGCAGAGGTTGCAGTGAGCCAAGACTGCGTTACTGTACTCCAGTCTGGGTGACAGAGCAAGACTCTGTCTCAAAGAAAAAAAATTGTTTTTTTCTGTACATTTGTAAAGTTTTGGTATCAAGGTTTTGTTACCCCCTTAAAATGAATTGGTAAGAACTCCCTTCTCCTCTATTTTATAAAATAATTTGTGTAAGATTGGTATTATTTTCATCTCAAATGATCGACAAAATTTATTGGTTGAACCTTTTGGGCCTGTAGTTATTAAGACTCTTCTTGAGTCAATTTTGGAAGTTGTACTGCCCAGGAAGATCTATCCATTTCACCTAAATGTATCGGCGTCAAATTGTTCCTAATATTACCTTAATATTCTTTTAATGCCTGTAAGAGTCATGATAATAATCCTCTTCAATTCTTTTTAAAAATATATTTAAAGAGGGCAAGAGAGGAAACAAGAGACCTCTTTCATTCTTGATATTGGTAATTTGTGTATTCTCTCTATGTGTGTTTTTTGTTTAGTCTATTAAAAGTTTTCCAATTTTAATTTAATTTTACCAATTAAAATGGTTAATTTTATTTTGTCTGCTTTACATTTAATTAATTTCTGATTTTGTCTTTTTTATTTCTTTATACTATTGAGTTTAATTCTTCTTTTTCTGCTAATGTGGAAATTTTGACCACGCTTTTAAAGTTTTCATGTTTTTCAAATATGTGTATGTGCGTGTTTGTGTGTGTGTGCATATTGACCGACATCCGATTTTCCCCAAACTCACTAGATTGTGGCTGAGTCAGATTTAGTTTGCCTTAAAAAAAGAACAAATTTCTTAGACACCCAAGTATGTGAAGTAACATTTAGACCCAGTACTAAACAAAGAAGATGAAAGATTTGTCTAACTTGTCTCTTCCCCAGATAATTTTCTTTATGATACTAGCAACTATATTATCATTAACTTAAAAAAATAAACATGTTACATAGCAACAACTGGTTGGGTTTCACAGACACAGCGATAAGTGGAAGAAGTCGGGCACCAAGGTATACATGGTATGATTCCATTTACATGAAATTCAAGAACATAGAAAACTCAGCTATGATGACAGAAATCAGAATCACTGCTATGGGAGTGGGATGCCAGGTGGGCAGAGCCCCGAAAGAGCCTCCCTCGGTGCGAGAAATGTTCTACAGTTTGATCTGTGTGTACACCCAATGCAAAATCATCACACTGTACATTTAATATTAGGGTCCTTTTTCTTTTCTTAACAATATTCCTTAGGAATCTTTTCATGGAAGACACACACTAACTGTCACAATCTTTAAAACAGCTGATGAGTTTTCGTGGCCTGGAAGCTCTTCTTTGTGTCTCACCAGTCCTCTATCAACGCATTTTACAGGTTGATTTCTTCCCCAGCATGCTTGCTGCTGGTTTCTATACTGTGCTGCATGGAGGCAAAGGAAGGAACATGGACTAGGATTGAGTTTGAGTCCTTTTGCTTGTGTCGTCTTGGGGCTTGAGCCAAATAATTTCTCTGAGCCTCAGTTTCTTCGTCTGTAAAATGGATTTTGAAATACACTGAAAAGTCTTTCAAAAAAGAAGCCGGCCGGGCGCGGTGGCTCACGCCTGTAATCCCAGCACTTTGGGAGGCTGAGGTGGGTGGATCACCAGGTCAGGAGTTCGAGATCAGTCTGTCCAATAGGGTGAAACCCTGGCTCTAGTAAAAATACAAAAATTAACTGGGTGTGGTGGCGGGCACCTGTAGTCCCAGCTGCTCGGGAGGCTGAGGTAGTAGAATTGCTTGAACCCGGGAGGTGGAGGTTGCAGTGAGCCAAGATTGCACCGTTGCACTCTAGCCTGGCGACACAGCGAGGCTCCTTCTCAAAAAAAAAAGAAAAGAAAAGAAAAGAAAAGAAAAGAAAAGAAACAATGGGACTCTGGTAGAATCAAGGTGGGAAATGCTGTGGTAAACAAAGCTAAGCAGACTTCTTTGTAGAAGGACTTCTCAGAGCCTTCCTTACGTGAATGAGCAGCGTCAGTCTTCAGGAGGGGATGAGGGTATGCAACCTTCCTCAAGCCACAGAATTCTGTAAAGAATGTTTCTAAAAGGAGCATTCCTGGGGTCTGGTGTCTATGGAACACCTTTTAGGAAAAGCCACAGCATGATGGGTGCCCATGAAGGCCCCTGTTATGTGTTACAAGGTCCAGCATATAGGAGGCACTTGGTGCCTGTATAGTAAATTAATGAGTGAACAAGTCTTTTGAAAGCAGAGACAGCAGAGCTGATTCGTTCATTGCTCTGCTTAAAACCCTTCCACAGCTTCTTCTTATCCTCAGAATAAACCCTTGCTCAGGATCCTTATAGCAGATGAACCTGATTTCAGGGGTTCTAAAATCAGACGGATGTGTTTTCAAATCTTGTTATGTCCCAGCTGTATGGCCCTTTTGCCTTTCTGGGCCTCAGTTTACCCTCTGTGAATGAGGTTGATAGCATCTAAGAGATGGGGTGTGGATGCACCAGGCTGTGTGCAGCAAGCATTAATGTTTTCCATTTTGATGAAATCCCACGTGAGTGTTGAATTTCAGCCCTGAGAATGAATCCTCCAGGAGCTCTCCAGTTCAGGAGTATTATCCTATTTCAGTTCATTCACTCATTCAGCATCTATTAGGCACCAAGCACCATGCTAGGCACTAGGGATTCAGTGGGAAACTCAACAAAAAGCCCAGTCCTCCTGGAACATACTTTCTGCTGGCAGTGCTGAGAATTTAATAAGACAGTGTCAGTGACGGCCCCGCCAAGAAGTGCCTAAGCCCCTAAGCTGTGCTCCACCAGAGTAGGATCCAGGGACAGTTGGGTCCAAGGTTCATCCCGGGCTTCGAGGGGCTTATAGTCTGTCTGGAGTGGCAAAAGCAGCCCAGGTGGGAGGAAAGCAGCATGTACCTGGCCTGGCCTCACCTGCTTCTTGTCATCACAGTGGCTGTCCCTTCTCCGTTCAAGCAGCTGGGCTGCCACCCGCTCTGTGGCCACCCGCCTCCTGCTGCCCACTTGCTGGGTTGCCATGGCCTCAGATCTGGCTGCCTGGGTGGACCAAGGTCCCCTCACTCAACAGGCAGAAGGGCACCCTTCCCCTCCCCCACCTGTGGTCACCTTGCATCCCACAAACATTGAGTTCTGATGTCACAGAAGGTGGGGACAGCAAGGTTCTCACCTTCCCACCACCCTGAGTTTTAGTCCCTTCCCTCACTTTTATTTTTCATATGAGTGTAGAAAACAAAGATCAGGAAGAAATGCATCAAAATATTATGTTTCAGGATGATGACTTTTCTGATTATTTTCTTCTATATTTGCAAGTTTTTAATAAAAATACTAATTCTAAAATATAAAAACAAGAGATTGGGTGCAGTGGCTCACACATGTAATCCCTAGCACTTTGGGAGGCTGAGGCTGGAGGATTGCTTGAGTCCAGAAGTTCCAGACCAGCCTGGGCAACATGGTGAGACCATGTCTCTATTTTTTAAAATTACAATAAATAAATAAATAAAAGCTATTTTTAATTGAAAAATGTATGGAGATAATTGTAGATTCACATGCAGTTGTAAGAAACAATACAGAGAGATCCTGTGCACCCTCTACAAGGTTTCCCCCCAATGGTACAGTAATATCCTGCCTCACTGCAGTAGATCACAGCCTGGATGTGGACATTGACACACTCTACCAATTCTACGCAGACTTCCCCAGTGTTACTTGTTCTCATTTGTGTGTGTGTGTGTGTTTAATGCTAAACAATTTTGTGTAGGTTTGTGCACTTAGGACTACAGTCAAGACACAGAAGAATTTCAAAATACAAGGGGCTTTGTGCTGCTTCGTGATGGCTGCTGCCTCCCGACCCCACCCACGCTGCCCCTAACTCCTGGAAACCACTCATCTGCTCTCTCTTTCTAAAATTTGTTTATTCCAAATGCTACATAAGTGGAATGAAACAGTAGTTAACCTTTGGGCATTGACTTAAAAAAAATAGTATAACTCCTGGAAATTCACCCAATTTGTTGCATGTATCAGTATTCATTCCTTTTGACTGCTGAGTAGTATTTTGTGATATGCGTATGCCATCCTTCAGGACATGTTCCAAACATGTTCAAAAGCCGGCTGCCTCCAGTTTTTGACTCTTGAGAGTAAAGGTGATGTGAACATTCTTGTACATGTTTTTGGGTAAATGTAAGTTTCATTTCCCTGGGATAAATACCTGAAAGTGCAATTGCTGGGCCATAGCATCATGGCATGATAGTTTTATAAGAAATTGTCAAACTGTTTTACAGAATGGCTGTGCCATTGTACATTCTCATTAACAGTGTATGAGTGATTTGGTTTCTCCTCATCCCCACCAATGTCTGCTTTCACTATTTTTTAATTTAGCTGTTTTGATAGGTGTTTAGTAACATCTCGTGGTTTTAATGTGTATTTCCCTGATAGCTAATGATGTTTAATATCTTTTCTTTTTTAAAAATTTTATCAAGCAATTTTTTTTGTTTTGTTTTGGGTGGAGACAGTGTCTTGCTATGTTTCCCAGGCTGGTCTTGAACTTCTGGGCTCAAGCAATCCTCCCACCTTGGGCTCCCAAAGTGCTGGGATTACAGATGTGAGCCACCATGCCCTGCCTGAACATCTTTTCATAATAGCTTATTTGCCATCTGCACCCCCTCCTCAGTGGAATATCTGTTCCTGTCTTTTGCCCATTTACTAATCGGGTTGGTTTTGCTACAGTTGAGTTTTGAGACAGCTTTTTGCTCATTTTAGATACTGGTCCTTCTTAGGATATATGGTTTGCAAACTATTTTCTCCCAGTCTGTAGCTTATCTTTTCAACTTCATCACATGAACTTTTGCAGAGAAAATGTTTTAAAACGTTTTGATCCAATCTATCACTTTTTCTTTTATGAATTGTGCTTTTTTGTGGCAAGTCTAACAACTCTTCACCTAGCCCTAGGTTCTGAAGTTTTTTTTTTTTTTTTTTTTTTTTTTTTTTTTTTTTTTTTTTTTTTTTTTTTTTTTTTTGTTGTTGTTGTTGTTGTTATTGTATAGCTTTATGCTTCTTATTTCAGCCCATGATCCATTTGGAATCAATTTTTGTATAAAGTGTGAAGTTTGAAGTTCATTTTTTTTTTGCTTATGGGTGTCCAGTTGCTCCAGGACCATTTGTTCTGTATTCTGTTTCATTGATCTATGTATCTATCCCTGCATCAATACTACACTGTCTTGATTGCTGTAGCTTTACAGTGAGTCTTAATAGCAAGTAAAGTGATTTTCCTACTTTGTTTTCTTTGTCAAGATTGTTTCAGCTCTCATAGGGCCTATGCCTTTCCATATAAACTTTAGAACAAGCTTATCTAGTCAACAAACTACTTTGCCAGCTGGGATTGTGATAGGAATTGCATCAAACCTATGAATCACTTTGGGGAGAATTGTCATATTTACTCTGTGGTGTCTTCTATCCCACGAACACAGTATACTTCTTCATTTATTTAGGTCTTCCGTTTTGTTTGTTTTTTAACCAGCACTTTGTAATTTTGGGGATATAGCTTTTGTACATGTTTTGTTGGGTATATACCTAAATATTTCATATTCTTTGGACTTTCCTTATACTTTAAAAGCTCCCATGTACCAAAAAAATTTCATGTGTTAAGAAATCATCAATGTTCCACATTTTGTGAACTAACTTTACCAAAGTTCCACATACAGAGCTTCTGATTGGCATCCAGATAACTTATATATGGAGGCCTGCTGTACGCTAGGCATTTCACTAGATTATTTTACTACAGCTTCTCTAGGCTATAATTCTGCGGGTAGTGGGAAATTAAATCTGTCTTACTAACCATTGCATTTCTGATGCCCCTTATGCAGCCCGTTACATAGTAAATGTTCAGTAAAAATACCTGTTGAAAGGATGAATAATGAACGATCTCAAACTGCAGGCTCTGAGAGGCCAGGAACTGTGTCTGGTGAATACATTTTTGTAATCATAGTACTTGGCTCAGTAAATATTTGCCGAATGAGTAAAGCAGGTGGTATGATTTTACGTTTTGAAGAGACCGAGGTCCAGCGAGGCTAGGGAAGGTTATCGGAATTAGTGGGTGTCATGAACGAAGTACCTACTGTGCGCCTGACCCAGAGTAAGTGCCTTCCACATGTTACCTCATCTAATCCTCCTAACTGCCCTACAAGGCCGGGGCTGTTAGTTTCTGTTGGGAATGTTAATCTCCTTACTCAGTGGCACATACCCTGCCTTAGTATGGGTCTATTTAACTCCAAAGTCTTCTCGTTTACCACAAGGAGTTAATGTAGTTTCAGCTAAAAACAAAGAAAGTGGTCATTCTTGCCTTTTGTGGCTTCACTGTGCATAAGCAGATGTGAGATTTCCATTAGACTTTTTGAATATCAGACATAACCACCTTCTCTCCTGTCCTTCTGTGTCCACAGTTTGTTCCTTCAGGTGGTTTCATGGTCTTCCTGACTTCAAGAATGAAGCTGCAGACCCTCGCGGTGAGTGTTACAGCTCTTAAAGGTAGTGGACCCAAAGAGTGAGCAGCAGCAAGATTTATTGTGAAGAGCAAAAGAACAAAGCTTCCACAGAGTGGAAGGGGACCCCAGTGGGTTGCTGCTGCTGGCTGGGGTGGCCAGCTTTATTCCCTTATTTGTCCCCACCCACGTCCTGCTGATTGGTCCCTTTTACAGAGTGCTGATTGGTCCATTTTACAGAGTGTTGATTGGTCCATTTTGTAGAGTGCTGATTGGGCCATTTACAATCCTTTAGTTAGACACAGAGCGCTGATTGGTGCATTTACAACCCTCTAGCTAGACAGAAAAGTTCTTCAAGTCCCCACTGGACCCAGGAAGTCCAGCTGACTTCACTCTTACTTCCAACTCCATGACTATCCCAGGTTGGCACGTGGGGGCATTTCATACAATCTCCACTGCTTTCTGCCTCTTATTCTGCATATCTTTATTGTTATTACTAAAGTGGCTATGTTGTCTGGGGTAAATGCCCAGGGTTCGTTGTCTTATGCCAGGAAAATTTAGGATACGGACACACAAAATAGGCAAAAAAGGGGAAAGAAAAACAGCTCCAGAGAGAGATTGAGAGGGAACTTCTCAGAGGACAAGACCAGCCAGTGATGGCTGCAGCAGAATTTCACAGTTAGGCTTGTGGAGGTGGTGTATGATTTACACAGGGCTCACAGTTTGGTTCCATGAGGTATGATATTTACCTAGTGTGGGGAAGGCTAGCTGCCCCACCCTAATCTTATTATGCAAATGAACTTTCCCTTTAGCCAGGGCTGTCTTGTCTGCTCCTTACTATACACGTGGTAGACAAAGAGAAGGGAAGATGGAGGTGCCATCTTGAACATGATTGGCACAACTGTAGCCTCTATGTCTGCAGCTCGATTTTACAGGCTGCTCTTTGTCAGAAAGGAAAATAACTGGGGGGCTGCTTTTCATGAAAAGGAAAACCTTACTGAGGACTTCCACACCCTCTCTGTCTGACTAATTAATTTCTTCTTAACTCCTGTATTATTACCATGCGCAACTAAGATATTTTGAGAGTTTTCTAAGTACTGCACACTGTGCAAAGTGCTTTACATGCATTGGTTCACCGTACAAATATTACATCTCTAGGTGGTAAATCGTACTTTTGTCTCCATTTTACAGATGGGGAGACTGAAGCTTAGAGTGACTAAGTCACTTTCCCAAAGTTACTCAGCTGGTAAGAGGTAGGTTTGAGATTTGGACTGCACCATTCTGGTGACAGCGCCCTGGCTTTTGGTGGCCGTGAGATACTGCTCCTTCCCTAGGAAGATTCAAGACCAGAGAAAGAAAGAGTCCAGCCCAAGGCAGTCCAAGGAGAGGTACCAAACTCAATTCTCTTGCCTCCCACTTGAGGGCCCTCCAAAGGCCATTTGCATCATCTTGATGGTCTTGCATGCACCCATGCAGTTGCTGGCTCTTGGGCTTTTTCTGGTGGACACATTTGAAATGTCAAATGCAGGCACGTAAGGACTGCTCATTAAGCTAATTATGGCACATCAAAAGTAATGAATTACAGTCATGAAAAGTAATGAATTACAGTAAAAAAATGTATAGTCACACACAAAAAAGTAATGAATTACAGTCATTTTTCTAGGAAACACAATAAATTCTTCCAGGAAACTCCTTCAGAAGGCAGAACTTCCAGGATTTGGTCTCAGGGCGGGGAGGAGAGGGAGGAAGAGCTTCCCCATCCGGCCCTCAGAGAACTGGCCCAGTAGCTGGTGTGGGCAGGGGACTGGCAGAGGGTCAGTATGGCACTGGGTGCGCCACACTTCCTAGTAAAGGAAGAGGGAGAGAATGAGAAAGGAGAGAGAGGACTTTGAAGGAGGGAATTAGGGAGCAAGTCAATGTGAGCATGAGTTGGCGGGGGGCAGGGAATGAATGGAAATGTGTGAATGAATAAAGATTTCCAGGGGAATAACTAATCAGACTTGAAAAATTACACTCTGCCAAGGGAGAAATCTGCCCCAAACCTAATAAGTGGAGACCAAGCAGTGCTTTGTGCTTGAGTCCTGTCTCCCAAACACACCTGGGTTCAAATCCTGGTATCATTGTAACATTCACTTGGGAAAGTGACATCATGTCTCTAAGTCTCAGTTATCTGAAAAGTGAGGCCAATAATAATAATGTGTGTCTTATGGGGTTACTGGGAGGGCTAAACGGGAAGAACTAACTGGATAGTGCCTACCTCAAACTGGAAGCTCAGGTAGTTTCTCTCTCTTCCCCCTTCTCCCTCTCTCTCTCCTTCTTTTCCTCCCTCTCTCCCTCTCTCCTTTCTCTCCTCCCTCCCTCTTTCCCTCTCTCCTTTCTCTCCTCCCTCCCTCTTTCCCTGCCTTCCTCTCTTCATTCCCACTCCCCCCTCCTTTTCTCCTCCTCCCTTCTCCAAGTATTTGATGGGCTGCCCTTGTGCCAATTGAATTTAATTCTCCCAGTAATGTAAGATTGCAAAGAGTTTATATGAAGTCTATCCAGAAAACTGATAGAGATGACATAATTGGCAAGCCTGTACAGGAGTGGGCGGGGACTACGGAAGGAAGAGGACCCGAGGAGGCGTTTTTGGCTAGCTGGAGGGGAGAAGAAAGGATGTCTGGGGAGACTGAGAATTATGGGAAAAGACCTCACAACCTGGGCCTGAAACCAGAACCCAGTCCTAGCCTGGGTCTTGTGCCTGCCTTAAGTCCACAGAAGAAAGACTTGTATTTATAACAAACATTGCAAACTCAGATGTATGCAGGTACTGAACAGTTAATAAAATGAGAGACGTAGTCTGGGTGTGAAACAGAAGGGCATGGTGGGGACCATGGCAAAATCAACGCTTGCGTCCAGAAAGGCCAGCCAATTGTTGCTTGAGAATGTGGGGTTCAGTGTGGTGAGAACTTCTGATTTATTTTCAAGAGATGTAAGAAATTCAGTCTTTTGTGTGAAACCTCCTGACTTGTAAATGTTGGCAACAAATTCAACTTTAGAAAAAAAAAATCACAGTGTGAGCCCAATTTCTGCCATTAATTTGTGAACTCTCTTACTGTGTGTCTGCTGTGCTCAAACGAGGCTTGTCCCTAATCCTCTACACAGCCCTGCTCTGTGGAGCTTGCTACCTGCTATGGCGAGCCACAGAAGCCCCTGTGGCTAACTCGCATTAGAAAAGGCCAGTCTTGGAGGGGTGAGAGGGACTGCCTGAATTTGATGGGAAGGCTGAAACTCCAGGGAGAAGAATAGCCGTTGGGACCATGGGCAGGGGCATATTACAGGCAGGCACTGAACCAGAATGGAATACTGGGGTAAATGTGTACCCTGCGTGGTGGGATTCCAATACCATGAAATAATTCTAAATTCTCTTGGTGTCTGTGTTAGTTACCTATGGCTTCTATAATGAATTATTACAAATTGGATGGTTTGAAATTACAGAAATTATTTTTTTGTAGTTCTGGAAACCAGAAGTCCAAAGTCAGTAGCGCTGGGCTGAACTCTGAAAGCATCCATCTGGCTGTGCTCCCTCGAGGGAAACCCATTCCTCAACTCTTCCAGCATGTGTGGCTGCCAGCATTCCTCAGCTTGTGGCTACAGCACTCTCATCTCTGCCTCCATGGTTACATTGCCTTGTCCTCTTCTCTGTTGCTGTCTCTGTCTCTATCTCTGTTTCTCTCTCTCTCTCTCTCTCTGTGTGTGTGTGTGTGTGTGTATGTGTGAAATTTTCCTCTCTCTCTCTTTTATAAGGATTCACAGGCTTATGCTGGGGCCCCTTGGATAATCCAGGAAAGTCTCCTCATCTTTTTTTTTTTTTTTTTTTTTGAGATATAGTCTCGCTCTGTCACCCAGGCTGGAGTGCAATGGCATGATCTCGGCTCACTGCAACCTCCGCCTTCCGGGTTCAACCAATTCTCCTGCCTCGGCCTCCCAAGTAGCTGGGATCACAGGCACTTGCCAACATGCTTGGCAAATTTTTGTATTTTTGTAGAGACAGGGTTTCACCATGTTGGCCAGGCTGGTCTTGAACTCCTGACCTTGGGTGATCTGCCTGCTTCGGCCTCGCAAAGTGCTAGGATTACAGGCGTGAGCCACCAGGCCCAGCGAAATCTCCTCATCTTAAAACCCTTCCTTTGATGACATCTGCAAAGTCCTATTTTGCAATATAAGGTAATATTCACAGGTACAAGGGATTAGGATGTGGGTATCTCTTGAAGGCTTTTCTCAGCCCACTACTGTGTCTTTGGGATGCTCCCTGCAGATTCAAAGCTCTGATCAGGGACAGCTGCTAGGCTGAAGTAGGGAGGAGGCTGGGGGCTTCTGCTGCTCTTGAAGTGGGAGACAAGGCTGTGTCAGCCCCAAGACTCACCTGATGGGTGATTACCTCCAGGGAAGGAGGGATTGAGGCTGCTGAGTGTTGCTGCTGTCCCTTCCTCCCTTCTGCACTGAGATGGAGACCTTGTTCTGAGGGGCTGGGGGATGTCCAAGCTCTTAGCCCCAGGAGGGCAGGTCTGTCTCCCTCTCACAGTCCAAGGCACTCCAGAACTTAGCACGACACCTGGCACTGAGTAGGTGCTCAGTGTTTGTTCACAGGCTGCTGCCTCCAGGTTCTGTTCTCTCTCACTGTGGCAAGTAGAGGCTGGGAGGCCAGGCCAGCTGAGGGGCAAGTGTACACATGGACACACAGCCTTGGCATAGGCTTGCCTGCTAGGGCCACAGGCCACACCAAAAATACCCTTCTGCATGCCCCATTAACCAGAGGGCTAAAGAACTGTGACCAGTGGACCAAAAAGGAAAAAAAAAAATGGGATTAATTTATGAGGCGTTCTGCTGCCTGGATGGCTCATTGCATACCCGCTCTGGCGATGCTGCTCTGTAATGTGCTTCTAGACTTACTGTACTTCGACATCCAGGGGCCCTTTTGTAACATGCCAAGTATTCCGCCGTTATTGTTCTAGGCACCTCCTGTTGGTCATTGGGCTAATTTATTTCAGTCGGAATTTCAGGACCAGACACAACTCTTATTACTCACTGCTTCGGAGAGGGAATAAAAGAGCAATTGATATTTGGAAAAATGAAAAATATGTCCAGAATACTTTGGGCTCTGAGGCCAAGAAGAAAAAAAAAAAAAAAAATAGGAGGGGAAAGCTAGAGGGAAAAATAAGGCGGGCTCACCCCGTCATGCACTCTGTCGTGGCCTGTCTCGGAGACATGGAGTCTAGAATGTCTGCAGACAAATGAATCAATGGCAGGGCTCTGAGAATTCCTCAGGCACCTGGGCCCTTCCGCCCATGACTTCAGCCACCACCTGCAGGAGCAGGACTGGAAAAGGTTGGAGTGTGAAGCGCCCCTCAATTAGTTGAGTGTGTTAAATTGGGTCTCAGGTTGGAGGGTGAGGGAGAAACCCCAGTGGGGTTGTTGAATTCCTAAGTTTGCTTGCTCCTGAATCCAAGACTCTTATGGAAAATTAACGTAGGAATAGAATTTTGAGATGTGACGCCCAGACGCTTGCTTTCAGGACTGAGACAATGCTGAGGAGTGAGAAGGCTCTGTGCATGAGCATGGAGATGATGATGATGTGCTCCCCGAGCCCCTGTCAGTGGTCTTCTGGTGGCTTGAAGGCAAGCATCTCCCTTGCCATTCGAGACCCTTGCCTGGTGCATGTGGGTGTGAAATCTGTGACTTCGCTGTTCCTGGAAGTCCTGGTTGAACGCCGGGTTTTTGGCAGACAGAGCGGCTTCTGCAGATGCAGGAAAGTGGGGGATGGGTTTAGCTCTGCCCTGGCCAACAAAAACGGCCAAGAGTGACGATGTATGTGAAAGTGAAGGGGTGGCTACATGTGCCTCGGGTGCGTTGTGTTGTGGTCTGGGGCTTGGGCTGCAGAGCTGGGCATCCTGAGGACAAATCTCACTGCCCCGCTCCACTCATTGTGAGACCGTGGGCTGCACGCTGTACCTTGAGAGGTCTCTGTTCTCCCATCTGTAAGGTAGGGATAAAAATACCTGCCTTAGGCCAGGCATGGTGTCTTACGCCTGTAATCCCAGCACTTTAGGAGGCCAAGGCAGGTGGATCACCTGAGGTCAGGAGTTCAAGACCTGCTTGGCCAACATGGCGAAATCCTGTCTTTACTAAAAGTACAAAATTAGCTGGGTGTGGTGGTGCATGCCCATAATCCCAACTGCTTGGGAGGCTGAGGCAGGAGAATCACTTGAACCCGGGAGGCGGAGGTTTCGGTGAGCCGAGATCACCCATAGCATTCCAGCCTGGGCAACAAGAACGAAACTTGATCTCAAAAAACAAAACAAAACAAAGCAAAACAAAACAAAACAAAGCAAAACAAAATGCCTGCCTTATAGGGTTGCTGTAAGGGAAAAAAAGATAGCGTGTAAAATTCTGACCCCTGGTGATGATAACATGGATTCCCTTTTCTTGCACATTCATTTACTGTTAAGCATTGAATTAAGCACTTTGCATTCATTCCCTTATGGAATCCTCGCAGCAACTCTACGAGATGGAAACTGAAACCATGTCTGCTTTGCAGATAGAAAACTGAGGCTAAGGGAAATTGGGAGCCTTACCCACAACTCCAGAGCCTGAGTCCTTAACATCTACTGCCTCCCCTGGAGATCAGGGTCTTCAGGTGAGGCACTTACGGTAAGTCAAGCCGGAGGAGACAGACTCCAGCAAAATCCACCACTGCCTCCTCTTCCTGTGGTGATGGGGAGGACCACTGTGTCTTCATAACAAGATCCTTTCACATGGTAGAGTTACCCTCAGAGGGGCAAGGTCCACTCCAGGAGACACGTGACAGCAGGGCCCGAAGGAGGGGAAGTGGGGTTGGGGATGCTCAGTTCTTGGTGCTGGAGTGTGAGGGCAGCGCCGTCCTGGTCTGTTCCAGATGTTTCTTTCTCTCTCTAATTGTGTACATTTGAATTTGAAGAAAGAAGGTGGCCAAGGGCCCATGGGATGGGAAGACCCTGTTAAAGGGGCGGCGGGCATGTGGCGCTCCCAGCGGATCTAGTGAGGGCTCAGTGTCTATTAGTCAAATGAACGTGGTGGTGGGTGAGCATCTGGAGTTGGTAACCAGCGCTCTAAGGTTGAAATGGCTTCAAGACGGGATCAAAACATCTGTGTCTGGGATGTTTCTGGGCTGAGAATCCTGTCTCAGTTCTGACTTCATTCTCTAACCACCAGAGCCCCGGCATCCCTTTCCCCAGGGGTCTGAAGACAGCTGGGGTCTCCTGAGGGGCCTCCTGGGTCTGCGCTTGGGAGACCTGTGGGTCAAAATTTCAGTCCACGTTAACAGACAGAGTGAGCCTGTAGACATGGCCCAAGACAAGGCTCCCACAGACCTTGAGCCAGTTTCTTTTTGTCTTAAGCTGTTTTGGGTTTTTGGCAATCGGGAATAGAGGGATTCTTGACACAATAGTTGCATGTCAGGTTGTGCTTTTGTAAGGAACACCATGAAACTCTTCTGCATCCAAGACGCTTCCTGGGATTTGTGGGCGAGCCTTGCGATCAAGTTCAAAGGAGCTGTGAAGGAATTGGAGGGTGGGGCAGGGAGGGGTGGGGCAGGGCTGGGGGGACCGTGTGCCATGGGCCTACGCAAGATAAACCCGCAAGGAACTTCAAATCCACAGGGGCGTGGGACTGCTGGAATCAGGATTCCGTCGGCCATCCGTGGTGCAAGGCCCATGGGGATCAGGAGAGAGGTCAGAGAGTGAGCTGTGCAGCCGAGCAGACCTGGGTTTCCATATTGTTTCTGTTGACTGCCTGTGTGACCCTGCGTGGGCTCCTTCCTGTCTCTCTGCTGGCTCAGTTTCCTCATCTGTAAAATAGGAACAACATTACTGTCTATTTCACAGGCCATTATGTCAAGGTGGGGCAAGCATGGGATCTCTGAATGGGGTGGGCCAGGGTGGAGAGTGACAGAGCAACATGCCATCGATCCCTGCTCTCCATGCCAACAGCAATTGCAACAACCAGGTGTTAGGACAGCAACAGCTACTATCACCAACATCTTGATTGTGCTGGATCTAACAAGCTTGATCTCACCCAATCCTTACGAATGCCCTTTGAATAGATGTCATTTTTCTTCTATTTGTCAGACGAGAAATCAGACGCAAAGCCCATAGCCACCAAGCCACACACTGCCTCCTGCGAAGTGCACCCACAGTAAATGCACAAATGGCATTTAAATTCTACTCACCATTCAAGGCCTGGCATGAGCCCCACCTCCTTGGTATAGTCCTCCAACCACAGGGATGTCTCTTTACCCATCTAGACTGCAGACAGATGTTTAACTTTTTAAAATAAATTGTCTTAAAAATTAGGAGCTTTCCCATACAATCTAGATTTCTGGCTTTTCTTGAAGAATGAGCGATCTGGGCACAATGACCCATGTTCCTGCATGCCAACACTTGCCTAAGCCTGGGCAGCTTAGCTTCCTTTAGATGGGGCCTGGGTGCTCTTGCTGGCTACTGGACACTATGCCTGCCTTGTCTTGAAGGCATCTGGCTTGAGTCTTACCCTCTATTTGGTTATCTCATCACAATGCCTTGAATCACTGGCAAATATTTTCTATGCATTTTCGGTCTGCCCCGTGAGGACACCAGCTGCTCTGTGAGGGAAAAGCCTTCCGCATCCTCAGAATCCCTCCTGTCTGGGCCTGTGTGGGCCCCAGGGCACATGACCTGTAATTATCTTTTAATTGGATTAACCAAAAGCAAGCAGCCCCAGACCGGGGCTCANTGCTCTTGCTGGCTACTGGACACTATGCCTGCCTTGTCTTGAAGGCATCTGGCTTGAGTCTTACCCTCTATTTGGTTATCTCATCACAATGCCTTGAATCACTGGCAAATATTTTCTATGCATTTTTCGGTCTGCCCCGTGAGGACACCAGCTGCTCTGTGAGGGAAAAGCCTTCCGCATCCTCAGAATCCCTCCTGTCTGGGCCTGTGTGGGCCCCAGGGCACATGACCTGTAATTATCTTTTAATTGGATTAACCAAAAGCAAGCAGCCCCAGACCGGGGGCTCAGAAGGGATTCAGTGACCTTAGAGGAAGGGATTCAGTGACCTCAGAGGAAGGGATTCAGTGACCTCAGAGGAAGGGATTCAGTGACCTCAGAGAGGTCGTGTATCTCCATTGCTCTACCATGGTGGACGTAAGACTGATGTTTATCCAGCCCTGGTGTGCACCAGGCATGGTGGAAGGAATCATGGGGATATCATCTCACTGAGACCCCACCACCTCCCTGAGACTGAGGTCAATGTCCCCATTCTACAGAAGAGGAAAGTTGGACTCAAGAGAATCGAAGAGACCTGCTTAAGGTCAGAACCGGCTTGCTGGTGGGAGAGTCAGGATTCGAACCCAGGTCTGTTGACTCCCACATCTGACTCTTTCCACACACACCCTGGGCCAGCTCTCCACGCCAGGCCCCTCTCTGCCAAAGAGAAGACCTTTGCGATGTTTTGTGTCCTTGAAGGCAAACCAAAAGAATTCCCTACAACTCGCTGCTGGCATTTCAAGTATTGGTTTATGGGTTTCTTGGTGAGAATGCATCCAGGGGCCTATCACCCTTAGTGAAATAGATACTTTTCCAATCAAAGAGTCAAACCAGAACTTGGCTTCTTAGAAAACCACTTGTCTGGAATGCTTGCCAGCGACCAGACGGTCCCACAGTTCAGATTTTTAAAACTGTCTCAAATGTATGGAGAGACCTTTAGGGTGGAGGGTGGGAAAGGCACATACCTTGCTGTGGAAATACATAGACGTTCAAGTCGTCAGGACTCCTCGGCTGGCCAAGGTCAAGTCAGCCCTTTTGTGGCGTTCTCAGGAGTCTCGCTGCCTTGCTGAACCCAAAACGAGCTTTTATTTTATGAGACTTTTCTTTCATGAAACAAAACAGTAATTAAAGAGAAAACCTTCTATAAACAAGTGTCTATAGTTCTCGTTTGCTTAACTTTTCCAACCTTATGAAAATTGGAACTGAAATCGCCTTCTGAAAGAAGGTTCGGGAAGTATTTTCTTTCAGGTTCATTCAAAATAGTCACACCTCCTTCTCCACCCCTTCCCGAATGCTGATATTTCCAATGGTCTTCACCATATCCTGAAACTAATAAAGTGGTGTGTTTTCATTATCTCTCACCACAATAATAAATATATGCAAATGACTCTGAATATAGTTTGTGACCTAAACCCTCACCCCACATCTGGATGGAATCTGAGACCCTAAATGGTTCAACCATTTGGACTGAAGAGGTTGGTTAATTCCATCCAAGAGCCAGTCACAGGCTGGTTAGGGACTGGTTAATTCATTCCAAACGGTCAACCGAGGATGGTGAGCAGACATAACCTGTGGTTCAGAAAGGTTTCCCTTAACCCTTCCTGAATTTTGATTTGAGGTTTATACAAACAGAAATTATGTGTGGGGTGGAGTACAGCCAGGAAGTCTCTGAGAAAACTCCATCTTACACATTTTCTTTGAGACGGCCAGACATAAATCTTTGAGGATATCCGTCTTCCTACCAGAGTGGCTGGATTTTTATGGTTACTACACCCTGGTTAGATTTTAATGGATAAAATACTTTTTTGAGTCCAAGGAAAGGGCTAGTATTCCTTGAGTAGCTAATACGGTCTTTCAAGCAGAAAGGAATGACCATTTTTTAAGAGTCAGAGACTGTACACTACCAAGGGGTGAAAAGGGTGTGTGTGTGTGTGTGTGTGTGTGTGTGTGTGTGTGTCTGTTTGAGTGGATGAATGAAAGAATGGCACTTCTGGGATGCATTTTCACTTCTTTTCAGGATAAGCAAGTTAATTTTCTGCCTCTAAAATAATAGATTAAGCTGGGAAATAGGTTGGCTGCCTCTAAACTGAAGTAAGATAAACACATATTTGTCAGTTCAAACTACTCTTCCCTGTACCCTTAAAAATCATTAATAATAACAAAATGTCAATTTTTTAACGCATGCATTCATTATTGGTCCACAATACTCAATCTCCTTCCCCGCTTTCTCCTTCACTTCCTTCTTTCAGATATTTTTATGAGTACCCACTACGTGCCAGGCACTGCCCTAGGTTCTCTCAAAGTTCCATACAAAGACCACCCGGAGAATTTGTTGACCACACCAAGCCAGGTTTATTTTTTATTGTTTATTTTTTTCTGAGATGGAGTCTCACTCTTTTGCCCAGGCTGGAGTGAAGTGGCGCGATCTCGGCTCACTGCAACCTCTGCTCCCTGGGTTCAAGCGATTCTCCTGCCTCAGCCTCCCGAGTAACTGGGATTACAGGCACCTGCCACCACCACACCCGGCTAATTTGTCTTTTTTTTCTTTTTGTATTTTTAGTAGAGGTGGGGTTTCACGATGTTGGCCAGGCTGATCTCGAATTCCTGACCTCAGGAGATCCACCTGCCTTGGCCTACAAAGTGCTGGGATTACAGGTGTGAGCCACTGCACCTGGCCTAAGCCAGATTTATTAAACTTGCTGAACAAGGAGAAGCACCACTGTGAGAGAGTCTCATAGTATCTTAAAAGGGGATATTAGCAAAGGGCACTTTTAGGGGCTTCGGGAATGGAGATTTGAGGGCGCTCTGCTGGGCACTGGGGTCACGGACACAGATGACTCAATTTGACTTCAAGGAGCTCACAGGCTGCAGACTGTAGGTAGAGTGTCGCACTGTAGTGTAAGTGCTATGGCAGATAGCAGGGAACACGGAGGAGGGCCCCAGCCTTAGGTCTACGGAGGGGGCCCCCAAAGAGGGACTCTGAAGGAGTTAAATCTTAATGAAATGCACTAGTAAGAAAGGCATGGGGAGGGTGTTACAGGCCGGCCTGGGGAATAGCTTATGTGATGTCAGGGAGCCCTCATGGGGCATCTGAGGCACTGCAAATAGTCTAGACTGGCTGCAGGAGGGCAGTGGTGGAAGACAAAGCTGCAGAGGGCAAGAGGGGTCTGATCATGCTGGAGCCTGGACGTCCAGTTAGGCAGCTTGGGTTTTATGCAGGAAGGCTGTGGGGGTAGCTTTAGAAGCATATGAAATCAAGCACAGAGGAGAGAGCACCGGGTGCATTGGTTAATTAGGGAGCACCCTTGGGAAGGTGAGGTGGATGGATTTGGAGAGAAGGAAGAAAGACGTTTTGCATCATCATCATGGTTAAGATGTGGAGGGCAGAAAGCATGGGTGTTCGAGTGGGAGATGATTTGCCAGGCACTGCTGGTGCTAGAGATGCAGCAATGCACAAAGACAGAGGAGGTCCCTGCTCCTCAGAAACTGACTTATTCATGCCAGTCATTGGATCAGAGTATCCGTCATCCATTGAACCTCAGCCATCCATTGAACCAAGAGAAGTTAACTTTTGAGACAGACGCAGTGGCTCACGCCTGTAATCCCAACACTTTGGGAGACCAAGGCGGGCAGATCATGAGGTCAGGAATTCAAGACCAGCCTGGCCAACATGGTGAAACCCCATCTTTACTAAAAAATATTAAAATTATCTGGGCATGGTGACACATACCTGTAATCCCACTCAGGAGGCTGAGGCAGGAGAACCCCTTGAACCTGGGTGGTGGAGGTTGCAGTGTGCCGAGATTGTGGCACTGCACTCCATTCTGGGTAACAGAATGAGATTCTGTCTCAAAAAAAAAAAAAAGAAAAGAAAAGAAGTTAACTTTTGAGTGCCTACTGTGCAGCAGACACTTTCTTTTTCTTTTCTTTTTAGAACTTTTAAATTGTAAACTAGAATACAGATCAAGAAAAAAATCACACAAAACAAATGCATACCCTCTGAATCATTATTAAATGGACATCCTTGTAACCATCACCCAGTTCAAGAAATAGGACTTTGCCAGCCACCCAGAAGCCCCTCCATGTGCCCTGTCCTGAAATCAAACCTCTCCCTCCTCCCAAAAGGAACCAATATCCTGACTTTTGTAGTACTCTCTTCCACACTTTTCTTTATGGTTTTATCACCCAAATGTGCAATCCTAGATGCTATAATGTAGTTTTGTTCGTTTATTAAAAACATATCTTTTTGAAATATCTTTAATTTATAGGTTCCCCTATATCTTTTATTTTGCTATGATTTATGTGTTTAAGAACCTGAATTGATTGACCTGTTTGTTTTTCCACACTAGGGATTTTGCTCTTTTTTGCATTCTCTTGGTGTACTTGGACATGTTCCCCTGTCCCACATATTTCCTGCTAGTTGGCAGCTGGCAGAGGCTTGATCAGATTCAGTGTGTTATCAGGACTGGAGGTGGTAGTGTCTACTTTTCATCAGGAAGTATAGAATCTAACTTTTGCTTTTTTTGTGATGTTGGCAGCCATTGCTGCCTAATACTAGATCTGTTAATTGATTGGGGGTTGTGAAAATGGAGATAACCTAATGCTACCATTTTGTCTTTGTATATTGGCTAGAATTTTTTTTTAAGAAGTTACTTTCCCTGACTTGCTGTTTGATTTCCTGTTTGAAAGTATATAAAGGGAAAGGCAGGATAAATGTTTGATTCCTTCTTATGATACACTAAAAGCAACAAATTAGTTTTAAAATATAATTAAAACTCATAGATTTAAACGTAGTTGATAGGTTTCCAATTCATTGCAACTTTCAACCTTACTGAAGCTCCAATTATTCTACATTTGGAAAGTGGAAGCCACTTCACATTGGCTTCTGGTTCCTTTTGATATAACTTAGTAGCCTTTGATAGCTTTGATGCTGTCTGGTGTGCAAAATATTCCATGCTCATCTTGTATATTTCCAATTCCAGGCTTGGAATCTGCCATCTCTCCAAGGAGCCCTGTTTCTACTGATAGGATGTCATGTTTAAAGACCACAGTCTGAGTGTTCTGGTTGTTCACTGTGACAGGACTGCTCATTGTTCCTAGACCTCTTCCCTGACGCAATACATGTGTACGTGTGTGCATGCAGACACAAATACCTTGTGAGTTTATACTGATATGTCCAATTCAAATTCAGCACTTCAGAGATATTACTTAGCCTTCTCTATGTTATATTTTCATCTGCTTCCACACTGAGAACCCTGGTTCTTAAGGGCACAGCAGTTGGTAAAATCTGAATAAACCATAATTACTCATTTGCTTTGTTCCATTTCATACATACAACCATCACAAACTAACAATATTAAAGCTACCTCCATGGATTAAAATTGCTGAAACAGCTCACTTTCTTTCATATACTAGCTTCACTCTTCTTCATTAAAAAAAAAGAGAAAAAAACTGTTGTACTAGATCCACATAGTCAGATCAAAGAACCATTCTCTACTATCATCTTTCCCTTTTAACTCTCATTTAGTCTTAGTTCTATGCATAGTTGTCTCTTCTGTCATTTTTGTTGTCTGAAGATCATTCTCTAGTAGATTCCACAAAGGGCTCATGGGAATAATATTTCTTGAGTTGATAACAGTTTGTACTCTTTATATTTGAAGGTTAGTTTTGCTAGATATAAAATCCTTGGCTCACCTTTTATTTCCTGTGTCTTCTGGTATAAAATGTTGGTGTCAAAAAGTCTGATGACCATCACATTTTCTTTCTCTTATAAGTCACATGTTTTTCCCACCCATATGCCTGAAGGGCTTTCTTTTTTCTTTAATGTTCAGTGATTTTACTAGAATATATCTGGCTTTTGTCAGGCTGGGTCAATAAAGTCTCAGGTACATGGTGTCATCATTCAATACGTAGTTTCAATTATTTTTAGTTGACGAAATTTTTGAATCATAGTTTCTAGTATTTGTTTGTTCTGTTACTTTAGTTTTCTTCCTCTGGGAATTCTTTTATCCATATGTTGGATCTTCTTTGTCTATGTTCAGTGTTTGTAATTTCTCCTCAAATTATTTTTAATCTCTTTTTTAACATCTTTATTTTAAAATTATTTCTCTTTTTCATATTGTATTTATCTTAAGGCATTATTTGCTGTGTTGTCTGTACTTTGCTTTTTCCAGTTTAGTCTTCATGTATAAAATCACTCGTTTCCTTTATTTCTAATTCTGTCTCAAGTTCTGCCATCTCACTTCTGAGGTTTTAAATTTTTGATATATGTGCTTCTATCATTGTCTTAAGATCTTTTATTTATCTCAAAATAGTATGTTAGAACTTTTATTTCTTTTTAAAGGATTTTTCTGGTGTGTTCTTATTAACTGTAGAATTATTATTCAGTTCTTGAATCTCTTTTCTCTTGCACTAACACTGTACAGCATTTTCCTTAATGTTTTAATGTTTATCATTTTATGTTAATTTAATTTTCCTGACCTTCTAGAAAGTTGGTTGTTCTTTTATAACTTCATAGGTTCCTCTTCTGTTGTTTTCATGTAAAGTGAAAATCATAGCAGTTTGCTTTTGAAACTTCTTGGCTGTGTTCTCCTCTTTCACTTTATCTGTATTTTTCATTCCTTTGTTTGTTTCCCCTGTCCTATTTAATTTTGATTCTATTCCCAGAAGTTTCTCCTCAGTGTTGGATCCTGTCCTAGAAAGGAGTTCTGGTGGGTCCATTTTGAGAGTGTGTAGGAATGAGACTGCACCAGTCTCTCTCTTGCTTCCTGGTTCTACTCATCCCTTTTGGAAGTCAGCAAAGGCCCTCCTAGGTTCAACTGCTGACGCCAAGTTGGTCTGTCACACTTTCTCATGAATGCCTCTTGTCTATTTTAGAGTTCTCTTGTTCTCGGGGCCATTAGATGCCTTGTTGCTTCCATTACTTTCTCTCTTACAGAAGCCAATAACATGTAGCTCTTATGGCTATTGGTGTGCTTTGGGGTTTGTGGGCATTCATTTTTACCTAGTTTGTTTTAAAGATTGTACATGGGTTTGGGGTTTCCTACCTGGTTGCTCTGTTTTTGTGTGGGGTGTGGGGACATCCAAAGCTATACTTCCATCATCACTGCCCCCACCTTTTTAGAAACCATATCTACCTTATGTGTTAAATGCATCATCATACAACAGTCCAATGAAATAGTCGTTATTTTCCCTCTTTTGCAGAGAATGTAAGCAAGTCTTCCAAAGAGGGCAATAATGTATTCCTAAGTGGCAGAGCTATGATTTGAATCTATGGAACCCTAAAATCTTCGATAGTGTTACAAATTCTTTGACTATCATTATTCCTGTTTTAAGTCACCCAAAAAATATTTAAATGTCTGCTTTGTTCTGGACACTGTACAATAAGCAGTGGACTTAAAATATAAATAATAGTAATTATAGCAAGTATATATACGGAACGGAAATGTTCCAGGCTGTGTGCTGAGCACGTTACACACATTATTGCATTCCATCCTCATTACCACCAGGGCTCTAGATCATTACAGTTGAGCAAACTGGGGTTCAAAGAGGTTAACTAATGTAAAGCAGATTTTGTCACATTATCTTGCTTAATAGTTCACAATGACTCCCTATCATACTAGAAGTAAGATTTAAAATCTTTATCCTGACATACGAAAAACTTACTGGATCTGGCCCCTGTCTACCTCTCTGACCCTATCCTAGACCACTCTTTTCCCCATCCACATGTGCCAACTACCCTGAGCTTCTTCAAGTTTTTTGGCTATTCCAAGATCATTCCCACCCTAGGGCTCTCGTCTCAGCTGTTTCAGCTGCCACATGGACTGTCCCTGAATGTCACAAGCATGGCGCCTTCTTGTGGCTTCACAGAGACCTTTCCCGACCGCCAAGCATAAAGTAGCCCTTTACTCATCCTCTTTCACCTCATCCGATTTTAATTCTTTGTGTACCATCTAATATTATGTGATGACTTTGTTGTTTATTAATTTACTTACTGTCTCTTTACACTCACCAAATTATGAGTATTATAAGAGCAGAGATTGCCTTCTGAAAGCAGAGCCTGGGTCAAGGGTTTAGGTGCAAGTAGACTGGGAGGTGCTCCCAGAAAGGAGGAGGGAGAGAGCAGGGAGAGTGGAAGCGGGAAAGAGGAAAAGCCAATGCAAACTCTGCTGCTGAGATTGTGGCTGGAGGCAGCAGGGCCTCGATTCCCCTAGGGTCTCAGAAAAGTACATGAGATGTCTCCCAGACTTGCCTACATGAAGGAAGGGCGGCTGGAGTGTTATCTGCCAACTTTTGCCCTCGTTGATTGAAGGCAGCCTCCAAGAATGTTAGCCCTACACTTCTGTGCTGCATTTACAGAAGGTTCTAAGAGGCCCCTTTCATGCCAGAAAATTTCTTGGGGCAGGAAGCAGAAAGTCCTGCAGTGCACCTGGTAGGTGGGAGGCTGCAAGCCAGAGGTGAGCTTGAGCTTGCATGGAAGTGTCTGCTGCGGCTGTGGCTGAAATAAGAGGGCAGAAGCGGTGACGTCACTGCAGGGCCCACACTTGCTCTGCTCTATGAGGACAGTTGCGGCTGGAAAGAGGAGCTGGTGCACTAAGACGCAGTGGAGGCAGACTCTGGGCCTCTGAAGTCTGGTTTTTAATCGCCAGGCTACACAGCGTATGCTCCTTACCCTTCTCAATTTCTCCAATTTGGGCAGAGCAGAAAGAGAGACATAAAAAAAAATGAAAGGGAAACTGCTGTCCTCAGCTGGAAGATGTGGGAAGAGGAGATGAACTCAGGCTGAATGGACAAGGTGGGAATGAATCTTGGAATCATACGACCAGCTACTACTTTACAGAGAACCTACCATTTGTTCAACAAACCCTTTCTCCAGTTTGTACGACTGTAGATTAAAAGTATTTCATTCCAATTTTACAGACACCTGTGGCAGAGGGAGTTAAGGAGGCTTGCCCCGGCCACATGGCTACCAGGAATTTCCGCTTAAGCCTCTCTGGCTTCAAGGTTGAGTTGGCCTCCTTGGTACATGGAAGAACCACAAAGAGGGTTGCGCATGGCCCCAGCCTCTCCCCCATCCTGCTTGGAAATCTGGCTCGAGGGCCATCAGTACTCAAGCTGGGTTGGGCTGGACGGGTTTTCTTGGGTATTCATGTCTTGGGTATTTCATGATCCTTACTGGAATACCTGTGCTCCACACCGAAGGGGAGGCCAGCAGTGACTTCCTAGCCACCAGAGGAGTCCAGACAACATGTGACATTTGTTACATGTGCAAGAGGTGGGGCCAGGGGCTCACACGATTGAGCCCCAAAATAGTGAGGGAGGAATGGAAGGGTTTCTTTCTCCTCCTTGCTCGGCTCCCCTGGACCCCAGCAGCTGCTGCAGATTCAGATAAGCATCTGCACTTTGGGAAGCTGATTCCTACTGAATCCAGCCCCTGCACCGTCTGAGGTCCACCCATCCCTAATTTTCATATGAGTTACATTAAAGTGTCTGATGGGAAAGTATGTCTTGGTTTAAAAATAGAATAATACAACAATAAATCAAGAAGAAAAAGCAAACTGAAAAAATGCAGAAAACAGATGAAAAGAAAAGGGAAAAAGTGAACGGTATAAAAATACCCTCCATGCCAGGCACTTCAAATGTGATTTCCTGTGGCCTGCACTTTGAAAAAGCCTCCTGTTATGCCATGTGCCGTCTCTGAAGGCCAACGGGGCAGACCAGAGAGGCGTGTTGAGACTTGGAGGCCAGGGCGACATCTGACCTGCTTCTGCTCCAGACACATACACCGAGGACACATCAGATGATTTTCCGCTCGGTGGAACTGAGCCCCGTGGGCCTGCTCCACCCACCCCGTGCCCACCCGGCTCTGACACACTTCCTGTTATGGGCGGCGGGGCACACAGTGGGGCCGCTCGTCGAGGCCAGGGCGCTGGCTTCCCTGTGGGTTGGTGCAGACGACTTCAAAAGCCGTGTCTGGCACGCGGAGGAATGGTTTCAAAGTGAACTTGGGTGGCTCCCAATCCGACCTACTCCAAGTAAGTAGAAAGAAAACATACATTATCTCATGTTAAAGAGCAGGCTTCTTTGAAGGCATTGCCAACTATTTATGAAATCCTAACTTATTGCTGAAAAAAGCCCCCCGACAGTCCTAGCAACCGCTGGCAAGACCAAAAGGACATAAACATGATGCCGGGGTGCCACATTCCAAATTGGCCAGGATTGCATGACAAATTTGTAATTCTAATCAACCAGAATCTCAAATGTATGCCCGAAGAATATACTGTCTGCATCAGGGATGCACTTGTCTGATGTTAAATTCTGCCAAAGAAAAGCAAAATAAACATCTTTTCCAACAGGCTGATTTGGGAGGGGTGAGAGGTGGTGGTATATGAGTGGAAAAAATAACATTTCAATAACATGAGAGAAAAAAGAACAAATCAAGACATGACTGATGCAGGCTGTGAAATTGTCCAATTTAGATGTTTGATGCTGAGGAGTTTGCTGTGTATCATGGGACGTGGAAGGCTGGTTGGGGTGGAGTGTGGGTGTGGACGGGAAGGAATTCATAACCCGGGGGGCACCTGACACAGATGGGTTTGAACCTGAGAAGTGTCCCAGGATGGATTGGGCTCATATTTATAAACCACTAAAATGTTTCTGGTTTGCCAGGCAAGAAATTGGCAGCAGGCATCCTCTAAACATGTGTATGTGTGTGTGAACGCTCGCGTGTGTGTGTGTGCGTGTGCGTGCACACGTGTGTCTTGGCCGTCAGCTTGAGGCCAGCTGCACTTGATTAGTAATCCCCAGCATGCCCACAAACATGCATGTGACTGAGGGGATGGGATGCCCTTAAGAAAATGCGATTTATTAACGCTGTACTGCGGATCTCGGGTGCTTTTGCCATCCTTCTGTGCCTGAGAATGGGATTTTGGGAGGGGTGCCACATGGGGCTGCCTATTGAGTGTGGGCAGAGGGAAGAAATGTGCTTAGAACTCTGCCCCTCTGTCACTGCACTGATTCCACTTCAGGGATGAATAAAGGACCCATGTGGCCAGCGATTAGAAACTCCCAATCTCAAGTCCTGGCTTTGCCTTTGAGGAGAGAAAAAGAAGGGACCAGGCACTGGCTACTGAACTTAAACAATTTTTTTTAACCTCTTGGAAGCATGGGCTGGGGGAAACATTCCTTCTGTTACTTTCATAATGTGTCAGGATTCTTAATGATTAAAAACAAAATTGAGATATATCAGTTGTAAGTGCTATAGGCATTATCATTATGAGTATTATTTTTATTGAAGGAAATGAAAACTTCCCATTTCAAACTATCCTCTGAATTAGCTCTGCCCTGATAACAGAAATGTCTGACATTTATCATTACCTTGGGTTACACGTTGAAAGTTCATGCTCAAATGCCAATCCTACCAGAGAAGGGGAAACATGTTAAGGCATGTCATATGTCCCTGCTCATCTAGTGTGGCTCTAAGGCAGAATTCCTAAACTTTTGGGGGTCATGGAACCCTTTGTGACTCTGATGTGCCCTCACAAAATGCACATCCATATATTCACATGAAATTTACTTGTAATTCCATGGTATTAATGGATCCATTGACATAGAAATCCAGAGATCTTATATTAAGATCTTCTTGCTCTAAAAGTTGGAAACAAACTGGATACATTTTGAAGAATGCCAGGAAGGGTCAAAGGCAATAGGCACAGCCTTGGAGGGCAGATGAATATGCTCGTGCATAGAGTGGTGAAGTGACCATCTCAAGGTTATAAAGCCAGAAAATGCTGCAGCTAGGACCAGGACCAAGGACTACTGGACTTATTGTCCAGTGGAGTCCTGGAAGGCACCAAGGAAGCCTGGGTTCAATGCCTCACTCTGCCACCTCTGTGTGACCTTGGACAAGTAATTTAACTTCCTTGGGCATGTCCTCTAATCTTCAGCTTCTTTATCTATAGCCATGGCATAACCACATACTCAGGCTACTCATCTATTAATGGAGATACTAATATTTACCTTAAGAATTCCATATGACTTTGACTATTGGTAATATATATGAAGCATTTCATAAATGATAAAGTTCCATATAAATTCCTGGCATTATTGCTATTGATGCTGAAGGACAAGTGCTAGGGTCTAAATATTTAGGTCCCCCCTACATTCATAGGTTGAAATCAAATCCAGTGTATTGGTGTTAAGAGGTGGGGCCTTTGGGAGACGACTAGGTCATAAGGGTGGAGGCCCTGTGAATGGGATTAATGCCCTCCTGAAAGAGACCTGAGGGACCTTGTTTACCCTTCTGCCACATGAGGATGCAGCAAGAAGGTGCTGTCTGTGAAGTCGAGAGCAGGCCCTCACCAGATATCGAATCTGTCAGTGCCTTAATTTTGGATTTCCCAGCCTCCAGAACTATGAGCAATGCATTTCTGTTGTTTATGTCATCCAGCCTAAGATAATTTGTTATGGAAACTTGAATAGACTAAGGTAACAGGGAATGTAAATATATGGCAACTTTTGTTATGGAAACTTAATAGTGAAAAATTAGGACTATAGTCCAAATTATTCTAGTTCAAATCTGGACAAAATATAAGGGAAAATGATGGTACAGTTTCTGCCATGGGTGCTGTGATGGCTGATCTGAACAGTGAAGGACTGTGAGTATATTAGTTAGGAATCTCTCTATCATGATGAAAATCCACCTTGAAATGGCCTAAGCCAAAAAAGGGAATTTATTGGCTCACTTATTTGTTTCTTTAGCTTATTATTTCACTTTCTCTTTAATTGTATGGTCTCGTTTCTTGGCATATCTAGTAATTTTTGATTAAACATTAGACATTGGTATCAAAACATTGTAGAATCTCTAGATGATATTATCTTTTCCAGAGAAAACTCTTTCACTGTTTCCTATGTTAGACAGATAGAGTGGAGGCTGATTACCTTAATCTAATCAAACTGAGGTGAGTCAAGGCTGGGTTGCAGTTTTAGTAAGGTTCCATCTAACTCTGTTTGTTTCTAGTCCTCCAGGACTGCCAGTTGAGAGATTGATGTGTTCACTGGAACTTCCTTCCCCTAGTAAGGCCTAAAATTCCAATCCTTGTCTCTCTAGCACTGTGAGATTGCTGAGAACACTATCCTGCTTCTAAAGGGCTTTCTGTTTAGCTTCAGAATTCAAAAGCTCTGTTGGTTTCTCTGTCCCCAAACGGAGTAAACTCTGCCCAGGAAAAGTCTGGATTCTCATTCTCTCTCTCTCTCTTTTTTTTTTTTTTTTTTTGAGACGGAGTTTCGCTCTGTGGCCCAGGCTGGAGTGCAGTGGCCAGATCTCAGCTCACTGCAAGCTCCACCTCCCGGGTTTACGCCATTCTCCTGCCTCAGCCTCCCGAGTAGCTGGGACTACAGGCGCCCGCCACCTCGCCCGGCTAGTTTTCTGTATTTTTTAGTAGAGACGGGGTTTCACCGTGTTAGCCAGGATGGTCTCGATCTCCTGACCCCGTGATCCGCCCGTCTCGGCCTCCCAAAGTGCTGGGATTACAGGCTTGAGCCCCGCGCCCGGCCCCTTTTTTTTTTTTTCCGCATGCGAAATCAACAAACTTTTCCCCAAGGAGAAAGTAGCTTCAGAACGCCAAATCACCTTTTTACACTTCCTCCTCTGTGCATCTTATCTCCTCTAGTTCTGGTTGTTTCAGCAGATTTCTAATACCTTTAGACAGGTGAAAAGGAAAAAAGGGTTTTGTCTGGATTTTCAGTTTTCTCAGAGGGGTGTAGCAAAAGCCTCTGGAATATATATCTTAAAAGTCTAAGGATAGATCTGAAACTACAGGAACAGCTGAATCCAGATGACCAGTGATATTATTAGGCATTTTTTTTCTCTTTCAGCTCCATGTTACCCTGTATAGGCTTCTTCTCAAACAGTATTTCTCCTGATGTTGCATAGAAGGCCTCTAGCAACTCCAGATTTATAGTAGATTAACAATCCTGGTAGAAAGAGAAATCCTCTTTCTCAATAGTCTCAATAATTGGCCTAGTTTGGGTCATGTGTCCACCCTGATTCAATCATTGTGGCAGGAAAATAAAATATGATATTTTTTAAGGCCTTGTCACATACCTACCATGGAGTCTGGATGTGATCAACTTCAAATGATCCGTCTAACTCAGCATGAGGCAGGGTGGCTCTCTGGGAAAAAAAAAAAAAGGAGGTGTTATTTTTCCAGAGGGAAGGGGAATGGATGCTGGTCAGTCTATAGATATCCTCCATGGTGAATGTTGTGCAAATGAAGGCAGGACTGAGGTGTGGAAAGCATTCATCTGCCTCTTCACCCCAGCTCCTGTCATCATTCTCAGAGATCCCTGTTTCCATTTAAACAACTCATCCAAAACCTCAAAATTCCTGGGCCTTTGTAACTCTCATAACTTTCATAAAATTACCTCCACTCCATTTCAACCTCACTCCCTGCACTTGGTCATTACCTGAAAATGCTCCTGTCTCATCCTCTGGCCCCCTACACTTCACGCCTGCTCTGTGGCCCCTGAGACTCCTAGGTCCTTGACCTTTCCATTTATTAGCTACACATCACCCACCTGGCAAGCCTCCAGCCCTGGGATGATGCTACTCTCTACCTTTTTAACTCCTCAACTGGCTTGAAGCTAGAACTCACGCAACTGTGAAGACTGGTGCCATCAAGAAAACACTGCAGTTTCTAAAGTAGCTTTGTCTTTTGTCTTGGTTTGTTTTTGTCTTGTTTTTATTTAATCTTCCATGCCTTTCACAGATGCATTCAAACTTTCACCATCTCCTTCACAGCAGCGCGTGGGGGCCATTAGGGTAAATCTTTCACAAGTTTCTATTTTTTAATCCATACACTTTTTGCATCTGCATTAGAGAGGGCCTCCATAGGTTTTGCTTGCCCAGTATACATGTCCCTTTCTTCTGGTAAAATAGTGTCTCAGTTTTCCTTTGGGAAGAAAACCCTTGCTCCACTCAATGTGTCTGGTTTGAATGGGAGTGATTATATCCTTTGAATTTGGGTGTTCAATAAAAAGAGTCCATCTCCCTGGCCAGGGTGACTGTGTTTTGAATAGATACAGGACCAAAGAGTGTCCAATGAGAAACCACCTCAGAAATGATTCAGAGTGAGAAGTTTACATTCTGTTGGGATGACTAAGCTAAGAGGGTACAGTTTGTGCATTAATCACTACTATGCTTATACCATGAGACTGGAGCCATCACAACTCTAAGAGATGAAAAAAAAAAAAAAAGAAAGAGAGGGAGTCAATGACATCATCTGAATCCCTAGATCTAGCTATTACTGAAGGTGCTACTTCTGTACTTTTTAGTTAAAGGGGCCAGGAAATTCCCTTTTCTGCCTAAGTCAGTCTAAACTCGGTTTCTCTTACTACTAACCAAAATGTCCTGATCAATGTGTACACATACCCTTATCTTCTTTATTCAGTACCAGGAAACAATACATCCGGGTTCTTGTTCAGATTAACCTCTCCATCAGTGCTGTTTATTTATTCAATAAATATGTCTTGAGAGCCTGCCTCCAGTCAGACATTGCTCCTGACACTGGGGAATACCATAGGAAACTAGATGAGACCTTTCCTTCATGGGGTTTTCTGTCTAGTGGGAAAAAAGGAGAAAATGAAAAAGATTAAAAATATAAAATTTGAGCTGTGATAAGTGCCATGATTGGTGCCAAGATGGAGAATGGCTGGGTGGTAGAGGGAAGAGGAGTGGGAACACTTCCGTTATCTTTTTAAAAATTGGTGTGCACTTATGTGTATTCTGGAGTCATTGTGTATAGTGTTCAAGAAATGTTAATTAAGTCAGTTTTGTTGACAGCATTTTTGAAAGTCTGTTGTATCCTAATTGATTTTTGTCCACTTACATCAGTTACTCAGCGATGTGTTAAAATCTTGGCTTGTGGGTAGATTTGTCTATTTCTGCTTTTATTTATTTATTTATTTATTTATTTATTTTTAAAATAAGAAACAAGGTCTTTCTCTGTCACCCAGGCTGGAGTGCAGTTGTGCGATTATGGACCGTTGCAGCCTCAAACACTTGGGCTCAAGTGATCCTCCTGCCTCAGTCTCCCGAGTAGTTGGGACTATAGGCGTGAGCCACCACCCTCAGTTACTGTTCTTTTAAACTTTTCTGTGTGTGTGTTTTGTAGTCTACTTTTGCTATACATATATATTCTGAAACTGTATTATTAAGTGCACACAAATTTAGAATTGTTTTGTCTTCTTGTTGAATGGATCCTTTCACCATCATGAAATGTTCCTCTGTATCTCTAAGTCCTACTTTCTGGTGGAAATTTGCTTTGGTGGCATGTTACTACATTAGTATAGCCACACATTTTTAAATGTTAGTGTTTGTATAATGTGTATTTAATAGCTGCAAATATCTGGTCTCACAGTGATGATTGAGACCCAAACTATTCCATGTAGACAAATCATGTCTTAAAACTTTGTTCATTAGCCCTTTCTGATTAGCTGCACTCCAGTTGCCACAGGCTTGCCTTTACTATTCACTCCAAGGATCCAGGTACATTTCATTGTCCAGCAACAAATATTTATTAGTTTATTATGAGACATATATTTCAGAAATTATCAGAGAATCTTAGAATTAAAAAGAGTTTGGAAAATACTAAAAGATGAACTCCCAAAGAAGATATATAGACAGAAAGATAAGAATTAGTTCCAGAGGAGGAGAGCCTTGGGAAAGCTTCTTGGAGGATATTTGTTTAGGAATGGGAGCTTGAGGGTTCACTAAGTCAGTAGGTGAGGTTAACAGAGATAACAATTTTCATCTAGTAGAAGCTTGAATAAAGAAATAGAAGCAAGGACACAAATAAAAAATCCATTTTTTTTTTTTTTTTTTTGAGAGTCTCGCTCTGCCCGCCCAGGCTGGAGTGTAGTGGCCAGAATCTAGCTCACTGCAAGCTCCGCCTCCGCGGGTTCCCGCCATTCTCTGCCTCAGTCTCCCAAGGTAGGCTGGGACTATCAGGACGCCCGCCAGGGTCGCCCGGCTAGTTTTTTTGTATTTTTTGTAGAGACGGGGCGTTTCCAACCGTGTTAGCCAAGTGGATGGTCCTCGAATCTCCTGACCTCGTGATCCGCCCGTCTCGGCTCCCAAAGTGCTGTGGGATTACAGGCTTGAGCCACCGCGCCCGGCCAAAAAATCCATTTTAAGGGAAGGTTGAGACAATCAAGATGAGGCTAGAAAGACAGGTCAGCCCTGTGGTGAAGAGGCAAGAATATAAACTTCAGGAATCTCCATGATGTACAAATTCACTAAGAGTCACCAGAGATACTTGAGCACAAAAGAGCCATTATTAAAACTGCTGAAGTTTCATCTTTTTGGTGTGTAATGTTTGCCATAAGAAGAGCCAGTTAGGAAGGTGAGAGGAGATGAGGGTCAGTACTCTGGGGACAGAAGTTCAATGGAGAGCATAGAGGATAGCCATAAATAAGAAAGAAAAGCAACAGATATTAAGCTTTGACTGATAGGCCACATTAACTGAGAGATGTGGTGTGTGGGGATGAATAACACATATTTGTGTGTGAATAGGCATATTTCTGAAATATTTTTGTTGTAGTTAAAATATATATAACATAAAATTTTCCATTTTAATGGTTTTCAAGTGTACAGTTCAATGGTATTGATTACATTCATGATGTTGTGCAACCATCACCATGATTTATTTTCAAAAGTTTCCATCATCCCAAACAGAAACTATGTAACCATTATGCAACAGCTTCTCACTCCCTGGGGGTATAGAGTCCACTTCTTACAAGTGGACACAATTGCACTCAACAAAAAAGAAGGAAAGGAAACTTCCCAGAAGCCCCCAGCTACTCCTCTTCTGATCCCATTGGCCAGGATTGATCACACGTCTGTGCTCCAGCTGCAAGGGAGGCTGGGAAAGCAGGTGACTGGCATTTTCAGTCTCTTTATACTGAATGTAGTAATACTAATTAGTATTTACTAATTAGTTATACTATTAGGCTAGCCTATATATTATAGGCTATACTAATGTAGTAACATGCCACCAAAGCAAGGGATATGTGCTCTGCCAGAAAAGACAAAGGGAAGGGGAATGTGGTTGGGAAGAGGGCCCAGTATGAAGAGCATTGAGGCCTGGCAGGAATGAGTGCTCAGCCTGCTCTGGGCATCAGCTTTACTTTACCCAGAGAGAGAGAATAGAGAGAGTTTCTTAATCCAGGGAAACTCCCTAAGTAGAGGGTGGTTAGGTGAGTGCCTAACTGCAACGTGTCAAAAACTATGAAAAAAAAAAAAAGATGCGCATATTGCATACATCTTTATCTTCCTTTTTTCAGCATCAGGAGGCAGTACATCTCTGCTCCTATTTAAAATTAGCCTCTTGGGTGGGTGTGGCTCACACCTGTAATCCCAGTATTTTGGGAGGCTGGGATGGGTGGATCACTTGAGGTCAGGAGTTTGAGACCAGCCTGGCCAACATGCTAAAACACTGTTTCTACTAAGAATACAAAAGTTATCTGGGCGTGGTAGTGCATGCCTGTAATCCCAGCTACTAGTGAGGCTGAGGCAAGAGAATCACTTGAACCTGGGAGGTGGGGGTTGCAGTGAGCTAAGATCATACCACTGCACTCCATCTTGGGCAACAGAGCGAGACTCTGTCTCAAAAATAAATAAATAAAATAAAATTAGCCCCTCTACCTGTGCTAGTGATTAATTAAGTCATTCTTTTATTCCACAAACATCTCTTGAGGGCTCATGGTATATCAAGAATCATTTATAATTAGTATCATCATTATAATCTGTCCTATTCATGGTCCAGAACAGTGCCTTGTACATAGTAAGCCCTTAATAAATGTTAATAAATGTTTGTAGATTTGAACTGATTTACTGTAGGATGTACTAGTTACATTTATCATGTTCTGGCTCTCTGTAAGATTAAAGCCAGACATATTTTAAAATCTTTTATTTAGGTGCATCTTACATACAGTAAAGTATATGGGTGTTAGAAGTGGCTCAATGGTCTTTTAATGTATACCCTGGGTAACCAATACCCAGGTCAAGACATAGAATTTATCCCATACCCTGGAAGACTTTCTCATGCCTTGACACATTTTGGGCATATATACATGAATAAAAGATTTTATAATTTTATTATATGTTTTCTTTTATAAACAACCATTAATGTCCCAGAATAAAAAAGGAAGGTGCCCAAGAAAGTTCAAGCACAAAGCTAAACTAAGGACATAAAAATCTTTAATGCTAGTTGACAATTGGTATTAAATTGTTTAACTGTTCAGAATCAGGAATCTTTTACTTAACTGAAGAGATGTGACCCAGCAGATTCTGCTGTAAGGTAGATTTCTGTCAAAAATTATCTTTTCCCATCAATTCCTACCATAAAATTGGAAACGTTCTCTGGAGATCCAAATACTGACCTCTGGCTGTAGACTCACACGCGATTCTCTGATAAAACTTCACCAATAACACTCAAAATGTTAATTAAACTCACAAAACTCAGAATTCTCTGCAGAATTCCAAAGAAATGTGAAAATCAAAGCACTGAGAGTGAAAACGCAGTAAGGAATCTTTGGTAATGTGATGGCCTCATATCATGACCTTCTTGCAGCAGAATAATTCCATGGGCTAAGGATTCTGGGGGACTGGCTTTATGGGTAGTGGGTGGTGGGTGGTGGTTTCTTGGTACTAGTAGTGTGACTGATGTCAATTTGCTTTTCTGAACCACAGTTAATTCCTCTCCAGTCTTAGGATAGAAATATAAAACCCCTCTCTATTTGACAAGGCTTTTTTGAGGGTAAAGTGAGAGAATACTTAATGGGTTTTCTTGTTCATTTCTTTAATTGTACATTTGAATAATATCTATTAAGAATCTTCTATGTATCCAGTACTGTGCTAGAGTATAAAGTGATGAACAAGATAGTCATGTTTTCTGCTCTTGTGGACTTTACAATCAATTGTAGAATAGAGACATCATACAATTGTACGCAGAGCTCCATGTGAAATATGATATGGAAAGGTAGGCAGTCAATTAAAATAAACTTTGTTACAATAAGAAATTATAAGAACAATGCCTATATGACTTACACAGTTTATTTTTACTGAAAATATTCGCATATACATCCAGTCACTAATATTGTGATGCGGGAAAGAGTCTTTTGTGGGGTCTGAGTTTGCAAAATAAAGTTCTGTATCTTTTTTCTTTAAAGTGAAACAAAATACGTATGAATTAACACAAGTGCATAATCCTTCTGGAATTTTGTGGCTCTTGTTGCCAGCTGTTTGGAGTTTTTTCCTCACCCCCATCCAACAGATATGTTTTCTGAGACTTGCCTTTATTGATTATTTCCAAAGTGGTCAACTTAGAAACAGCAATGTTTCTTCAATGCTCATATTTCATTCGTTGGCATAATATTTAATTAAATTATGTAATGACAGTACTGAGTACATCTGCCATGAACAATTTAGACAGCAAATGCAATGGTCTCTTGGTCAGTAAACAACTCACATGATGAGAGTGGAAGTTTATGGGGATGCTAAAGGTTACCTCTATGGGACATAACGCATTTGTCTGCAAGGAACACAATCTTTAACTGAAACAAGTTTTAAGTTTTGCTTTCAAAAAACTCTCGGTGCATAGAAAAAAAAAACGCATTTTAAATTGTCCCTTAGCACATATGCAAGAGTATAAACTGAAGCAAATTTTCACAAGCAGCACTTACCTTTACTTTGTGGGATGCTATCTAACATTTTCTATTTTAATCTATTCTTTCCTATTTTAATTCTATTAAAAATGCTAGTCATGACCCGCTAATGTAGTCTCATGTCTCATTAATGGGGTGCAACCCACAGTATGAAAAACACTGACTTAACCCAATAGAACATTTATTATTTTATGTGGGAAGATGTCTAGCGATAGAGAAGCCCTTGAGATGCTGCAGTAGCTCAGCAGCATCCTCAAGGTCACAGGTATTTTCCACAGACTTCTTTCTGCGATCTTCTGAGAATTAGGAATGTCTCCACTCATGGTGTAAAATGGCTTCCACATCTAGCAGTTGTTACAAGTGGACACAATTACACCCAACAAAAAGGAAGGAAAGGAAACTTTTCCCAGAAGCCCCCAACTGCTCCTCCTCTGGTCTCATTGGCCAGGATTGGTCACACGTCTGTGCTCCAGCTGCAAGGGAGGCTGGGAAAGCAGGTGACTGGCATTTTCAGCCTCTTTATAGGGATATGTGCTCTGCCAGAAAAGACGAAGGGAAGGGGAATGTGGTTGGGAAGAGGGCCCAGTATGAAGAGCATTGAGGCCTGGCAGGAATGAGTGCTCAGCCTGCTCTGGGCATCAGCTTTACTTTACCCAGAGAGAGAGAATAGAGAGAGTTTCTTAATCCAGGGAAACTCCCAAAGTAGAGGGTGGTTATTCTTAATTGCAACGTGTCAAAAGCTATGAAAAAAAAAAAAAAAGATGCACAGCTGTTATTGGTTCATATTGCAGGGCACTTACCTGGGCCAGGGAACTGGGGAGGCCTCTTCAGGGAAGCGACTCTGTTAAGCCAGTGTGGGGAGATGCACCATGGTGGTGGGTGGTGGGAATGGTGTTCCAGGCAGAGGGAAGAGCTTATGAGAAGGCTAAGAGGAAGGAGGGGTCATGGCTGAGGTGGCATATTTATTCTACTAATTGTCCGTCTCTTGTGGGCCCAGCCCTGTACTAGGCATCAATGGCTAAGAGAGTAATGGGACATCTCCTGCCCTTGGGAATGTCATTGTCCATTAGGAAGGCTGATGTATGAACAGTCATAACTAGAAACCAAGGGGAACGTATGCCTTCAAAATGCTATGATATCTCCTAGTGGAGGGGACTCAGGGGGCTTCCTTGGTGGCACCTAATAGGCAGGATCCGCATGTGTAGAGTTAGCAGGGGTCATGCCTTCCAGTGGGAGGGGCTGCTGTGAGCAAAGGCCTGGAGGCAGGAAGCAGAACCAGCGGTCACTTGGCTGGAGGACTGGGCGCCTGAGGGGGAACCAGAGCAGGGAAGGTTAGAAGGTGGTTCCAGCCAGCATTGTCCCAGCTCCCTGCATTGAACCCCAGCCATCTGCAGCCCCAACCTTGGCTAACCCTCCTGGCAGTGAGTGTGACACTGGGCCCTAGGAGACAGAAGGAATGACTCAGACTTTGCTGTTGTTTAGTATATTTTTTCACCCAAAGCAGAGCGACTCCCAGGGAGAGGCCCTTGCCTGGCCCTTCTTCTTGGCACCAGCAAAGGCGCCTCTCCAGTCTCTTTGGAGAAGGACCAGTCTCTGAATGGTCAGAGGGTCGCTAGGTCCCGTGTCTCCCAGGATCTGCTGGGAGGGCTGCCAAGGTGGCACAGGCCCTGCTAGGGAGACCTCTAGAGGCAGTGAGGCTGGGGGCTGGGACATCCATGTTCCTGCCTTGAGGGGATGCCCAGGCCTGAAAGTCATGGGTGATGGCCCAGGCGGAACACTCAGGGGATGATTGGAGTAGTGGTGGGCAAACCTTTGTGGCAGTCCCTGGGAGGTCCCTGGGAGGCCTAGAAGGAGCCACCAGCATGTGAGTTGAACAGTTTCACCTTTATGGGAGGTTTCTCAACCACTGGCATTTGGGGTGGGATAATGCTTTACTGTCAGGGGCTGTCCTGTGCATTGTGGGAAGTTTAGCAGCATTCTTGCCCTCTATGCACTAGATGCCAGCAGCATCCTTCTCCAAGTTGTGACAATGAGAAAAACTCTCCAGACATTGCCAAGTGTCTCCTGGGTTGGTAAAATTACCTCAGTCTGGGAACTGAGACCTTAAGGTGAATAAAGAGAAATCTCAGAGCTTTCCTGTACAAGAGCATTCTGCTAGGACCACAGGAATAATTGCCCACCATTCTGGGACAATGCAGATGATAATTTAGAGATGGCAAAACTAGAGGCCACTGAGTTCAGCCTCTTGGCTGGAGGTCTGGGCACCAGAAGGGGAGCCAGATGGACTAAGGCAGGGAAGGTTAGGAGGTGGCTCAGACCAGAGCCTCATGTATGGGGCCTTTGGGGTTGGTCTGGGTCGGGGTGATGGCAGAGGAAAGGGAGGGCAGTGATGGGTCTGAGAGGTGTTTGGGTATTGGGTTTGTGGAAGAGGGAGGAGCTGAGGGTGGTTTCTGGTTTCTGGTTCAGGCCACTGTGCAGGCTGCTATGTCAAGAGCAAAGATAGGGCACCGGGACAAGGAGTAGCTGGGGTCAAGTGGCTGCGGGGATGAAAGCCAATACTCTGAACTCAGGCCTCCTTCTCTGGCCATCCCCACCCTCTGCAGCCCTGTCTGATATTTGTCCCTCAGCATCTCTGAGAACCAGCCCTCATGGCTGCTGCCTCCAAGGCAGGGAGAATGAGCAGAAGCTTGATGGGCCACTGGCCTGGCTGCAGCAGCCTCACGTCTTTCCAGCAGAAAGCTGGGGCTCTGACTGTGCTGTTGCTACCGTCTGACATTAGTTCAATTTGGCTTTTTGTGGACCAGAGCCTGGAGGAGGGTTTCTAGTCAGTTTGCTAATGGCTAGGGGAGGAATGGGGAGCTAGAGAAGATGTCACTACCCCTTCCCTGAGCATCACACGAGAGAAGGCCTTGGCCTGAGAGGACTGGACGGGAGGCAGCTGGCCCTTTAAGAAGAACTATTCTCAGCAGGACTTCCATGTCTTCTGGGAAAGGGTAGGTTTCATGAGCAAGGGTGACCTTCCATGAAGGCCGGGCGCCTTTGGTGAACTTGTGCTTCTTAGGAGTTGGGCCTTGGACAAAGGGATCTGCATGGTGACCATGAGCCAAGACTCTGGCTGGAGGAGAGTGATGGCTTTACACTTGGGCTTGCTCTCCCCATCCTCCTCCTCCCTCCACTGCTGTCCTTCTACCACTCTTTCCTCCTCCTTCTTCTCAGTAGCGATTGACCCTGTCTGGAGCATTTGGTCCCCTTCCAGGCCTTCTGAGGTCTGTCAAGAGCAGAGTCTGCCCTTGCAGACAGAAGACATTGAAATGCAAAGGCAAGCTGTCCAAATGGCAATTCGGGAGGCAGAATTCAGCACTAAATATATACTCTGAAGAGCCCAGTGACCATCTCTTTGCTCTGAGCCAAGACAAGCATATGATTTCTGTACCTTTGCATGATTTGTTCCCTTTGCCTTAAATGCCCCCTGTAGTCGACTCTTGACATTGTCTTTGGCCACCAGCAGCCGAATGCCCTTCCTATGATTCTTGGTTAGTGCAGAGTCTATTCCCTGGAATAAGAGCTCAGAATTCCAACTCCTACTTTCTCATCCTGTCTTGCAGCTATGGTGTGGCATGTCACCCAGACTGTACTGATCAGATGTGCTTGGCATGGCCTTGACATCAGGAGCTGTTGAAGCAGAATAGTAGGGACCTGGGGAACCCCCTCTGGTGATGGAAGCTGTGGTGTCCTGTGCTGGGGGTGAGGTGGCAGTGATGTCCTCTTAGGATCAGTTCTGTGACATGCTTTAGGGCAATGCTCTCAGCTGTGTTGCCTAGAATGTGGTTATCCATCCCTCCCAGCAGTTTTGAGAGCTCCTGCCATCCTTTTAATGAATTATTTTCCTGTTTAAAAGAGCCAAAGTCAGCACCTATACTTGCAACTATGAACTCTGACTAGTATGCTTCTCTCTGTAGAAAATGTTTATGTTCCCTACAGATTCATATGTTGAAATCTTAATACCCAGTGTGATGGCATTTGGAGGTGGGGTCTCTGGGAGATGATTAGGGCATGAGGGCATGGCCCTCATGAATGAAGTTAGTGCCCTATAAAAAAGGCCCCAGAGAGCTTCCTTGTCCCTTCTACCATGTGAAGACACAGTAAGAAGATGTCTACTTATGATCCAGGAAGGGAGTCTTCACCAGACGCCGAATCTGCCAGCACCTTGACCTTGGAATTCCCAGCCTCTAGAACTATGAGAATTGATTTCTGATGTTTATAAGACACCCAGTCTATGATCTTCTGTTATAGCAGTCCCAACTGACTAAGGCACTCCCTCTGTTTCTTCCACTGCTTGGCAAACTCCAACTCATCTTTACACAATCTACTCAAATAGCACCTCTTTCAGGAAGCCCTCTTGGATTCCTCAGGCAGTGAGTAGCTAAAGCATCTGGGCTCCCAGGTGCATACAAAGTATTACGAGGGCTGTAGGAGGTCAGGAGATAGTTCAGATGCACTCGCTGAAAACATGTAGATAATTTGTCAGTCTACGGGGCAGTAGAGAGGGGAGGAGGAATAGGAAGGGAGGTAGTAAAACAAAGTGGTGACAAGCTTGAGCCCTGGAGTTCAAATTCTGGCTCAGACACATGCTGGCCGCGTGGTTCTAGGCAATTTACTTAAAATCTCTGTGCCCCAGTTTCCTCCTCTGCAAAATGGGAGCTACTACAGGACCTATTTCATAGGATTGTTGTGAGGATTAAAAATAACACATGGGACGTCCTTTAGAAGAGTTCCTGGCACTTGGCAAATACTCAATAAATGTGAATTGTGATTTTGGCAGGTAGCAGGGTGCAGCATCAAGTCAGGAGATGTAAGTTCCACCCTAGCCTGGCCATCAACTCCCTGGGGTCTTGGCAAAGCTGTTAGAAATAAAGAGAATCCTATTTCAAAGCAGCTTAAGCAAAGGAAATGGAAGTCTTTCATGGGACCCGAAAGTGGAAAGTAAAAAGATGGAAAGTCACAAAGGCCCGGAACCAGGAAATGGAAGGTCAAGGTCACCAGGCAACTATGTACTCTATCTTGCTCTTCTTTTCTGAAGTCAGTCAGTCTATCTTCTCTACTTCTTCTTACATGTCCACACATGGGCTTTCCATGTCTTTCTGTGTACATAGCTCCCAAAGTTACGTGCAGAAACCATCTAATGGTCTCTGAATCCCAATCCTCAGTTCCCAGCAGAGAGTCTCAGATGAACTCAGCTTGGATGAGGAGTCCATCCCTGGTCCAATCAGCCAGGAGGTGGGGTCAATGTGGTACAAACCTAAGCTGGGCAGACTGGCCCTCTCTTTGTCTCAGCTCAGACATATATAGAAAAGTTTCATGAACGTATTAGTTGGAATCTTTTCAGCTGCAAGTAACAGAATACTCAACTAAAAGTAGTTTAATTATCAAATACCTTTATTCTCTTAAATAACAAGAAGTCTGGAGCAGGTGTGTTGGGGTTGGTTTATGGCTCAACCTTGTCATCAAGAAGCCAGCATCTTTTTGTTCTTCAGCTCTACCGTCCATAGCCTGTTGCTTTTTGTTTTTAGACTTGTCACGTCATGGCTGCAAAATAGTTGTGGTAGCTATAGACATCACACCTTCACTGGACAGTATCCAAACCAGGAAGTACAATGCTTTCTTCTTGCATCGATTTCTTTAATTGAGGAGTCTGTAAGGTTAGAGATTTCTTCTTACATTTCCATTGGTCAGTGCTACATATACAAGGGAAACTGAGAAAATATCTGCCATTTCCAACTTCAACTATTGGAGAGAAAATTCACCAGGAAGGAAGAAGGTGTTGGGGAATAGCTGTTGGATAGGCAACTAACCATGTCTGTCATAGTCAGAGTCATTCTAGTCTAGTCAACTGCCAAAGTAGGGTCATTCTAGAAAATACCATTCATTGCTTAAAATAAAAGCATTAAAAGTAATGCTCAGTGTTGTTTTTACTGATAGAAATTTAGAAATCACTCATGTACAAATACATCACATCCAAAAGGCTGTCTTTAAGTCTGTTTCTTTCTAAGCCTCTGCAGTATACGTGTCTGTATAAAGTTGAGTTTCACAAAAGGACTGGTGATGTGCTGGCATTGATTCTGGCTCTACTTGGTGCTTTTCAGCTCTTCAGAAATGTATCCAAAGATGTTTTTACTTTGACTTTCTTCTTTTCATGGTAAGAAGACACTTCTTTAAACAGCTCATGGGCCAACACTAATGACTAACACGATGGCCAAGACTAAAATGGATGCGCATGACTGCTGCACACCATCTGTGGGGAACAGGCGGAGCTGGCCTACTTTTCCTTTAATGCATGACTTTGTTCTTATCTGTGAATGTTCGTAAGTAGAGAAGTTTCAGTGCAGATGTGAAATTGTTTTTGAAATATTGGCGGCTCTTATAATTTGTGTTCTTTTTTTTGAAAGAAGCTTTTCTTTGGTTTGATGCTCACTGAGGATAGAAAGAAAGCCCAAAGAAAAAGAGGCAAGGGTCCTACAATGCAATGACTTCCTCCCCCAGTACATGGGTGCAAAGTCACAAAGTTATGGACGGCTTGTTTGGAGGCCCTGAGTTCTTCATTCTAGACTGTAGAAGTCATCAACATGCCCCATGGCAGAAGGCTCTGGTAAAGAGAGCCCAGGCTTTGAGGCTAACTGTCTTGGGTTTCATGGCCATCTCTCCCACTTCTTTGGCTAAAAGACCAGCAATTGGCAAGCTCGTCCTCGGTTTCCTCAACTTGAGCAATGTCAAATTCTGTTTTTTAGGGTCTTGGTGTGGATCGTGGAAGTCGGCTGGGTGACTTCTGATTCTGAAGATTGGAGTCTACCTCCAACATCATGATTATCTCCTATTCTTCCTCCTCCATCTTCTTTTCTATTATCATCATCATCATAGTCATCATGATCATCATCACCATCTGTGAGTGTAATGTTGTCCTAGGCACTGCCCCGAGTCCTCTACCTATTTAAATTAATTGAATCCCTGTGGTGAACATGCAAGGTAGGTACTATTACTGACATCTCACAGATTAGGAGGCTAAGGCTCAGAGAGGTGAGAGGATTTGCCCAAGGTCAACCCAGCTGGTAGGTGGCAGAGTAGAGATCAGAACTTCCAGGCTAGGATTTGTTTTATTTAGAAGCCACTCTGTCCCCTTGATTGCTTCCAGTGCTTCACAAGGAGCCCATTTTCCTCAAATAAACAGGCCGTAGAATAAAGCTGTAGCCCCAAGGACCAGGCCTAGGAAAAGCTTTTGTGCAGACTCGGTGGCTACCAGCCTCCTCTTATAATCAGATAACCCTCCTGGAGAAGGAGCTTAGGGGTCTTCACCCCAAGTGGCCTATGCCTCAAGTGGATTTTACTCCCATAGTGGGACATTTGGGGTTTTTGCCTGCTCATTATCCATCCTCTCTTCTTTTGATGACAGCACCCCAATTTTTCCTTTGGGGAAATCACCTCAACTCCACTCTTAACGTGTTTAGGGAGACTGACTCCTCTCTTCTCTCCCCACTTCCCACCTACATGTTAGTGGTGGTCGCATGATCTAGTTTTGACCAATCAGAGTGTTCTTCTCATCAGACCAAAGTTCAAGTTGTCTAATGTTCTGCAATCCTGGGACTTTTGTGAAACTGTTGGGAAAGACAGTTTCTTTTTCTGCTGGTGGGCTCCTGGGTCCACTGAATGCAAAAGGCTTTCTGAGAATCTGAGGCACAGGGGTGACAGAAGACACACCTGAGCACCTGGATTCATCAGTTCCTGAAGCCAGTGCTGTCTCCTGTAATGGGAAGAGTCATGACTGATATGCCTGAAATATACTGATTGCAGCACAAATTGTGCCAGAAAAAAAATTGATTGATATATTCATGTTCATAGGAGATTGTCATCCCCACCCTCCCACCACAAGTTCAAACACTTTTTTGGCGTATAACTTTGGTTTGGAGACTGCTTCAGTTTGGCTCTTTTTGAACCAAGTAACTGTTAGTTACCTCTTGGAAAGGGAAACTCACTGAAGGAACTCTCTTGATAGGAACTGGATTTGGGGTTCAGGCAGGAGCTGAGGCAGCCCTGGAGCTGGAGGCTCTATGTGTCTCTGTGGCAGTTCTGTTTCTCTCTGCTCTTGTGTGCTCTGTTCTAGTTTCATTCACCAGGGCCTCTGCCTTCTCATGAGAACTCATGCTCCCTCAAATCTCCACGAGCAGATGGTCCACCATGGCCCTGACTCCAGCATGTGATATCCTTTCCATTTCAGTTATCACTGGAAACTCCCCAAGGAGGAATAGGATTAGCCCAGCTCATCCCTTCCTGACACATCTCGGGTTGCTGGTTGGTCTGTGGATTCCTAGGTCTACTGTCCATCTCAGGTCCTGACAGCTGTGCCTGGGGTCCTGGGTAGGTCTGATGCCATGCAGTATCCAATCAGCTGTGCTGTCATGTGGCTCACTTAAGGCTTCCCCTTGAGGAGGAGCTGTGAGGGGGCAGTGCTGTGGTTGACATCTCTTGTGAAAGAAAGGCTCTATTTGAACCATACTTAATTGTCAGTGAGTCATAGTGAGCAACATTTCATGGGGGTGCTCAAATTACTCTCATGGAGCTATTGCTTAAGTGGAAAGATGGACAATGGATGAGAAGACACTCCCATTTACACCAACCATGGTCAGTGATGAAAGATGGATGGCTGTCCTAGACAGCTGTGGGAGGGCCCATTGCAGAGTGTGCAGTCAGAGAAGACTCATTGCAGGAGACATCATTTGAGCTAAAGTTTGACCAAAGGATCCAGATGGATCATTCTGGTAGGCAAAGAAACAGCATATTTAAAAGCCCCAAGTTGGAAATGAAACTGTATTTGAGGAATTAAAAATGAACTTGTGACTGGAGCATTCAGGGTGTGAGAGAGAGAGAGTTTTAAGATGTAGTCAGAGATGGTCACGCGCAGTGGCTCACACCTGTAATCCCAGGACTTTGAGAGGCCGAGGCAGGCAAATGATCTGAGGTCAAGAGTTCAAGACCAGCCTGGCCAACATGGGGAAACCTCATCTCTACTAAAAATATAAAAAATTAGCCAGGTGTGGTGGTGGGCGCCTGTAATCCCAGCTAGTTGGGAGGCTGAGGCAGGAGAATTGCTTGAATCCAGGAGGTGGAGGTTGCAGTGAACCGAGATCACGCCACTGCACTCGAACCTGAGCAACAGAAGGAGACTCTGTCTCAAAAAAAAAAAAAAGCAAGATGTGGTCAGAGATGTTAGCAGGACTTGTATCACACGTAGGTCCTGGTACGACATTGATGTTTTATTCTGATTACAACAGGAAGTCGTCAGTAAGGATGATCCAATTTGTACTTTCAAGGTCTGTGAAAGTCAGGTTATGTCTCTGAGCCCTTTTTTTCTCCTCTGTAAAATGTAGATGAGAATTGAGCCAATTTTTGAAAGACCCTGTAAAGATTAAATAAGAAAATGGCTAAATAAGATGAACTTGTTTGAAAACAGCTGTGTCTTGGCAGACCTCTGTAAAGATTTCCTTTCTCTTTGTTCCTTAGAAAAGAAACAGGAAATTGTCGTCCATCAGCAAACTCTCTTCTCCTTTGACCAACCTAGGTACATTTTGGACTCATGGTTTCACTTTTCTATTCTCTCAGCTTATACCCAGATTTGGCTGTTGTCTGCTCTCTCCTCATTCTTTGTGTGTGTGTGTGTGTGTGTGTGTGTGTGTGTGTGTGACAGAGTCTTGCTCTATCACCCAGGCTGGAGTGCAGTGGCACAATCTCAGCTCACTGCAGCCTCCGCCTCCTGGGTTCAAGCAATTCTCCTGCCTCACCTTCCCGGGTAGCTGGAATTACAGGTGCCTGCCACCATGTCTGGCTAATTTTTGTATTATTATTAATAGAGACAGGGTTTCACCATGTTGGCCAGGCTGATCTTGAGCTCCTGACCTCAAGTGATCTATCTGCCTCCGCCTCCCAAAGCGCTGGGATTACAGGCATGAGCCACCATGCCTGGCCCCTCCTCATTCTTTTGTTGAGGATGTTGCACATAGACTGTTTGGGAATATTGCATCTCATAAATCTTTTGCATTGTTCATCAGTCTGAATCCCGTTTCCATTACTTCAGCCCTTCTCGGGCAGAGTTCCTTACCCTGTTTAGCATTTATGTCACTTTCCTTAAATAGACCTTCTCTTGATTTCATCTGAACTGCTATGCTTTATGGAGATTTTTAGTTGAATGGGGGAGGTTGTGATTTTATCATTAACCCTGTGGGGAAGACAGATCACACTTGTGAGGATATGTTGGAGAGAACCTTGGAGCCAGAGAGAGCAGGGTCCAAGCTCTTGAGTTCCTCTTTTCTGGCTGTCAGGCCCTGGGCAAGTGACCTCACCGGTCTGACCTCCAGTTCCCTCATCTACAAACATGAGGATATAAATAGTGCTGGCCTTGCTGGGTTATTGGGTCTGGCATGGAGTAGGTCTTCAACGATATTAGTTCATGTCTCTGTCTACTGCTCCCTCCACCCCCTGCCTCATGCCTTGTTCTTTGACCTTTGCATTGATGATCTTCAGTCTGATTCTTGGCATGCTCCTTTTCAGAATCCATGAGCCTCTATAAGCATCTATTCATGTTCCATGCATTGCGGTCTTTGGGGTTAGGCTGACTTGGGTTCCAATCCCAAGTCTCCTGCTTAGCAGCTGTGTCATTTGAACTCTTGGAGACTCACTTTCCTCATGGGCCAGTGGGAGATATTACGAGTACTGCTATGGCTGGAATGTGTGTCCCCTCCAAAACTCATTTTGAAATTTAATCCCCAATATGGCAGTATTGACAGGTGGGGGGTTTAAGAGGCCACTGGGTCCTGAGGGCTGTGCCCTCATAAATGGATTAATGGGTTATCATGGGAGTGGGACTGTGGCTTTATAGGAGGAGGAGAGACCTAAGCTACCAAGCTCAACCCCCTCACCATGTGATGCCCTGAGCTGCCTTGGGACTCTGCAGAGAGTCCCCACCTGCAAGAAGGCCCTCACCAGATGTGGCCCCTCTACCTGAGACTTCGCAGCCTCCATAACTGCAAGAAATAAATTCCTGTTCTTTATAGATTATCCAGTTTCAGATATTCTATTATAAGTGACAGAAAATGGACTAAGACAAGTGCCAATCTCTGAAGTTATCACAAAACATTGAAATAATATTCTGGAAACACTTAGTGTAGAGCCTGGTATATTGTAAGTGGTCAATAAAAGGTATTGCTATTACCATACCTTTATAGGAACACTAGACTCTAAACCCCTGGAGGCAAGGACTGTGTTTCTCCATCTTTGTACACTCTTATCCTTGCAAAGGTCCTGGAACACCATGGGCCCTCTGCTGGTTTCAGTTCCTTCCATCTCCTATAACAAATACAGAGCTGCTTTGCTGCCAACTTGGCTGGAACACTGGCATCTCCATAAAATCCTACCTGCTTACACAAATGCCACTTTCTAAAGTCCTAGAGATAGGGTGGGATCACGAAGTGAAATGCCTCAGGACTTGACTGAGTGATCCAGTTGCCAGTTGCTGTTGGGAGGATGGGGAAGGTGGGCAGAAGCCATGACCCCAGCGAGGGCTTCTCTAAAGAAAGGGGCCTCGCTCCAGAGCTGCTTGTCTTATTTATGTGTTCTCATCTCATTATTTTTCTGAGAACCTTTTTAGAATTTCACTGGGAGTCAAAAAACACATTTTGCCAAATTCAGAGGCCTTGTAACCACAGGGCCTCAACCTAGTGACCAAACCGAGACCAAACAGTAACCTTCTGGCGCTGTTTACAGCTGGCAAAAGACCACTTTGGGTTTCTTAGTAAAAAGAGTTAGAAAATTGTATGAAAAGGCTCAGAAGACTCACAGACATCAAATAGCCCTAACCAAACCAATGTAATTAGTTAAGTATAAATGAATCAGAGCCATATGGCTTAAACGCTAAAGGAAAAAGGGTTGGAGGAAAAAATGTCCTTTGGGATTTAATCAAACAAAAATTGCTGGAAAAATTGTTGATGTTCACCAAGCTCAGACCCCAACTGGGTGCCCTCCAATCCCGCTTTAGCATTTCTCTCCTTCCCAGGTATTCGCCATGAAGCAAGGGTGACTTCTGGGTCCTGCTCTCTTGATGCTGGGCATCATAGGGGTGGAGTAGGTGTGGAGTGGGCACTAAGGCTCAGGGAATCTGGGGAGCACTGAGAAGGGGTGCCCAAGTCAGCCCTTGGCAGATTGGGAATGGCTTCCCTGTGGAGAAGAAACTGAGCCAGGATTACAAGTAGACGAGGGATTGGGGGACTGGGGTGGAGTGGGCATTTTGGAGGAGGCAGTGGCGTATGCACGTGCACAGAGGATAGACTAAACCTGGGACAATCATGGAACTGCAAGAAATTTGGAGCAGCTGGTTCTCAACTCATGCCTTCCTTCCCTGGCCACCCAGTTAAAGGCACATGGCCCCTTCCATTCACTATCAATCACATCACCCTGTGGCATTTTCTTCGCAACACATTTCACAGTGTTTCTTTCACAGAAAGAATGAGAACATTTCTTTCTTTCTCTCATTGTTATTTACATTCCCTCGCATATAAGCTTCTTAAGAGAAAGGCTCTTGTTTGTCTTGTCCCCCCACTGTGCACTTGTGTTTCTAGCAGCTAACGCAGCATCTGACTTGGAGTGGCTGACTGCCCAATACATACCTGAGGAATGAATGAATGGAGAGTAATGAGTGAATGGCTGGAGAGTAGAAGACATGCGGGATGGGGACAGAAAAAAGACTGGAGAAGTGGGCAGGCGCCTGGGAGACTTTGCACCTGGCGCTAAGAGGCCCCTGAAGGTAATGGGAAACCAATCAAAGGTTTCTAGGAGCCTGTGGTGAGGATGCGATAAGGTAACACTGTGTTATGTTGTTAGGAATCGGTGAAGGTGGGAAACCTGGAACCCCGGAGAAAATGAGTGACAACCAAATCCTATGTTTGTTTGGCATTTCCCCATCATCCCTCAGAGGGTGTGTAAGGTAGTGAGTAGTGTAGAATAGGTAATTAGTTAATGCTGTGGAGTTAATAAGGGGTAGATGACTCTCAATTGCTACATGCAAGCCATTATTTTCTCATTTAGAAAAAGGATCTTGTGGCTCACTGTGGAAAATCATCTTCCAGAAAAAAAAGACATGTGTATGTCTGCTCTGTCTAGAATGTTTTCTCTGAACCAGAATCTCTTTCCGTAGGGTGGCTGCCCTTGGCAACTCTCGGGTTATATGAAGCTGGGCGGGAGATTCCTCTGACATTTCAGCAGGGTCATGAGTGGGTGGGATGGGGAAGCTCCGAGCTGCAAAATAGGTAAGTTGCTCAATGTCCCTGGAAAACCTCCGAGGACAGAACTGAGTGTGATTTGGGGGAGTATTTTAGGTTCAGAGACATCTTTATGTTAGGCAAGAAATTCATGCCCCAGGCTCTTGGAGTTGCTCATAACAGTGTGTTATTGCTGGAAGCCCCAGAGGAGCTTGGACTCAGCTCCCTTCGCAGGGGGTTGAGCCTCTCTGAGAAAGCTGTTTACTTCCCCAGACACATCAGTCTCACTTACCCATGTTTATTGCTTCTGCTCCTCCTCTTTACCCCCCAGCCCTCAGGTGCAGGAGAAGCCGGTCCTCTTCACTGCACAGAAGACACTGCAATCACCGTAGCTAGTTCTTCCTAAGTGTTTGCCATGTACCCGCTCTCATTCCAGGCGTGTTCTAGGTGTATCATCTAACTGGGCCTTCCGAGCTCAGAAGCTCAGAGAGCTGAAATCACTTGCTCAAGGTCATACAGTCAGTACCAGTGGAGGCTTGAGCACTGCCCCTCTTAGAGTCCCTCACCTCAGGTGATTTTAACCCTTACATATGGAGCTTGCCAGAAACTCAAGTCCACCCTTTTCCTCCACACCATTAACTCTGCCCTGGTTTTATCAAGAAGCATCTGCCTTCTCTTCTGGATTTAAATAGTAACATTTGTAGTGAGCATCTGTGGGCTTGGAACTATTCAGTGGCCAGCAGCACTTCCATTCCCTATGGAGACCCACCCTCCGTTGTGCGCAGTCATGGCACAGTGGGTGATGAACCTGCCCCCTACACAGAAGCACAAAACCCAGTTCTCCCCCTCTCTTCTCCGGCTGCAACCAAACGATGTACACATAATCCAGGCGAGGGTAGCCACATGTTCCCTCCAGGACTTGGACCCTTGAGTGAGTGATTTGGGGCCGGGAAGAGTGGCTGGAGGCTCTCCAGGTCAGCGGCAGCGGTGGCGTGCTGGCCACCCATTCTCGTGACCTTGCTAAGGCCCCTGTTGCTTAACTCTCTGGCAAGCCCTTGGTTTCTGGCCATTTTCCAGACTTCATCACTCTTCTCTGCCAACTCTATGAGCCCCTGATAGCCTTCCAATAAATTCCACTTGATTACCACATGGCTTGCAATCAAGAACCCAGCCTAACACACAACCACTTATTAAATACTAAGTAAGAGCCAGACACTTGACATGTGACATCTTGTCAGATCCTCAAGCACCCCGGTGAGGAAAGCGTTATTATCCCTGTTTTCCAAATGAGGACACTGAAGCTCAGGGAGCTGGGTGATGTGTCAAAAGTTGCCCAGCTGCAGAGTGGCAATGCTGGAATTTGAAGCCAGGCCTTTCTGATTCTGAATTCCATGCTTTCTTACTTGCCTTTGTCATCTGCTCCAGCTTGCGATGCCTTAGAGAGGTGGCGCTGACTAGCCTGGGACTTCCAACATACAACCTACATTGCTGGCCTGAGACTTGTGGCAAAAAAGACTTTTAAAATCTAATTTGCTCACATACATGAACACCTGCCAGGAAGGAATTTGATGCCTTTGGTCTAAACATGGAAAAGCTGAGTTCATTTGCCCCAGAGGGGGCACCTGCAGGGAAAAGGAAAAATGGTTTTAACCCTTTCCTTGAGTCAGAAAATGAGGCCACCAGATTCTCCTTTCATCCTTCAAGTATCAGAAAGGTCTGTGCTGTGAATTCCACAGATGAGATTCATTGCAAGATGTGAGGGCAGAGGAAATTCATGGAAATGGTGAGTTCTTTCATATTTGTGCCTTTCTATTGTCAGTTTGGGGACATTTGAAAGAAGTTTGAGGTGCTTGTGAAGAACCCATTTATTTTATGTAGCTTTCTGGGGAAATTTTGGAATTCCTCAAATCCAAGAATTTTGAGATTTAGAACCTCCAAGAGGCCTGACCTGTTGACCAGTCTTCATGCCCCAACCACCTCTCCAGTGACTCCTCATAACTATAATTTATTTCTTTTCTATTATCTTTTTATGAGACAGGGTCTCACTCTGTCATCCAGGTTGGAATGCAGTGGTGTGATCATAGCTCACTGCGGCCCTGATCTCCTGGGCTCAAGTGATCCTCCCGACTCCACCTCCCAAGTAGCTGGGATTATAGGCATGCCACCACACCCAGCTAATTTTCTATTTTTTATTTTGTAGAGATGGGTTTTCACCATATTGCCCAGGCTGGCCTCGAACTCCTAGGCTCAAGCAATCCTCCCGCTTTGGCCTCTCAAAGTGATGGCATTACAGGTGTGAGCCACCACGCCCAGCTTTGTACTTTCTTAATGATGTGAAAAGACAGCTGAGTAAATCTGTAGCTGAGAGTGCAGGAAAAAGAAACTCTATCACACACTCTTTTGTCAACCGAAATGCAGAAATCCACGTTCAAACTGGATGCACGCATTCAGCAACTGGAAGCTGAGTTCATATTTCATTGCCCATCTACCCTGACCACTTTGCAATCGCAGGTTTGGAAGGACCCACAGCCATTCTATGGAAATGGATCTGCTTTCAGGACTGAATCTCAGACTTTTCAAGAGTCATACCTCTTGGGGAAGGTTTCAGTGGCTGCCTTTGCTGTACAGACCTGGAGATGGGTTTGATGATCGGACACCTGAACTATCTGTGTGGCTGAGTTTCAAGAAGACCTGCTGGGGTGAAATGAAAATGGTACCTACTAGGAGCCCCAGTGACCTTGATGGTGGAGGTGAGCATAGATCCTAGAACTATATCCTGATGTTTCTCAACATGTGGTCAAGCTCTGGGTAGTGTTTGGACTCACATGTATATGTGAAATTCATTATTTTTTATAGGGTGCAAACATTGAGCTCTATCTACCCCATAGTAATAAAGGATGGCTTTCAGGAACAGAAACCCATTTAAAATTGCTCATATAAAAGAGTGACTAACTGAGGATTAAAAAGGGGATTGCACAGAGAGTAAAGCTCAGCCTGTGGGAGCTAGAAAGCAGGCTGACAGCTCGTCTTCCCATTTCTCCCTTTGTGGTGCCTTCTGGCATCTCTGCTCTCTCTGGGAGGCCGCAGGCCAGCCTCCCTGCCTCCTTGTGGTTTATCTTTATTCTTTTCTTTTTTTTAGATGGAGTTTCCCTCTTGTTGCCCAGGCTGGAGTACAATGGTGTGACCTTGGCTCACTGCAACCTCCTCCTCCTGGGTTCAAGTGATTCTCCTGCCTCAGTCTCCCAAGCAGCTGGGATTACAGGCGCCCGCCACCACACCCGGCTAATTTTTTGTATTTTTAGTAGAGACGGAATTTCACCATGTTGGCCAGGCTGCTCTGGAATTCCTGACCTCAGGTGATCCACCTGCCTCGGCCTCTCAAAGTGCTGGGATTACAGACGTGAACTACTGTGTCTGGCCTGTGGTTTCTGTGTCTCCACAAGTTTGGCCTCCACCAAGATTTTGGCACCACCTCCTGCCTCATCTCCATATGACTGCAAGTTCAGCACCATCCACCAAGGCTGCTGGCTCTGGGGCTTTCTGATGCTTTTGGTGGGGACAGTGTATCAGTTATCTGTTGCCACACTAATGCTGGGTAACAGTCATTAACACCTCAGTACCATACAACAATAAACACTGATTTTTGCACACTAGTCTAAGGGTTGCTACGTGGTTCAGCTGTGTTGAGCTGAGCCCGGCGGGACTCACTTATGTATCTTTGGTCAGCTTTGGGTTAGCTGGATGGCTTTGTAAGTCTTGGATAGGTGCTTTCATATGTCTGAACCTCACCTGAGACAAATGGGCTGACTTGGCGCTGCTCTATGTGGCTCATCCTCCAATAGGCTAGCTTGCTTATATCCTCACACAGAAGCAGAGATGCAAGCAAGTGAGAAGGTGGAAGCACCCAGGTCTTGAGCCTTAGTCTGAGAACTAGAACACCATTCCTTCTGCTGCATTCTCTTGTCCAAAGTAAGTTACAAGGCCAACTTAGATTCAAGGAAGGGGGAAACAGGCTTCACCTCTTGATGAGAGAAGCTGCAAAGTCACATTACAAAGGGCGTGGCTACTGGGAGGTATGAGGACTTGGGGTAATAATTACTTGTGTAATTGTTCTATCACCGACGGGGAATCTGATTGGCTCTCAGCAGGCCTGTGGATTAGTTCCATTTGGTTCAGGTGCTATCTGAGGTTTGGAGGTGTGTGTACATGGAGTAGGGGAAGGGTCAGAAGAGATACAGCAGCCCCAAGAATGCAGTATTTAACTTTGCCCCAAGACACCCACTGTGTGTTATGTTCCTCATCAGATTAACCTTCTAAGTGGGTACACAGCTCCTTCCCATTTCTTCTACCTACAAGAACAATAGCTGCTATTAGGTGCTTACCCTGGGCTAAGTACCTTACATGCATTATCTCTTCATTGCATGTATCAAAATGTGTAACTGGATACTTTTTGACTTTTAATTTTTTTTTTTCTTTTTTTTTTCTGGAGACAGGGTCTCACTCTGTCACCCAGGCTGGAGTGCAGTAGTGTGATCTTGGCTCACTGCAGCCTTGGCCTCCCGGGCCCAAGTGATGCTCCTGCCTCAGACACCCAAGTGGCTGGGACTACAGGCATGCACCACCATGTCCTACTACTGTTTTGTATTTTTTGTAGAGATGTGGTTTCACCATGTTGCCCAGGCTGGTCTCAAACACCTGGGCTCAAGTGATCTACCCGCCTCAGCCTCCCAAAGTGCTGGGATTACATGTATGAGCAGCAGCGCCTGGCCGACTTTTATGTCTGATATAATTTCAAACTTACTGAAAAGTCACAAGAACAATATAAAGAATCCTTGAGTAGATGAGTTCATGTCCTTTGTAGTGACATGGATGAAGCTGGAAACCATCATTCTCAGCAAACTAACACAAGGACAGAAAACCAAACACTGCGTGTTCTCACTCATAGGTGAGTATTGAACAATGGGAACACTTGGACACAGGGAGCGGGATGTGGGTCTGGGGGAGGGATAGCATTAGGAGAAATACCTAATGTAAATGACGAGTTGATGGGTGCAGGAAGCCAACATGGCACATGTATACCTATGTATCAAACCTGCACATTGTGCACATGTACCCTAGAACTTAAAGTCTAATAAAATAAATAAATAAATAATAAAAAAGAACCCTTGAATATTGTTTACCATGATTAAGCAATTGTTTACATGTAGCCCCTTTGCTTTTCATTCATTTGTTCATTCATTCATTCTCCTCTCTCTCTGCATATATATATTATGCCCCTTTCTCCCTAAATACTTCAGTGTCTCTTGCTTGTCTAAGAAAAAAAGCATGCTCTGATATAACAACAATACAATGATCAAACTCAGGAAAATTAACATGGGTATAATTCTATCATCTAATCCACAGACTACATTCAAATCTTACCAGTTGACCCAACAATCTAGTTGTTAATAGCCATTTTTCCCAGTCCAGGAGCCAATTCAGGACCAGGATTGCGTTTATTGTCATGTCTTTTAGTCTTCTTTAATATAGAATAGGCCCTCTGTTCTTCCTTGTCTTCCATGATTATAACCTTTTTGAAATACAAGGCTGGTTACTTTGCAGAATGGCTCTAAATTTGAATTTATCTCATGGTTCCTAACAATTATATTCACATTATGCATTTCTTGGCAAGAATACCACCGAAGTGATGTGTGTTTTTCAAGGCCTCATACTGGGTAGCACATGGGTTCATTTGTCCCAGTGTTGCTGACGTTACTTTTGCTCGCTTTAAGTGCTGCCTACCAAGTTTCTTCACTATGACATTCCTCGTGAGAGGAATTTATGTTGTTGCATGTGTCGTTTTAGTTTGTTCCTTTTTTGTGCTAAGCAGTACTCCATTTTATAAATATACCATACTTTGTTTATTTATTCTCCTGTTGAAGGACATTTGGGTTATTGCCAGTTTAGGGCTATAATGATGAAAGCTGCTATGAGGATTCATGTGTAAGTGTTGTGAACATATATATTCATTTTCTTGGATAAATGCCTAGAAGTGGAATTGCTGGATTATAGGGTGGATATATATTTAAGTTTTTTCATGTTTTTTATAGTAGCTTTACTGAAGTATAATCCACATGTATTTGTTTATAAGAAACAGGCAAATCATTTTCTAAAGTAGTTGTACCATTCTGTATTTCTACCAACAATGCATGAGAATTCCTATTGCTTCACATCCTAGCGTACATTTAAGATTGTCAGTATTTTGAAGTGTAGCCATGCTAATGGCCATGTAGAGGTATTAATATCTCATTGTTTTAATTTGCTTTTCTCTGGTTGACTAATAATATTGAGTAGTTTTTTCTATGTTCAAAAGTCATTTGTTTATCTTTCTTTGTGAAATGTCTTTTTGAGTCTTTTGACAATAAAGTAATTAAAATATTTTTGTTATGGAGTTGTAGAAGTTCTCTATATATTCTGGATACTAATCTGTTGTCAGATTTGTTTTTGCAAATATTTTCTTAGTCTTGTGTGTGGTGGAAAATAGGGGTCATTTTTTCTAATACCTAGTTGTTGCAGCACTTGTTAAAAATACTTTCTTTTCTCCAGTCTTTAGAACCTTTGTTTAAAAACAAAAACACAACAACTTGTTGATTATATACATGTAGTTCTATTTCTGAACTCTCAGTTCTTTTCCACAGAGTTGTCTGTCTTTTTATTCCTCCCACCCATTCATATGCTGAAATTCTAACCCTCAAGGTGATGCTATTAGGAGGTGGGACCTTTGGGAGGTGATTAGGTCCCTAATAATTGGGACTAGTACCCTTATAAAGGAGCCCCCAGAGAGCTAGTTTGTCCTCTCCACTATGTAAGGACACAGCAAGAAGACACCAGACACTGAACTAAAGCAACCTGAACAAAATCTATTGAGATTATGATTGGGATCACATTGACTCAGTAGATTTGTTCAGGAAGAACTAAAACCTTAATAATCCCAAGTCTTCCATTTCATGTGCATGGTATATCTATCCATTATTTAGTTTAAAATATTTCTCTTAGCAATATTTTGGTTTTTAGTGTAAAAGTCTTACACACCTTTTGTTAAATTTATCCCTAAGTATTTACTTTTTTGACACTGTTGGAAATGGGCTTTCTAAATTTCATTTTTCAATGTTTGCTGCTAATATATAGACATACAATTGATTTTTGAATATTGACTTTGTATCCTATAACCTTGCTAAATTCACTCATAGTTCTCAGAGTCATTTTATGTATTTCTTAGGATCTTCTATATTAATAATCATGCAAACATTTAAACAGAAGTAATTTTACTTGTTTCCTTCTTCTCATCTTTGTGTTCTTTTCTTGCATTATTACACTGGTGAAGATATTCACTGATATGTTGAATATAAGTGTTGAGAGAGACATTTTTGTCCTGTACCTGATCTTAAGGAAAATATTTAATATTTCACCATTTGCTATAATCTTACTTTTATGCTTTCTATAGATAACCTTCATCAGATTGAGAAACTTCTTTTCTTTTCCTAGTTCGCTGAGAGATTTTACAATGGATGGGTGTTTAATTTTGCCAATGCTTTTTATTCATCAATTACCTTCTTCATTCTGTTAATACAGTTAATTATGTTAATTGACTTTGGAATGCTAAACCAACCTTGCATTCTTGGGATAGACCCCAGTTTGTTATTATGTAATGTACTCTTTTTGTATCACTGAATTCAATTTGCTAATATTTTATACAAAGATTTTTGTGTCTATGTTTAGGAGACAGATTGGTCTGTAATATTCTTTTCTTTTAATATTTTTGTGATATTTCGGTGTTAAGGTTATGTTGAATTCATCAAAGTTTATAAAAGATTGATATTACTTTCTGTTAAATGATTGTTAATATTTACCAGTGAAACTATCTGTGCCTAAAGTTTTCCTTTTGGGAAGGGTTTTGATAATAACTAATTTTCTGTGTATATAGGGATATTTGAATATTCCATTTTATCCTGCAAAGTTATAATGACATTTTTAAAAGGAATTTGATAATTTCATCTCAGCTGTGGAACTTACTGCCATAAAATTTTTCAAAATATTCTTTTATCATTTTAATGTATTTAGAGTTTGTACTTACATGCTCTCTTTTATTCCTGATATGGGTAATTTGTATTCTCTTTTTTTCGTGGTGAGAATTGCTAAGGGTTAATCAGCTGATTTAGTCTGTTTAAAAAAACAACTGTTGGTTTTGTTAATTTCTTCATTGTTTGTCTGTTTTCTGTCTCACTGAACTCTGTACTTATTTTATATTCTATGTGATTTGTATTTAACTTGCCTGCCTTTCCATAGCATTTTAAGGTGGAAACTTAGATAACTGATTTTAAACTTTTCTCCTTTTCCATAAAAGCATTTAAATCTATACATTTCCCTATAAGTGATAATTTAGCTCAATCTAGTAAATTTTGATATATTGTATTTCTGTTACTACTCAGTTCAAAACACAATTTGATTTGGTTTATAACTACTTCTTTGAATATAATACGTTATAAATGTGTTGCTTAATTTCCAAATATTCGAAGCTTTCTAAATGCTTTACAGTTATTAATTTCTAATTTAATTCTAGTGTCATCATAAAACATACCGTTAGAGTACAAGCTTCTGAAATCCTCTGACATGTGTTTTATGGGCCTGCATTTGGTTATTCAACAGTAGTTGGGTGTACTGTTCTATAAATGTCAATTAGGTAAATGTAGTTAATAGTCTTGTTTAGGTCTCCTATATTTTTATGATTTCTATCAGTTACTAAGAAAAAGGTGTTAAAATGTCCAACGTGATTTTTGAATTGGTCTATTCTCTCCCTAGTTCTGTTAGTTTTACTTCATGTATCTGGAAACACTGTTTTTTTTTTTTGTTTGTTTGTTTGTTTGTTTGTTTGAGATGGAGTCTCGCTCTGTCGCCCAAACTGGAGTGCAGTGGCCGGATCTCAGCTCACTGCAAGCTCCGCCTTTCGGGTTCATGCCATTCTCCTGCCTCAGCCTCCCGAGTAGCTGGGACTATAGGCGCCCGCCACCTCGCCCGGCTAGATTTTTGTATTTTTTAGTAGAGATGGGGTTTCACCGTGTTAGTCAGGAGTTAGCCAGGATGGTCTCGATCTCCTGACCTTGTGATCCGCCCGTCTCGGCCTCCCAAAGTGCTGGGATTACAGGCTTGAGCCACCGCGCCCGGCGGAAACACTGTTAATAGGCTCATTCACATTTATGATTGTTATGTCTTCCTGATGAATTGACTCTTTTTTTTTTTTTTTTTTTTTTTTGAAGACGGAGTCTCGCTCTCTCGCCCAGGCTGGAGTGCAGTGGCGCGATCTCTGCTCACTGCAAGCTCCGCCTCCTGGGTTCACGCCATTCTCCTGGCTCAGCCTCCCGAGTAGCTGGGACTACAGGTGCCCGCCACCACGCCCGGCTAATTTTTTTGTATTTTAGTAGAGACAGGGTTTCACCGTGTTAGCCAGGATGGTCTCTATCTCCTGACTTCGTGATCTGCCCTTCTCGGCCTCCCAAAGTGCTGGGATTACAGGCGTGAGCCAGAATTGACTCTTTTATCATTTCTAAACACCCTTCTGTATTTCTGGTAATTCTCCTCTTCCTGAAGGCTAGGGTGTCTGAAATTAATACAGTAATCCATTTTTTTTTTGCTTGTGGTTTGCAGATATATCTTTTCCTATTATTTTTCTTTCAAGCCATCTGTGTGTTTACAGTTAAGAATTCTTTTCTTAAAGACTGCATATAGCTAGGTCTTCATATATTCCACCTTTTAATGGAAGTGGTTTTTTAGTCTATTGAAATTTAATGCAAATATTGATATGGTTGGATTTCGGTCTCTTACTTTTTTTACTTGTTCTATGTATTTTTTTGTCTGTTTTAGTCCTCTATTTTCTTCTCCTACATTATTTGAGTTAGTCAAATACTTCTTAGTATCTCATTTTAATTTTTCTATTGTATTTTTAGCTGTATCTCTTTGTATTGTGTAGAAATTGCCCTAGGGATTACACTATGCATCCTTAAGTTATCAGAGACTATTGAGTTAATATTGTATAAATTCCCATAAGAAACATTATTCCAAGATTATAGTTTAATTAACCCTATCTTTTGTGCCATTATTATAATGTATATTGCATATACACATGTATTAATCCCACAACATATGGGTTTTTTTTCTTTAAACTGTCATTACAAAAATTAAGAGCAGAAAAAATAATCTTTTACACTTACTCACATATTTATTATTTCTAGTGCTCTCATTCATTCTTGTAGATCTGGGTTTCTACCTGATGTCCTTTCTTTCCATCCTGAAAAGCTTAGTTTATCATTTCTTGTATTTTAAGCAGACTGGCAAAAAAAAAAAAAAAAAAAAACCATACGTTTTTATTTACTTGTAAAATATTTATTTTACTTCCTTTTTGAAGGATATGTTTGCTTAACATCCTGAGTTGACCATTTTTTTTTTCTTTCAGTATTACAAAGATGCCCTTCCATTGTCTTCTGGTCTTTATTGCTTTTGTGAGAAGTTAGTAATCATTTTTATAGTTATTCTTTTGCACAGTGTTATTTTCCCCTGGATGCTAAAAAGATTTTCTATTTATCCCAGCAGTTTCACTGTGATGTGGCATTTTGTATTTATCCTGGATGGGTTTTCTGAGCTTTTTGTTTCATTTTCCACAAAATTACTAGGTAAACATGTTACACAGGTAGATATATTTTTACAGGCTATTGAAGCTCTGTTTATTTTATCTGCTTTTCCCTCTCTTTTCTACAGATTAGATAAGGACTATGACCTATTTTCAAATTCACTGGTTCTTTATATTTTCATCTCTAATCTGCTGTTAAACCCACTCAGTACATTTTTCATTTATATATTATAGTTCTTAATTCTAGAATTTCTATTTGGTTTTTAAAAATAGTTTCAGTTTCCTGGCTGAGATTCCTCAACTATTATATCATTATGACAATGTTTTTCTTTAAATCCTTGAGCTTATTTCTAATACATACTTTAAAATGCTCTTCTGCTCATTCAAACATTTGAATTGTCTTGGGGTTGGTTTCTATTACCTGTTTCCTTCTCTTGATTACAACTCACACTTTTCCATTTCTTTGTCTATCTACTAATGCTTCATTTTATACTGGAGGGTTTTTTCTTTTTTGAGATGGAGTCTTGCTCTGTCACCCAGGCTGGAGTACAGTGGCATGATCTTGGCTCACTGCAAGCTCCGCCTCCTGGATTCATGCCATTCTCCTGCCTCAGCCCCCCGAGTAGCTGGAACTACAGGTGACCACCACCACGCCTGGCTAACTTTTTGTATTTTTAGTAGAGACTGGGTTTCACTGTGTTAGCCAGGATGGTCTCGATCTCCTGACCTTGTGATCTGCCTACCTTGGCCTCCCAAAGTGCTAGGATTACAGGAGTGAGCCACCATGACTGGCCTATACTGGAGGTTTTGAACAATACCTTGTAGAGCCTCTGGATTCAGTTATCTTCCTTTGAAGAGTGTTATTTTTGTTTCAGTAAGGCATTACCTTAGTTAAGTTCAAACTCCATACTCAGTTTTTCTTGTGATGAATAACAGCTGAACTGCTCAATTCCTCCAACTTCCCAGCTGATGCTTTTCGCTGAGAACCTTGAAATCTTCCTTACACATGCAAAGTGCACAAGTCAACAATAATTTGCAGTAGAGTTTTAATGTAGATTTTAGGGTTTCACATTTTATGGCTCCCTCTTTTTCAGCATTTCTTCCTCACTTTCTACCTTTCTGGCAGCTCCAAACTGCATCCTCTGACTCAAGCCAGGTGAGGCTTTTTGCTTGAGTTCTAGCCACTCTGGGATATGTAGACTGGAAAGCATTTTAAGGCAAAAATGTAGTCAACCTCCTTCCAGTTGCTGTCTTTTGGTAAAAAGGTAACAATTGCCTTCCAATTGTTTTGTCCAGACTGTGTATTGTGACTTGCAGGAGGGTTATCATAGTACAAGTTACTCTACTGGAAATGTAACTCCCTGTAATTGTATATCAATATGTTTATTTATGTAATGCCTGTCTTCCTCACTAGAGGAGTCTTCATAAGGGCAAGGACCATTTTAATTTTGTTCAGTTACACTCCTGTTGCCTGATATTTAGTAGCCACTCATTAAATAACAGCAAGATGAATGAATGACTGTTACTTAATTCTCACAACTCCCACATCATTGAGTATTCATGCTCTTTTTCTCTTTCCCTTATTTTCTCTGTAGATTTGCTCCTCCACTGGCTCTTCTTGTAGTCACAAGATGACTGCTACAGTATCAAGGGCCTCATGCAGACATGACAATGTCAAGAGAAAGAGGAGAGCCTCATTCTTCCCAGGCTTTTGCTTTTAAGAGCAGAAAAACTTTCCCCAGAATTCCTCCAGCTCACTTCCCATCTTACTTCATTGGCCAGAACTGGCCCTGGTGCCCATATTCTCAGTCAAATACTGATGAAGGAAGGGGGGCCACTGTGAGTGGTTTAGACTAATTGAATTTGTCCTTAAGTCCCTTGAAAGAGAAGTATACAACAGAATGAAATCTTGACTCAGCTTTCAATAATAAAGAGGGTGAGATGACTGATGGATGGCAACCAATAGTTGCCAAATGGCTAGCAAAATCAGATGTGGGCTCTGTCCTCACAGAGCATACGGTTGGAAGGGGAAGATTTACTTAATTACACTAACAAACATAACTGTGGTCAGTGTTCTGAAGGAAAGGAAATCCAGTTGTATGATAACATATAACAAAGAAACTGAACTAGGATGGAAGTGGGGGTGGTGAGTGTGGTTGGGGAAGCCAGGGACATGGTCTGTATGATGGCTGGCCTGGATTCAAGTTCTACTCCACTTACTTGCTGTGTGATTTTAGATAAGTTGCTTCTCCTCTCTGAGCTCAACTTCATCTATAACAATCTTTCCTAGGGTTGTTAAAGGATTGAATAAGCCACTCTATGTAACCACTTGGCACATAGTAGGCACTTCAGTGGCTCCTTTTCCAGATTAAAAAGGAGAAAACGTGTATGTTTGGAGTTAGCACAAGACGGGGTGATTCCTCATGTTTGTTTTGGAAAACAGGTCTTAAACTCACAGCCATGACAGAGTCTGACATCATCAGACATCAGGCGTGTTAGGAATTGCACTCTTAATTGAAAATGTCCAGAGTTTGTGATTAATTGCAATCCTTTTCAGATCCTTTCCTTAAGAATTTAATTTTTCTCCCCACCCACCCGGAGGTCAGGCTTTTACTGTAACAAGTACAATCAATCTTCCACTGAAGATGGTCTCTCTCTAGTGCAAGCTGGAGCAGGACTCATCTGGATTAGAAGCCTAGACGGTTTGGAGTCACCTGGTGAGGTTTACGTGCACAGCTGGGGCCCAGCCTACCTAATTAGGACCAGAGAGTGGTCGAGAAGGGGACGGGCGCGTATTCCAGGCGCCCTCCTCCAGTGTCTGTTTCTAATAACGGCAGCAAGTAGCAGAGGCGGCAGGGCGAGCGTGGAGCGTGGTGACATCATCCCCCCAGCTGTTTTACACATCTGTAACATGGCTCATTAGGACTCTCTTAACACCTCATCCTTCCCTGCTCCACACAGCTCCAGTTGCGTGAGAAAAGGTGCTCTTGCATGTGAGGGGCCCCGAGACTGGGGCTGACTTCAGGGTCACAGATTCGCTTGGGCACTCTAGCAGTCATCAGAATTCTCACAGAGACACCCCCCGACACACCCGCAGCATGCGCTCCGTGAAAGTGCTAATAGCTTCAATATGAGGCTGGCACTTCTGCATGATGGTTGGGTGTTCAGGGCCAGCTTAGTTTGCGGGGAGTAGGCCATCTGCAGCAGCTGCAGAAATGTTTTTGCTTATTTTGAGCATTCTACGTTTTTCCTAGCCATGAATAACAACAATCGAATAAATCATCCCACAGTGTGTAGGATGGTTGGTTTTTTTTTTTTTCCAACAAGAACAACAAAAAATGGCATATCATGTACGATGGATAATACTCATAAAAAATTCCACCATATTTATAAGCAGTAGTTAACTAACTGTATTTAGATATTTGGAACTGTCTTAAATCAGATGAATGAGAAAAGCTTCCTGGATTTCAGTGGAAAGCCTAAATGACTAAACTAAAAAAAAAAAAAGAAAAAAAAAGTTGTATTACTATGAGGTATAGTGCATAGTTTGAAATAAAGGAGGAGTGATATTTACAAAATAAAAAGAGAAATGTTGTCAGTAGACAGCCTCATGGAGTAAATCAGGGTCCCAGACTTTGAGACCTTGGTTTGAGTTCGAAAATTTGCTATGGAGGAGGGTGCATGGGCAGAAGCCGTTCATTTTAGCTCTTTAAATTTCCTCACCTTTGAATGGGGATGATAAAATGCCCCTCACAGGGTTTTTGAGAGGACTAAAAACATGAAGTATGGAAAGTATTTAGCATTGTTCCTGTCACAAAGTTAGTGCTTGAATATATTAGCTATTATCATTAATACTACTGCTATTCTTATTTCTTCAACTGTTACTGTCAAAATGGTGCATTTTAATCAACTATTAAGTGCTATCATGTTTCAATTAATACATAATGTTATTGATTAGAAGATGATTATTGTTTTGTCTCTAAGGAAGAAAAAAGGCTGCCTGTTAAACTATGGTACATTGCTTTCTTGTTCTATCAGCTGTGAGAGGCATTCTTTTTGGTTAGGATAGAGTAGGTGAAGCTGCAGTAACAAACAATTACAAAGTTCCGGGGCTCAATGCAACTGAAGTTTATTTCTAGCTTGCATTCCATATTAAACTCAGGCCTTGGCTCACTGTGGTCACTTAGGAACTGCGGGCTTGCTCGGGCTGCCACGACACAGGGCCACAGCCTGGGTGGCTTATGTAAGAAGCATACTGTCACAGTTCTGGAGGCTGGAAGTCTGACCTCAAGGCATTGGCAGCATTGGTGTCTTCTGAGGCCTCTCTCTGTATCTTCTGTCTGTGCCCTTCTGAGTCCTTGTCTTTTCTTCTCATAAGGACACCAGTCATACTGGATTAGGACCCATTCCAGTGACCTCATTCTAACTTAACCACCTCTTTAAAGACCTGCTCTCCAAACACAGTCACCTCCCTAGGTACAGGGGTTAGACCTTCACTACAGGAATTTCAAAGGACATTACTCAGTCCGTGACAGGAACTCAGACTAGTGGAGGCTCCAGTTCTTCGTAAGCTCCCAGGGTCATTTCCAGGGACAAAGGGACATGACAAACAGCACCGGTTTTCTGTGGCTTCCACTTGGAAAGCACACTGTTGGCAAAGCAAATCACAGGGCATGTCTCACTTCAAAAGGATACGCGACTGTGGAAGTGTAATGCTCTGTTGTGCCCTGAGCAAAGAGAATTGCATAGTTTTTGGACAAATTAACCCATTTATGCCTAGTGTTCCATTATTGGAACTCTAAGCCTGTGGGAGTTATTTATACCCTACTGCTCAAAGTCATTGCCAAGTTCTGATTTTTCACACAAAAAATTTTGCAATCTCCAGCATAAATGGGTTAATAACCATCGCACAGCCCAATTTCAGAGACATTAATGTGAAAAAAAATGTATATCTTAGAACCAATAAAATAGGAGATATGAGAGATCATCGTTACTGTATGGTGAGGGTGACAGTTTAAATGAACAGGGCCTGCGTAGTCAAGGCACCCTCTCTCCGCCTCAGTATTCTCATCTAGAAAATGGAGGAGGTGATTCTCTAATTATCAATAATTTAATGATCATAAATTTGAATGGTCATTATAAGTACAAGAATCAAATTCTGGAGTACGGGCGCAGTGGCTCACGCCTGTAAGCCCAGAACTTTGGGAGGCCCAGCCTGGCGGATCACAATGTCGAGACCATCCTGACCAACATGGTGAAACCCCGTCTCTACTAAAAATACAAAAATTAGCCTGGCGTGGTGGTGCATGCCTGTAATCCCAGCCACTCAGGAGGCTGAGGCAGGAAAATTGCTTGAACCCAGGAGGCGGAGTTTGCAGTGAGCCGAGATTGTGCCACTGCACTCCAGCCTGGGCAACAGAGCAAGACTCTGTCTCAAAAAAAAAAAAAAAAAAAAAAAAAAAAAAAAAATTCTGGAAAGCATCAATCATCTCTGAGGCCTTTGAAAATGATCTCATTTTGTAGCTCGAACCCTCTGTTCTTGCAAGTAGGCCCATGAATGCAGAAAGTGCATGCTGTGAGCCATGCTGTACACCCCCTCATTGTTCATTTCTCTTCTTCTGGTATCTCTCAAGGTGTGTGGTCAGGTTAAGAGATTGAGACTTAAGCCAGGCAGGTGTTACATTCCTCTCACCATGACAAAACCTGAGACAATGAGAAGAGGATAGATTCTTTTCCTCCTGAGGGTGCTGAGGCAGGATCAGAATCTCTCCCCCGGTGTCTGAAGCAGATCATATAGAAGGTTCAAAGCTGCAAGAACCATTCTGTCACCATAAGAATCCTGAGAATGAAGCCCACCTCGTGCTAATTGTTGAGACCAAACTTATTTGAGTTTACTTGAGCCCCTGGATCCAGCCGTGCCTGAAAACTTTTTAATAACATGAATAAAAAATTCTATTTTGGATAAAGCACTTTGAGTTGGGTTTTCTATTACTTGCAGCTGAAAAGCTGAAATGGTCCTATGTGATAAGGGTCCTATGTGATAAGACAATGATTTTGAGCATTTAATCTAACAAGAACCACAATACTGTGTCTGAATACCAAAACAGGGGATTAGGTGTTGCCTTCTGACAGTATATAAAAGAACTCATTTCTATCAGTTTCCTGTAATACCCATCAGAATTTCTGTCTCAGAATTTAATTTTATGAGTTGAGTTTTAATGTCATACATGGACAGTTATACGGAATTCCAGAATGTATTTCTTATAAAAATATCACTGAAGATATTGTCACATATATCACTCAGTGGTGCTTTCATAAGTAAATTTCTTTCAGAATTCAATATTAGGAGAAACCTGAGGAAAGGATATGCTCTCCTCCTCTTCGGAAAATATGTGAATAACTAATCTTATATTCCTGAGGCTGGGTGTGGTGGCTTACACCTGTAATCCCAGCACTTTGGGAGGCTGAGGCAGGTGGATGACTTGAGCTCAGGAGTTCAAGACCAGCCTAGGCAACATGGAGAAACTCTGTCTCTACAAAAAAATACCAAAATTAGCCAGGTGTGATGGTGCACACCTGTAGTCCCAGCTACTTGGGGGACTGAGGTGGGAGAATTGCTTGAATCCAGGAGGCAGAGGTTGCAGTGAGCTGAGATCACGCCAATGTACTCCAGCCTGGGGAACAGACAGAGTCTCTGTTTCAAAACACAAAACAAAACAAAAAACAAACACAAATAACTAATCTTGTATTCTTTTTTGCTCTGGCTGCCTGGAAGCTCAGAACCAGATTAAAAGCTCAGTTTCAAGTTATTCACACTACCTCGTGATTGGTTCATTTTCCTTTTCTTTGGTTCTTCTATGTATCACACACATCACATATTTTTGTTTTGTACCACTCCAAATTCCTTAATGGAAGAAGCATGTTATAAACAAACTAATAAAATGTGCCCATAATTATTACCATTCGATGTCAGGAGATCGAGACCATCCTGGCTAACACAGTGAAACCCCATCTCTAAATATAAAAAATTAGTCAGGCGTAGTGGCGGGCACCTGTAGTCCCATCTACTTGGGAGGCTGAGGGCGGAGAATGGCGTGAACCCAGGAGGTGGAGCTTGCAGTGAGCTGAGATCTGGCCACTGCACTCCAGCCTGGGCAACAGAGCAAGACTCTGTCTCAAAAAAAAAAAAAAAAAAAAAAAAGTGATTATAGGAGAGAAAGAGCTCGTAACTATGTTAACATTTTCTCTAAGTTGAAATCTGAAAAAGTAGGCAGAGACTCTCAAATCCAGCTATTGGTATAAATTATAGGAGTTTTGCATTTTCATTCTGGTGACCTAGACAGCTCTCTGTTTAATCTAACAGTTGGGGTCCCTGAGGAGATGAATACTTTGCTCCGTGGCCCAGGGGGTTAAGAAGTGATATGAATCTGACAGGCTTTGGCTGCTTACTTGCTAACATGGGACCTTGGATAAGTTACTCAGCTTCTCTTGGTCTCAGTTTTCTTTTGTGTAAAGGAGGAAATGCTCCCTACAGGAAGCTGTCGTGGAGAGTGAAGGAGATTCCAGATGCATGGTACCTAGCACAGTGTCTGGCAGATTGGGCCTCCAAAGGCCAGCCATGTCTTCCTTATGCAGGGTGCCACCTGCTTTTCTGTACCAGGGGCCTCTGTCTCTTTACAGAGCCACATGTCGGACGTGACTGCCGCATCATATTGGATTGCCCTCTGGCCTTGTGTTGGTGGATCTTTACTCCTAAGCCTTCATCCAGAGGCAGCCCAAGAAATAGCTCTGCATATTCTGTATTCTGTTCCTGTAGGGCTATTGTGGAGATTTGGTCCTCTATGTGATTTAGGGGACCCAGATGAAGCCCTGCATGAATTTTTATTTCAGAAGTAGGTGTTAAGGACAAGTTTTGCTGGGAGTTATTTCCTCTCTCACAATAAACATTAGGCAATTGACGCTCCCCCACCCCCCACTTCGGCTCCTGGGAAACCCAAAAGAAAAAACCATGAGGAGATAAATGACTTAAACGGAGCACCCAATCTCTGGAACCATCAAGGGACAAGTAAGCTGCACCTTCTGGCGTGGAGACACTCAGAGCTGAGTGGAAGGTGGAGGGTCAGCAAAGGGCAGTGTCAGGAGGAAGAGCATGCTGTGGGAGAGCCCAGTAGCCCTCAACATTATTTTCTCAAAGCCTTGATATCTCCCTTGAATGTAGGATTTTCCTCCTCCAGATTTTGGTGATTGCAGACCATCCTACAGCCAACCAACCCCCAAATGTGTGAGCCACCCAGCCAGGATCAGCAGAGCCACCTGGATGGCACACAGCTGATTGCAGATGTGTGAATGAGCCAAGACCAGCAGAGCTCGAGAGTAATAATAAATACTTATTGTTTTAAGCCATCGAGTGTAAGGATGGTTTGTTGTAAGAACGATAGCTGATATACTCTCCCAGTGTCTGCAGTTATGGGGTATGCAGTAAGTGCTAAATAAATGCCTTTTTGGTGGAATGAGATAGTCTCCTTAAGAACAATAGCTGATACATTCTCCCAGTATATAGTGAGTGCTACATAAATGCCCGTTTTGAGGAATGAGATAGCCTCATGGAATGGAATTGAGGATCTCTATTATTATGTGGCTTTAGAGTATTTCCTAGCAGACTTCAAAGTTTAAGGAGGGAAATAGGTCAGAGAAGAGTGTATACATTTGGCTGTGGCTCAGGAGCCCTGGACAACAGTCCTACACTGCTGCCTGTCTGTGTACATGGGTAACTTCTACTGTAGGCACCTCAGTTTCCCGACCTACAAAATGAAGGAGACAGCCAGGCTGGCATGAAAGTCAGCCAGAACCTTGGCCACCATCAGGCACGGAACCTGCCCTGCAAGGACGCTGCTACCGCCAGAGCCAGCGCTCTGTAGATGTCACAGTACCTTCCTACTGTCCCACACTGTGCTGGTTGCTCCTACCAAGGCAGTCTCTCCATTGTCCCTCTTCTTGGCGTCACCAGTTCCCCCTGATAATATGGAAAGATGGCTGGTGGTGCCCTGGCTACGTACCCTGTGAGAGATGTGGGGAAAGTGAGGGTCTGGCCTTTCCAGCTTCAGTAGAGGGAGGTGAACCCTCTTGTCTTTCACTAAGAATCATGAAATTGGAGTGCCCCAAACACAGGAAGGAGGCTCAGATGCTGGACATCTAAACAGGAGAAAAACAGCCACTACACCAAATGCTTCATAACATCTTGAGAGTTCGAGAAGATGCTCTCAACGGGATTCTGTGAGGCTTGACATGGGCTCAGCCAACCGGAGCTCAGCAAACATTGTAACTTTTCAGAAGTTGCATTGACCTTCTTCGGGAACTGAGCAAAGACGGGTTAAGAAAATCCGTTGGGCCTTTTATCCCCCAATCTCCGTGGCTGCTGGACGGGGCTCCAAGCACATGCTCTGGAAATATGGGGGCTGTGCACCAATCCAGGGTAACACACCAATTGAACAGGGCAGCAATAAACCAGGCTGACAAGATGACTTCAAAAGCCAGAGCCTCTCAGTTACTGAGAAATCTACTGCAGACATTAGTCAAGCAGAACTGAAGGCAGGTAACATGTAAAAATGAGTGCCCTTGGTTGTCAAAGCCACAATAGCTGAGAGGCAGGACACCCAGCAGGCCTTAGAAAGCCCCGGCCCAGAATGCAAATGCAGACCCTCTGCCCTGGCTTCAAACATGAGGAACAGTCCGCTTCTTTCCTGGCATCTTTTTCTCCAGACTCATCCATTATTCCTTCTCCCTTCACTTCTCAAGAATCCAGGCCGGGCGCGGTGGCTCATGCTTGTAATCCCAGCCCTTTGGGAGGCCAAGGCGGGTGGATTACGAGGTCAGGAGTTCAAAACCAGCCTGGCCAAGAAGGTGAAACCCTGACTCTACTAAAAATACAAAAAATTAGGCAGGCATGGTGGTGGGCGCCTGTAGTCCCACTTACTCAGGAGGCTGAGGCAGAGAATTGCTTGAACCCAGTAGGCAGAGGTTGCAGTAAGCCGAGATAGCACCACTGCACTCCAGCCTCCATCTCAAAAAGAAAGAAAGAAAGAAAGAAAGAAAGAAAGAAAGAAAGAAAGAAAGAAAGAAAGAAAGGAAGGAAGGAAGGAAGGAAGGAAGGAAGGAAGGAAGGAAGGAAGGAAAGAATCCAGCATTTTACAAGGTGTTGAAGTGATCAGAATCTGTTTCCTCAAGTGTAAAAGGGGACATTTAGGCCTACCAAGGGGGGCTGTCATGTAAGGTTGAAGAAACCTTGGGGAGAGGGCCACCGGTCTCTTGGGGAATCTGATTAAAACTGTTAATCCTCTTTCTAGGGGAAAATTCACACATGCTCAAACAATTTTGCATCTAATTTCATAAACCTACTGAAGTTGGTCCATAGAAATCCGGAGGACGAGGGCATGAAGAACCTGTAAGCCATGCCAAGGAAGGCAAGACTTTATCCAGAGGGCAGTGAGGATACTACAACAGGTAGGAATGATTTTCATCTCAGTATAAAAGAGATGCAGGTAACTCTGGCTTAAGCAGGTAGAAATTTATTTTTCTCTCTTGTAAAAGAACCCAAAGTAGGCAGTTGACCGTTAACTGATCTCCTCAATGTTGTTAACATCCCAGACTCTTTTTTTTTTTTTTTTTTTAATCTCTCAGCTGCAACCATCCTTAGTACCTGTTTCCATCCTCAATATCTCCTTATGGTCCCTACTGGTCACTGCTGCTCCAGCCATCACGTTAGCATTCCAGTCAGGAAGAAGGATGAATGGGGATGGAGAGGGGCCAAAAGACCGCTAAGCTGAGTCAACCTCTTTGTACTATGCTTTTCTGGAAACTCTTCTCCCCACCAGTGGCTCCCATCTCTATGCCTTTGGGCGAAAGTTTCCGACTTGGATCTGAAAGGGCTTGGAAAGGTAATTTCTCAGTTGGGCCCATTGCCAATCCTATCAAAATCAGGTTATTTTCCTCAAGGAGAAGAGGAGAATCGGTAGGCACTGGAATGTCAAAATGTCTCTTCTGAGGAATGAGAAGCAGCTGTGGACTGTGAAGAGTAAGGCAAACAGGAGGTAGGGGAGGGGTGTGGAAGAGCCTGTTTCCCGTCTGGGTGGGGCTGCGGAGAAGGCAATGTGAAGGGCGAACCAAGAAGACTTGGTGATGGACAGGAAGGATGTGAGGGGGGAAAAAAGGATTTGTCAGGATACATCCGTGTTCCAGCATAGGCACCGATTCCGTGCCAGAGCCAGCGAGGGCCAAGAAGTGTTTAGGGGAGCGGCGAGAGGATGACAACTTTAGGTAGAACTGGATTGGGACCATGAGACCCTGGTCACTGGAAAGATGATGGTGCACTCTCAGAAAGTCGCTCTTATTTTTCCTGTGATAATGACTTCAATGCTTTTACGAAAACCAGCTTTATTTAGCAATGACTTACGTACAATAAATGCACGTGTTTCAGGCACATTTCAATGAGTTTGACAAATGTGTACACCTTTTGTGTAACCACCACCCCAGTCAAAATATAGAATATTTCTGTCATTACAGAAATTTCCTCCCTGAACCTTTCTACACAATACCTACATCCCCTACTGATGGGATTTCTATCACTGTGCATTAGTTTTACCTGTTTTAAAACTTCAAATCAATGCAGTTACTCAGAAAATATTCTTTTGTGTCTGACTTATTTTACTCAGCATCATACTTCCGGGGTTCATTGCATTGCTGTGAATATCGGTAGTGTGTTTATTACTCTGTTGTATGACTATACTACCATTGGTTTATCCCTTCATCTGTCGGTGGCTGTTTGGGTTGTCTTCAGTTTTTGCCTTTTATGAAAAGACTTATGAATATTTGTGTGCAAGCGCTTTGAGAACATATATTTTCATTTCTCTCAGTAAATACCTAGAAATGGAATGACTTGATCATAAAGTATATGTTTAGTTTTAAAAGAAGCTGCCAAATTGCTTTGCAAGGTGATTGTACCATTCTCCTTTACTATCAGTGGCACGTGAACAATTCATTTGCTCTGTGTCCTTACCAACACTTAGTGTAGTCAGACCTTTACAAAATTTTTTTAGCCTTTTTCAGTGGGTGTGAAGTAGTATTTCACTGTAGTTCAAATTCGTATTTCCCTGATGACCAACAATGTTGAACATCTTTATATGTGCTTATTAGAGATTCATATATCCTTTCTTAAGAGGCAAAGTCTTTGCCCATTTGAAACAAATTCGATTATTTGTCTTCTTATTACCGAGTTAGAGAAGTTCTTTTAAATTCTGGATGCAAGTCCTTTGTGAGATAATTGTTTTGAGAATAACTTCTCTGAGTCTGTGGTTTACCTTTTAATTTTCTTTTTTTTTTTTTTTTTTTTTGAGACGGAGTCTCACTCTGCCGCCCAGACTGGAGTGCAGTGGCCGGATCTCAGCTCACTGCAAGCTCCGCCTCCTGGGTTTAGGCCATTCTCCTGCCTCAGCCTCCCGAGTAGCTGGGACTACAGGCGCCCGCCACGTCGCCAGGCTAGTTTTTTGTATTTTTTAGTAGAGACGGGGTTTCACCGTGCTAGCCAGGATAGTCTCCATCTCCTGACCTCGTGATCCGCTCGTCTCAGCCTCCCAAAGTGCTGGGATTACAGGCTTGAGCCACCGCGCCCGGCCCCTTTTAATTTTCTTAAAGTTGTCTTTTGAAGAAGAAAAAAAATCGAAATTTTGATAAAGCCCATTTATAATTTTTTTCTTATGGCTCATGGCTTTTTCCCCCCATCTAAGAGATCTTTGCTTATCCCAAATATATAAAAATTTTCTCCTATGTTTTCTTCAAGAAATTAGAATCTTTTAACCTTTACAAGAGTTATATTTTATGTATGGCATGAGTTAAATTTTATGCATGCAAAGTTCACTTTTTTCCTTATAGCTCTGTAGTCATTCTGTCACTAATGTAAACACTTGCACACTTTAATACTGTTTTGTGAAATAACAATATACTTAAATACTTTCCATTCTTCTTATTCTTGTTCCCTCTGCTTTAGTTGACACTTGCTTCATCTGCCTATGTAGTAATCCAGCTCTGAGTTCTGATTTGCTCCTGTTGTATTTGCATGGCCTGTGAAAAACCCAGGTGGAGACATTCATCAGACTTTGAAAGGGATGGCACTCTGGAGAAAAGGCTGAGCTTTAGAAAGAACTGGGAGGTGCATCAATAATGGTCATAGTCACATGTGTGTAGATCCTCGGGAAAAGCACAACTGGGTTCTTTCTGGGTTCTGCATCCTCTCCTTTCCTCCCTTGTCTCTTCTTTCTACCAGCAGTGGCAACTTCCCACTACTACTTTTCTGGGGGCTTCACAATTCCTCGTTGGCTTCCACACCCCTAAAATCAGTCCCTTTATTCAACTCTCTGCTGACACGCCTTTGAACTGTGTCATCTGTTTCCTCCTGAGACCCCAAATGATGCACCCACTTGCAGGTATTTTAAAAAGTTCAGTTTATTAAAAAGTCAGATTTCCTGTTATTCTCCCTCATGTCAAACACTCAAGCACATACCTGCTAGGCACCAAATCAGCCCATAGCTAGCTAAAGCTGAAGCCTTCCACTGCAAAACCTGGATGCAAAAACACAGATCTAGGTCTGCTGCAGGATGCAGTTTTCTGTTGGTAATTCCTGAACTCCTTCATGAAGGGAAGTCTGGTGGTTTCCATGGGGCACTGGACTGTGAGCCCCTCAAGGGCAGACATGGTTTCTGCATTTGCTTACCCTTGGCTGTCCAGCACCTGGGAGAGCACCTGATGCATAGTAAACAGTAAGCCCTGAGACACTGGAAACTCTGCAGTGGCATCGAGTACCATCAGGAAACCTCCTGGCACTCCCAGCAGCTGAGGATGGCACCTCTAGCATTTCATGGGCAAATACATAAGGACAATGTGGTGAGTGCAGTCAGTAGTTCCAAAACAGTATAAGAGAGGTGATGTCTTTTTGTTTTTACTTTGCCTGCTCTGAACATATAAAGGAATTTCTAGTCATTTGCTCAAGGCCACATTGGCTATACATAGATAAGCCTTGGGACTGCCTTGGGGGCTCCAGGAGAGAATGAGAAAAGGTAAAATGGTAGGGTGGGTGGACGGTGAGCTGCAGGATAAAGCAGCATCCATCCCTGTCAGGCTGTAGTGTGGCTACTGTCTACCTTTCCCTCTGCGTGTGAACAGGTGCCCCAGACCTCCTTTAGATACTACCTTGGCCATTTCCTAGATGTGCAGCCCTGGGCTCATGTCCCTGCATAGCCCAGATGATTCCAGCTCAAGCAGGAGCTAAACAGGATTGGAGAATCCAGTATATTCTCCCTGTCCCTTCCTAAGTCAATGCTCATTGGCTTCCTTCTTCAGGCCTCACAGATTGGTGGTGGCCAATCTTCACATGCTCTCTTATTCAGTGTCACCTTCCTAGCCAGAGCCCTTTTAGTTGGGTCACAAGCCAACTCCTGCACCCATTGGTGTGGCCAGGGGGTGTAATGCATCAACTAGATTAGGCCTGGGCCATGCTTTCCTGGGTTGGCATGGAGCCTCATCCAAACCAGATGGGCTGGGAGTGGGATAGGGCTGGATCCTCCCATCGCACATACAAGGGGAAAAGGGGAGGGTTGCTTGGGAAGACATGAATGAAACCTCTTATGAGTTGCTTCAGGCCCTCTGCTATTGATGTTTTAGGGAATAGGGATGGGTGGTATGAAAAACCTGGGTTCCAATCCTGCCTCTACCACTTATTTGCTATGTAGGCTTAGGCAAGTCCACTTATTGCAGCCTCAGCTGTCTCACTTCTAAAGTGGAGAACACACTTCCCCAGTCTGAGTCTGTGTGTGCTAATGAGCAAGCATGTTCACCCTCTTTGACACCCAAGCTGCTGGCAAACACTAAACAGTAGCAATTATTATTATAATTATTATCATTCCTCGGCTTGGGCCTCTGGGAGTCCAAGGATGCCCAAGGACCAGCTGCAGATCATTAGGCTTCATGTGGCTGACATCTGGTCTCAGAGAAGCAAGTGCTGAGGACGTGTCCAAGTCACCCAGACCAGGCCATAGGCTGAGCCCATCAAGCATCTGCATGAGGGGTGGGGCAGGTTTCTGTCCAGCTTGGTGTCTCGTGGCTTGTTGAATGAAAGCCTATTAACAATCTTGTCTCAATGCACATTGGAGGGGTTACAGTGTCTGAGTGATTAGGGGTGAGGAGGAGGCAGAAGACACCCCAGAGAACTGAAGAGTCAGGGGAATGGTTGCTGGGGTGATTATGAACGCCATCTATCTATCCAGTCCTTTCTGCTGGTCAGGCCTTGTGCTAAATGCTTTACATCTGTGCGGAGACTGCAAGATGTCTCCCAGTATCCATTCTCCCTTCTTGGGTGTAGGATCAGAACCCCTGATTTTAAACTCAGCACATTGTTGTGCAGAATAAAGGCTGAATATCTTACCCTCTTCCTTCTCCCCAGGTAGAACCATATTCTGGCTAATGAGATGTGAGGAGAAGAGATACATGCAATTTCAATATCATGCTTTTAAAAGGAAAGAGCATGCCCCTTTCCTTCTATATGCAGGCTGGAATGCAAACATGACAGCAAGCTACCTTAGGGCACATGGACAGAGCAATATCTTAGAGATAGCAGAACAAACAAGAGGGAAGGAATCTAGGATCATGGCACCATGGAGCCACCATAACAGCCCAGAATTGCTTATGCCTAAATTCTCATGTGAGAGATAAATGGATCTCCTCATTGTCTAACATGAGTTCTGTTGCTGTAAAAGAGACACTAACCAATACATATGCATTTTTATAAGAACATGTTTCTATCCTAGGTTGAGATGAGAAAAGCAAGGCTCAGAAAGGTTTAGTAACTTGCTCAAGTGTATTAGTTAGTATAACACTAGCTACTGAAACAAGTAGACGCAATATAGGGTCTTAAATACTCTGAAGTTTATTTCTTGCTCACTTCACAGTAACAAGTGAGCAAAAAAGTCAGTAGGGTAAACTTTTCTTTTCCACCATCTGGGACTCAGGATACTGGAGGTGCTTCCATCTTCACCATGGAAATTCCAAAGTTGCCCTGGGGTCATCTCCATTCAGCCAGACAGAAAAGGGAAAGAGCACAGGGAAGGGTAGGGAGGTTTCATGGACCAATCTGAAACTGGCACACTCCCTTCTCATGTGTCATTGGCTAGAACTCAGTCACATGGCCAAATCTAACTGCAAGGGAAGCTGGGAAAGGTAGCCTTGCTGTGTGCCCAGGAAGAAAAGGAGATGATTTTGCTGAAGAGCCAGCCAGTTTCTGCCACACTGGGCTCACTTAGCTAGAAGTTACAGAAGGTGAACTGGTCAACCTGATTCCGAAGCTCAGTGTCATTTGTCTTCTTCTGTTGCCTCCCAGTTTTGAAGCAAAGACTTTAGACTTTGTTTGATGTCTGTAACGGTCTTGGGATGTGTCAATGTGGCCAGGCTACAGCCTCCAGTTATTCAATCAATGTGTTATCCAGGTGTTGTTGTGAAGGTATTTTATAGATGTGATTAATGTCTATATTCGACTTTAAGTAAGGGAGATTATCCTAGATAATCTGGATAGGCCTGATTCGATTAGTTAAAAGGCCTTAAGAAGAAAACAGGTTTCCTTGAAGGAGAAATTCTGCCAGTGGGCGGCAGCTTTGGCTTGTAGCAGAGTGTTCTAGGCTGCCCCTCTTGAGGGCTTGCCCTGTGAATTTCTGACTTCCCTGGCCAGCCCCCAAGGGGTGTAAGCCAATTCCTTGGCATAAATCTCTTAATGTGTGTCTGCTGGTGGTTCTGCTTCACTGCTTGAACAATATCATTTGTCCTCTTCCTATTTTTTTGTCCCTAAGCTCCCCACCTGTGACAGTCCCTTATATTCCACTTGTGTTTACTAATGTATGCTACACATTTTTACTGAGCACTTATTATATACCAGTCACTGTGCAGCAAACAAATAAAAATGGTCTCTGATCTTGTGGAATAAGTGGAAGAGACAGGCTTCAATCAAAGGATCAGAGAAGCAAATGTGGAGTGGCATCCTGTGATAAGTGCTATGATGGAACAGCTCACAAGCCCATGAGGAGACCTGATATCATCTGAAGAGTCAGAGACAGTTTCCCTGATGAGTGACAAGGGAACTAAGCTCGGAAGGAAGGAGTGCACTCAACTAAGGCATGTGGGCATGGCCTAAGAAGGCAGATGCTCCAGGCAGAACAGCATGAGCAAAGGGCTTGACATGAAGGCAGAATGGCAGGTTCGATGATGGAGATTAAGGTAGCAGGGCAGGGGAGCTCAGAGCAGTAAGAAGTTGAAGGAAATGAGAGGCAGGCTGAGGGTGGGCCAGGCAGGGCCATACAGCCCCTTTGAAGATCTCGATCCTTATCGTAAAGCTCTGGAAAGCCATTGAAGAATTCTCAGAAGATAGGTGATATTATCAGGTTTCCCCTTGAAAGATGATCTGGGCTGCAGGTGGCAGAGAGGACTGGAGAGTCTCACAGGGGAGGCAGGGAGAGCAAGGAGGGTCTCACAGTGTCCCTGGGTCTTTCCTCTTATAAAGGAAGCAGCTGCTATACCAAGCCTAAGGACATGGGCTTTTCCTCTCGAATACCCTTATGCTGTCCTCTCCATCTCCCTTCTATCTGCAAACTACCCATTCAGTTGTTAAAGTCCTACTCCAAGGCCAGTGAGGCAGGAGGCGGGACTCGGCAATGGAGGTGGTCCGCAGACAACAGACCAAATTGATGGCCAGCTAGAACAGGGGCAGCTTTCCATAATACATGCCCACCAGTGGGCCATGTCAGTTTACCGTTGCCATGGCAACACCGGGAAGTTACCATCCCTTTCTATAGCAACCACCCCATGAATCGGAAGTTAACGCCCTTTTCCTAGAAATTTCTGCATAAACCACTCTTTAATTTGCATATAATTAAAAGCAGGTATAAACATAGCAAACTGCTTCTCAGCTGTGTTTCATTGTGGGTCTGCCCTGGTTAGGAGACTATTAAGGTATTTTTTGTTTGCTTGTTTGTGGTGTGTGTGTGTGTGTGTATGTGTTTATGTGTTTTTTACTAATAATTATACAGTTAGATCAACTTTTCCTAAAGGGTTTTCTACAGAATTTCAGTGCCAGGGAATTTTAATAGGTGCTGTAGACACACATGATTCCTTGATCAAATAATATATGAAGCACAGGTTTAAACAAAGTTAAGCAACTTTTCTTCCTGCAAGGAAAGCTGTACGTGCCCCACTGGATTGTGAAGCTCTAATTGGGAGATATATGGTCTACAGCATTTCCAAACTTGTTTATTCATGGAACCAAGAGTCATTGGTACAACCAAGGGTCATTGGTACAACATACTTTTTGAAAAACTGGAATTGAGTTATTTCCTTAGACTTGCATCTTTAATGGCAGCTTTCCCTTGTCTCAAGGGCAACTCAGTGGAAACCCTTGAGTAGGGACCCAGTAAGGACCCTTATTCTTCTCTGTCGTGCCTGCCTTCCGCCCACAGTTCAGGGAGCAGGGCCTACATCCCAGGGTCCTGGGAGTCATGGCTGACTCCTCACTCACACTCATCACCCACATCTAATAAATTCCAACCCTTGTGGATTGTATCTCTTGTCTCAAGGCCACCATCTCTCTGAGTCACTGTCATCTCTTGCCTGGATGGTAGCTATGGGCCCTATGTAATCTCTTGGCCTCTAATCTTGTCTGTACCAGTGTACTCCTCACACGGTATCCAGTCTGGCAAAAGTGAGTCCAGCCATGCCATTGCCCAGTTAGCCACTAGTTTCTTTTTGCTCTTAGCCCAAAGCCCAACTCCTTGACAAGGTCTGTGGGGCCAGATCCTGCAAACCCTTCCAGTCTCATCTCAGCCCTCTGCCCTCCCTCTGTGACAAGGCCACCACCTGAGCTCCTCTCAGTTCTTGGAGCCCAGTGAGCTCTTTCTGCCCTGGGAACTCTACTCACACAGGTCCCTCTGCTTGAAACCACCTTTCCACCAGCTCTTCGCCAGTCCAACTTGCTTAATGCTTTCAGATTTTGCTCAAAACAAGGCCATTGGGGCCTCAGGTTAAATTAGGCATGCTTCTATTATTTTCCTCCATTACACCAATCATAATTTACACTTATTTCTATCTCCATTTTTAATATATGTTTATTTATTTCACCTCTGTCTCCCCCAGCAGCATGTAAACTCCCAGAGGGAGAGCATGTCTGCTTTGCTCTCAGGCTTGTGACCAGTTCCTGCTGCCATGCAGCACACGGGAGTGCTTTGCGTATCTGCTGAAAGAAAAGAAGATGATTTGGGATGCATGTCATGCTGTGGGTGTGCTGCTGTCTCTTTCTCGCACTTGCAGGAATACTAGTAAAATGCTCGTCACAGGCTCCCAGGGTGCCTGAGAGCCTTGGGGGTGACCTGGAGTACGATGTCATCCGAAGCGTTTGCTCTAGCTGGCTGATTCTGGTGTTGCTCATGGGAGAGATACAACTAGGGAAAGAGTATACACTGGAAAGAGTAAGGCAACACATGTAAAATGTTTTATTTAGATCAGATCCTGTCTTAGTCCACTGGCACTACTATAACAAAGTATCTGAAACTGGGCAATTTATAAATAATAGAAATTTATTTCTCACAATTCTGGAGGCTGGGAAGTCCGAGATCAAGGATCCCGCAGGTTTAGTGTCTGATGAGGACCCGGAGACGATTTCTGAGATGACGCCTTGCTGCTGTGCCCTCTGGAGAGGATGAATGCCATGTCTTCACATGGTGGAAGGGACAGAAGGGAAAAAAGGGCCTAAGCAAGTTCCCTCCAGCCCTCTTTAAGGCACTAACCCACTCAAATCCATTCATGACGGTAGAAGCCTCATGACTTAATCACTTTTCTCAAAGTGCCACCTCCTAACACCACCACAATAGAGGTTAAATTTCAACATGAATTCTGGAGACAACATTCAGACCATAGCAGATCCCTCAGCCTAATGAGATGGAAGCTTTTGTGCAGAAAGATATTCATTTCAGGGCTCTTTATAAAAGCAACTAATTGACGGCTGGGCGCAGTGGCTCAAGCCTGTAATCCCAGCACTTTAGGAGGCTGAGAGAGGCGGATCACGAAGTCAGGAGATCGAGATCATCCTGGCTAACAAGGTGAAACCCCATCTCAACTAAAAATACAAAAAGTTAGCTGGGCATGGTGGTGGACGCATGTAGTCCCAGCTACTCAGGAGGCTGAGGCAAGAGAATGGTGTGAACCTGGGAGGCGGAGCTGGCAGTGAGCAGAGATCGTGCCACTGCACTCCAGCCTGGGTGACGGAGCGAGACTCTGTCTAAAAAA
>NW_016814045.1:5777226-5851147 GCF_001698545.2 Rhinopithecus bieti | reverse complement strand
AAAAAAAAAAAAAAAAAAAAAAAAAAAGAGCAACTAGTTGAGAACATCTAAAAATCTAGCGGTAGGGGAAGGATTAGGGAGAGCACGGTCCTCCATTCTGTAAAATAAGGTTTAAGGAGAGTTTAAGACAATCCAGGGAAACGCTTAGAAATAATAAGTTTTTAAAAAGCAGGAAATAAGTAAATAAATAAATATTCATGTATCACACACAAATACATATATGAAATTTAAAAATACATATAAACGTATCTATATATATAAATAAGCATAACTTATATAATAATGTATGATAAAAATATATATAAATATAAAATGTACATTTATAAAATATAGGTAAACATGATTATCAAAATATATACATAGAAAAAATGCTGGAAAATACATGAAAACATAAACAGGTGTCTGAGTGGTAAACACTATTTGTGGTATTTTCCCTGTTCTTATTTTTATACATTTTAGTTTGTATTTATTGTATTTTATCTTAACAAGTGTATATTATTTGAACGAGTTGGGAAAAATGATTTGTGACCATCAAATTTGTATTTGGTGATACAGCGCTGGTACATGACTTAGATGTTGCAATAAAAAAACCAAGTTTTATAGCGAAACATGAATTTTTGATGGACATATCCAAAATCTTTCCCTCGCTGGCAAAACCATCACACCTCACTCAACTGGAAAGGAGACTGGCTGCTTTCCAACTTAAAAAATGACTCTACGAAAGAGAAAAGAGAAACTCACCAATTGAAGGCAGGAATATTTTTAATAAAGCATAAAGAGTATGAACAATATATAAATTTGAAATGTATTCCATATTCACAGCCAGGTGCAGTGACATGCACCTGTAGTCCCAGCTCCTCAGGAGTCTGAGGTGGGAGGATCTCTTGAGCCCAGGATATACACATTTGATAATGTATCATTCATATATTCATTTGTTGGAAATAGAGATATGTTTTTAGACCATAGATTTCTTACTTGGGTCTGTACACCAGGAAGTCTGTAGTTGGTTTGTAGAGATTCTGTCAATACAATCTGTTTTTCTTTGAGATAGAGTGTTGCTATGTTGCCCAGGCTGGTCTTGAATTCCTGGGTTCAACGGATCCTCCCCCCTCAGCCTCCTGAGTACCTGGGACTACAGGTGCATGTCACTGCACCTGACTGTGACTATAAAATCTTATCCAATATTTTAAGTTTGGATTTATTTTGCTAAGAGGAGTGTTTATCAGATTTGCAGCAGGGCCTGTCACTCCCGAAAAAGGTTAAGAATCACAACTTCAGACAAATATAACAACACGATAGCTAACATTTATTTATTTTACAAAAATTCATTTGGGACCTGTGTGCCAGGCCCTGGTGGATTAGGGGTGACCCCACTGGATCCACTGACCCCAGTGGATCTTCAGAGCAGCCTGCAAGGTGTGTGCTGTCCCCTGATGAGAATTCTGGAGCTTAGCAGGATTCAGTAACTTCTTCAAGGGCCTTGAGTTATTCATTCATTGGGCACTCACATTGGGCTGGGCCTGCGCTTGCCACACCCAGCCTCTGGTCACACGACTGAGCGCGTGAAATGTGGATGTATATAGAAAATACACAAGGGATTTTGAAGACTTAGCAGCTTAGAAAATGTCTCAATTTTTAAAATATTGATCATTTGTTGAAATGATTTACTTTAGATCTATTGGGTTAACTAAAATATGTTATTAAAATGAATTTCATTTGTTTCTTTTTGCTCTTTAAATGTGGCTACTAGAACATTTAGAATTTTGTATGTGGCTTGCACTTGTGGGTCACTTTCTATTTCTATTGGGTAATGCTGTGGTAAAGCCTCTCAGGATCTGGTGGTGAGGAAGACAAATATGAAGAATGGCAGTTCTTAGCCTGGGCACAACTCTAAAAAATTCCTTAAAAGGCTAAATATAGACAAAAATAGAAAGATGCACTTAAAAGCATAGAGAATGTGAATCTCAGGTGGGCAAGAAATAACCATTTCCTATTATCTTTTTTGATCAGCTTTAAAATGATCTGAAGGTCCCATTCTGATGGTCTAGCAGGAAACTCAACTTCAGTCATCCCTGGGGCTCCTCTACTCCTGGGTTATGTCAGGGAGAGCCTTTGGTCATCCGTCTCCCCCAGTGCACACTGGCTGCCAAGGAGACACTTGCTGCCTGGCCAGCATGTTCTCTTCAAATCCACATGGGAATGGAGTCTTTGCCGAGACTGGAAACCCCAGTATGTAGGATAGCACCACATAGCCACCTCTGGGGTTCTGCCATCCCCTAGGATGCTACTGCTGTGGGTGGACGGCCTGATTCCTTGCCCTCCCAGCAACCAGAGATACCACTTTCCTTACTCTCTGCCTCTCTTTGCATCCACCCCCAACACACATCTACACCTCCCAGACCCTGATCATCATCTCTTTAGCCGGCAGAGGCTGGAAGTCTGGGATCCACAGATTGAAGGCTGAATCTAGCCTACTGATAGGTTTTATTTGGCAGATGAAGCGTTCGGTTTTTAATTTGACTTTGATGACAACATCTTAAAATCATGAGCTTCCTTTTCTTTTTTGTGTGTTTTTCGGTTGGTTTATTTACTTATTTAATTTAATTGACAAATAAAAGTTGTATATATTTATGGTGTACAGCATGATGTTTCAATGTAGGTTTACACTGTGGAAGGGCTAAACCAAGTGAATGAACATACCTATTACCTCACATACTTATCATTTTTTTGTGGTGAGAGCACTTGAAATCTATTCTGTTAGCAATTTCCAAAGTCATAAGCTTTCACATAAAAATTAACATTTCCAACTTCTCTTGAAACGTTAGAACCTCCAGCGACCCTGGGCCTCTGTTCCTATGGCAACAAATGGCCAGAGGGAGTAGCTGCATAACAGCTGTATAAAAGGATCCATTTCATTCCTTTTAGTGACTGCATGGTATCCTTTTTTGTATCCTTTTGTATCCTTTTCATGTTAGAAATAAACTAAACTTTGGATTATTTTGAGAAGCAGGGCTACAACAAGGGTGAGGCAAGTAGGTGCCTTGGCTGCAGAATTTAAGGAGGTGCTCATTCTTGCACAACTCTGAGAGTGAGCGCCTCCTGAAACTTTGCACCCTGGTTGCCTCACTCACCACACCTTAGTCTCAGCCCTACTGGGGCTGTTTTCTTCTAACACATCCCTCAGTCTTCTGCCAGCTTCCTCTGTATTTGTGCTGCTGAGGTACATACAAGAAGAGGCTTTCCCAGGCATCCTTGGTAAATCTGAGGAGTCTCTGCCGGCCTTGCGTGGGCTTTGAGGTACGAACGGGAAATAAAGGTGTAGACATTGTCAGGGAAGAAATACTCAAGAAACGTGAAGAGAGAGACGGGGGTGGGAATTGGATGTGGTGTGAGGAAACGTTTTGGTTTTATTTCAATTTCAAAGGTAAGAAACTAGAATAGATTGATAGGATGAGGAGGAGGAGTTAATGGGATAGAAGAGGCCACACATCCTGATGGGGTGGTAGGGAATGAGATGAGCAACAGCAGGCACTGTCCCGTGTGCTGCCTGCACACCAGGAGCCATGTAGAGGGCTACATTCCATACCTCCTCCATACTTCCCACTGCCCTGGGAGGAGAGGGTCATGTCATTCTCATCCTGCAGATGAGGCAACCAAACTCAGAAAAGTGAAGCAGTTTGCTGGAGATCACACAGTGAAACCCTTCTTTGAAACACTGCATTTGAGGGTTGATGAACACTGGTGGCAGAGTGAGTACCCGGCACACACACATCTGTGCAATGCTGTCCATGGCAGTGCACCGAGGGGGCTGGTCGCAGTGAGGAGCACCAGGTGACGTTAGGTCAGCGGATGCAGGTGGCATGCCTTCTCAGCTTCTCCCAACTCCCTTTCAAAGGATGCCTTTGGGCGATGGCAGGGGTGGTTTTCTGCCTGTCAGTATTGGGTCCTGCCAAGTGGTGGGAAGCTTTGTGTGAATGCCTTTCAGGCCTTTTGTCTCCTGCCCTATTCCCAGTCCTCTTCCCCAGGAACTCCAACACAAATATGTGTACAGTTATAAGAATTGGATTACAGGAATAATCTGTTCCTATAACAACAGGACCGTATTGCTGCATAATCATATAACAAGGATGTGACTTTTAAAATGAACAGTCACATTGTGATTATGTGACAATGTCCATTCTGGGAATAGGTGTTGCCCTCTGCAATGCCACAAAGCCCAGGAAAGCTTGATCACAGGGAGCCAAGTCATGGTGGCCATAAACCACTTGGTGAGTTTTGTGGCAGAGCTGGGGCTGAACTCAGGTGTGTCTTTTCTCAAAGCCAAAACAGAAGGGGGGAAGATCCAGCCTTGGACAGGAGGCAGTCCACCTCTCCTCCCGAGGCAGGAGCCTAGAAGGAAAGGGTAGCTGTGCCTACAGGTAGAATTTTGCGGGGCTAGTGTGTGAACAGAAAGGGCAGAAGTTGAAGGTGGCCTTAAATGCTTCTTAAGGAAGCAGGAAGTAGGAACACTTGCTGAGAGCAGAAGAGAACTGATGAGTCTGGGGATTTGAAAGAAGAATTTTGTGTGCGGGAGAACTACATCGGGCTGGGGTCAGCGACCCAGTAGTGTTATAGGGCACCATTGAGGACCAGGTTGAATTTGGAGACCAGGTAGTTGGAATGAGGCCAGTACATCTGCTATGGGTTTCCCTAGCAGCTCTCTGCAGCCTCGGAGCTGGAGCCAGGAGGGTTGATTACTGGAGTCATCTAGGGCTGGGGTTTTTCTAGGTTGGGTACTAGAAGAAGAGTGGAACTAAGGAGGTTACATATATTGTTTGGCAAAGGACTGGTTCAAGTGAGCAGCTTTAGGATTGAAGGCAGTGTACTCTTTCCGTTGTAAGTAACAAAACCCCAAGTTTGTAAGCTTAAGTAGATTTGCTTACACATCCAGCAAGTCCAGGGATGTGATGGTTTCAGGCATGGCTGGATCCAGGGGGTTAAACAGTGTCATCAAGACGCTGTCTTTGTCTATGGACTCTGCTTTCCTGTATTGGCTTCTTTTTCAGACAGTTTGTCCCTTTGCAATGTCCATCTTTGCCCCCTGCAGCTCCAGGTCTATAACCAACTAGTTTAGCAACTCCAGCTGAAAGACTGCTTCATGCTCCAAGAGTTCCAGAAAATGTCATACAAGATCGACTTACTGGATCAATTTAGGTCATGTGCCTATTCCCGAACCAATGAGCCTGTTCAGAGGAATGCATTTCTCCAACTGGCCATGTCTGGCTTGTGTGCTTACTCCTAGAGTCAGCTCTACTTGAGACCCAGAGGGTGCAGGTGTCCTCTACACACGGGGAGCAGAGGAAAAGAGGGCACGAGGGGGGAGGTGGAGGACAAGAGTGGTGGGTGTGACAGAGTGAGTGAGTGGGAAAGGCAGAGGCTGTTTTCTTAGAGTTGGCAGAGGCGAGCATTGAACAAGGATTATCACCAGGGTAGATGTTAGAATGAATGTGTGAGCTGGGCTTAGAGGTATGGATTTGTCAGGGCTCTTGGCTACAAGAAATAAAAGTTTTCAACATCCTAAGCAATAAGGACTCCCATCAGCAGGACTTTGGGGACTCCCAGAGTTGACAGGAGGCTGGAGAGGTGGGACTGGACTGTGAATGGGACCAAGAATGTCTCGGGATGGAGGAGGCAGGAATACACAGCAGAAACACACTGGCCACCCAGTGCCACTGCTGCTGCAGTGAGTCTGACCCCTGCCACCTTCATGTGCCGAAGTCACAAGCTCAAAACGCAAACTCACACATGCAGTCCTCCTCTGGCTGGGCCTAAATCATGGGCCTGTCTTGACTGGCCTCTTGGGCGAGGGAGCGAGTCCACACTCCCACCCAGGAAACACATGAGAGAGAGCCGCGGGCAGAAGGAGAGAGCAGGCTGAGAGGCTGGAAAGCCAAACAGGTGACCATGTCTGTGTAGATGGAAGTGAGAAGGGCTTAGGTGCCACAGTTGATCCACCTCTGGGCATGCTTTTCATAACAACTCTGCAGGCTGTCTTTTAGAGCTTGCAGAAAGGGAAACTGAGGCTCTGGTGGGTGAAGTCATGTGCCCGAGGTGGTAGGTGGCAGAGCTGGGATTCCAAACATAGGCCTACCGGTGTCCAAAGCTCTGGCTGTCTCCTGCCTTTGCCTGGTGGTCATGAGGCCCATCTGAACCTTGTGAGGTACAGGCTGGTCCCTGACAAAACAGTGATCATTGAGAGATCCTACAGGTGCCCTGGGGAATGGTGCCCACTGCACCTGGAACTGGTCTATCCCCTGAACCAAGCCCAAGGCAGTCTCCACAGCAGTCCTGAAGAAAGGGGGGCAAGTGATATACCCGCCCTTCTCTTCAACCATGGTGCTTGGCTGTTTGTTTTCTTGTTTTTTTTTTTTTTTTTTTTTTTTTTGATGTCCCTTAAAAGCAGTAAACATGCCAAGGCACGCTGAGTCCACTCTGGGAGGCGGTTCCGAGTCGCAGGGTTGCGGGCAGGGGACTAATGACCCAGGCGCCAGGGCCAGGCCCAATCCCGGCTCCAAGGCTCCTTATACAAGGCCGCTCCCTCCCCACCCCCAGGCAGGGTCTGGGGGCCAGACAAGCACATACTGGCGGCCAGGACTGCCTCCTGCTCACTGTCACGCATTTTAGGGAGCTGGCCTCTCGCTCTGTGTACTCCTTGAGAAGGGAAAACTTCCTGTTTGTGAAGAAAAAAGCCCTGCAAACAGCAAGACGGCCCTTGGACATCAAAGTGTTCTTACAACACAGCATCCTAATGGCTTAAGTATCAATGAATCAGGAACATATGGATCCCATTTGCCATAAAGTACACACGGGCTTAAAATCCTGAGGAAAACGCCAGGCAAAATATGTTTCAGGTTTTATTGAACCAAAAACTCTTAAGAAGATAGATTTTTCGACGGTCACCAAACCCAGAATACAGGTCTGGCTGCCCAGCTGACGGCAGAGAAGGCTTGGTTCCCTTAAGCCACGGTAGCTTAAGTCATTGCCCCTGATAGGAGAGACAAATTAAGTGAGATTTTGATGTAATTGAGATATAAAAGGGTTTTATGGGATCTTTTCCTTTGTAGGAACATTTTAAGTGTGTCTGAGAAGAGCCTAATTAATTTTCTAGAGGAACAATAGGTTTGAAATTTAGATGCTGTGATCTGGGAGGACAGCAGCGCTTGGATGACCAGATTATCTGGGGCAACACCCAGAAAAGGACACTTCAGTAATGGTCCCCAGGGAGGTCTCTCCTTTCCCACTCTGAAAACCTGCCCAACAGGACAGGAAACGGAAGGAAAGATGGAAGGAAAGAAAGGCAGGAGCAAAAGGAAGAAACGAAGACAAAGGAAGAAGTAAGAAAGGGAAGGAAGGAAGGAAGAGAGAGAAGGAAGAGAAAAAAACGTTTTAACATTTTCCTAGAACTGAAGTGTCCACATCGGGAAACGTGGTGTCACCCGCTAACATGTCTTAGCAACGGGGCTGTTTTTGTGTTCTGCATTCCGTCTTTCTAGTCGTATATTTCTCCCTGGTTTGCAACCTTGCTTTGTGAAAAGTGTCATAAAGAAATGCTTTACCGTTAACGCACTCTGACTAGATCATATTTCAGGTTGCTACTCTCCGAGACATTATCCCAACGAGAATCCGTGTACTGCGGAGCGATCTGTCGGAGCCCGTTAGAGGGACAGATGAGAGGATTGGAATGGGGCCCGGGCTTTGTAATGAAACCTTAGCCCAGACAAGGGCCAAAGAGGAGGCTGTGGCTTGTCGGATGCGGGGAGGAGGGGTCTTGAGGTATTCACGAGGCTTCACTCTGGATGGGTTCGAAGCAGCTCAGTGCTGAAAGATGAACATTCCTGTCTGTTGGCTCCTTGACCGTCCTTCACCCTTTGGTAGGTGAACTAGCTCTGACCACTGATGCCTCATGCATGAGAACACCAGATTGCCACTTGACTTTATTTTTAGTGTTTTGATTGTGTGTGTGTGTGTGTGTGTGTGCGTTCTTGTCACTTTCCAGTGGAATATGGTATATTATACATAAAGCCTCACTTTCTCCTATTCTGATCACATGCGATGTGAGTGTTGGGGGCCTGGGAGTAGAGGAGGAGGGATCGGGGGTGCCTATTCAACATTGGTCCACATGCATCTGAGATTTCCTTTTGAAAATCCCAAGGCCTGGCCCACACTGACATGAAATTATTATGTACTTCTGTTGTACAACAAATTATCATCCTATACTGTTGCAGCAGGCGTTTCTACAGCGAATGCAGGTTGTAGTAATTTTGTCATACAGAGTAATATGTCACATAGACTATTCTGGATTTAGACCAATATATACAGTTTCTGGCCTAAGCAGTAACACATGTTTGGAGGAGAGATCGTTTCATTTTACTGGAATGGACAGTAAGTAGAAACACATTCCAGATTTCTCTTTTTTCCTTTTATTTCTCCCTGCCCTGAAATTTGGCAGCCAGAGTCCTCCTTGCACTTGATCTCAGGCTTTCAGCTGCTTACAAACCGTGGTGCCCAGAGTGCTACGATGCCCATGCATTTAGCAACTGGTGACTAATGAAAGAAAAAAAAATCACTGCTCAACAGGTTTCCCAGAAACCCTCCAAGAACTGTTTTCAACAAATGCAAATGGCACTCAAAATTTGCCCAATAACGTGCTAGCTCAAGTTCAGAAATTTTCTGCAGCTAATTTTATGCTTTCGAAGTCTGGCTTGTGGAAACCTTTTTTTTCTTTTTCCTTTTTGTTTGATGAGTCTGAAAACTGCCCTGTGTGTGGAACAAAAAATGGGCAGTCAGGGGAGCGATGCCTTTGCTCCAGGCCCTACACATCCCCAACTCAGAGAAACTCAGGTATCTATGTGCCTGGACTCCCAAGAGGACACTGTTTTACTCTGCCATTTGTCCAGAGAGAGGGGGTCAGGCAGGACAGTGAAGTTGCTAGCTGGTGGCATTTGCTGCTGCCTTTCCTGGGGTTAGGAAAAGTGGCATTGGAGTTGGAGAAAAAAGGAAGGTAATTCATGTTGATGGGACACCTACTTTGTGCTTTGTACAAATTGGATTTCACTCAAACTCTCACAATAATGCCATTTCCCGGCATGGAAATAGGTATTCAAACTCCACAGTTCTTCTGTGGGATTGGATGATCTGGCCGTCAGGCCTAGCACCTAGGCCCTCTCCTCTCCAGAGGGCCATGGCTCAGTGTTCAGCACACCATCCTTGGTCATACTTTATTTTCCATGTGCTTAGTTAATGCAGGCACTATAGGATTAGAAGGTCCTCAGGTGCAGGGACCCCGGATTTACCATATGTATCTTATTCCTCACTTTGAGCTTTGTCTTATTGGAGAGAATCCTTTAGAACAGTTGTTCTCAACTGGGCATGGTTTTGTCCCCGAGGACATCTGGCAATACCTGGAGATGTTTTGATAGTCCCAACTTGGAGAGAGGGTGCTTCTAGCATCTAGGGGGTAGAGGTCAGGCATGCCGTTAGCACAGTACAGCCCCCAAAACAAAGAATTCTATAGCCCCAAATGTCACTAGTGAGGAGACTGAGAAGTCCTGCTTTAGAAGAAAAGCAGTCAGGTCAAGCCTCATGTTCACAAAAACAACCTAAGTCACTTGTCTTAAAGACTTTTTAAAAAAGAACAATGAATACCAAATATGCAGTATTCTTGCTTAGAATGTTAAAGCCAAGGCCCACCAAACTTCGTCCATGACTAAAACAAACTGAGAACCAGCAAGGCATGTAAGTGGCAGAGAGAGACGTAAGCTAGAACAGGGGCTTCTTGAAGGCATGGGTTATGTTATATTAAGTTTGCATCTCCTGTGTACAGCACAGGTCTCAGCATCCAGCAGGTGCTTAATAAATGCATGTTGTGTGTCTAATGGAATGAATAGAGCTTCCTGGTAGGTAATGTCACACTAAATTGTATCAGCCACTGAATTGCTCAATGTTCTATACTCTGTTCAGCTCGACAACCATATCCCAGACTTGCTATTGACGGGAACCTCACTTCCTCACAAGGAAGTCCATTCTATTTTTGGACCACTGTAAACATTAGAAAGGGCAATGGCATCTAATTGTGGTCTGGACCCCCTTTCCATGGGAAGAGGCTAATAGCTGTTGAATGACCACTGGTCAGGGGAATGGTACAGCCAGGGTTTTACAGTGTTTTAAAGGGTCCAGGTCTGTGTCTTGGTCACGTCTCAACCCCCAGGGCATTTCCTGGGCCTCGCAGATAGGAGCTTGCTCCCCGCTTACTCCAAAACAGAGTGTTCCTCACGGGAGGCCACTTCCTGTCTTGGTATCCAAAATGTTCTCCCACCAGGGAAGCCCCTGCCCTGTGCTGGGCCTCTCCTTCCCACTGATCTCAGAAGGCTTCACGGAAGGCTGAGCTCTGCCACCTCCAGGATTTCTGGAGGTCAGAGCCTCAGCAGAAGAGGTGAGGCGGTAGATTCTGAGCCTCAGCAGAAGGGGTGAGGCGGATGGCTCTGGTGGCTAGCCCCAACTCTGTCACCATGTGGCTGTGAGACCATTGGGTTTCAGTTTTCTCATCCCTAAAATGGGGAAATGATGCCTTCCTCCCAGGTCACACCCGGGGAACGTGATTATGTAAGAATACCAGCTGCAACTTCTTGAATGCTTGGCCTACCATTGATTTGCAGATATTCTTTTGCATCTTTCCATGAATGAGATGTTTTCTTAGCCCTACTTTACTTGCAGAAACTGAGGCCTGGGAAAAAGTGACTTGCTCAAGATCTCACTGTCAGGAAGGGGTAGAGATGAGCCCACACTCAGAACTAACTGGTCTGAGTTTAGATTTCTTTGCCATTCTATGCCAATGTTAAGTCTATGCCTAATCACTTCATTCCTCTTTCCCCTTTCCAGTATACACTTCAAAATGATCTTGGATTGCTCTTTAATGGTTTCCTTAACCTGGTCTCTGTCTCAAAATCTCCTATAAGCTCTGAGAGGCCACGACCCCACCTTTCCTGAGATCAACACTCTCCCCAGCCCCTCCTCCTTCAGGCACAAGGGAGGTGCTCAGATGACATTTGCTTCCTTGGAAAAGGATAGAAGGGTTGCATCTTGCCCCTCTTTGTCTCTTCACATACACACAGCTGTGCACACAGTCGTACAAGCGTGTGTATTGTGCACACATTGTACCCATTCACACACACGTACAGACACACTCACATTCCCCACACAGACACACATGCCCTCACACGTGGATACACACACACAGACTAGACACGCAGTGAACACATACTTGCCACACACACACACACACTCTCACAGGCTGTACACACACTTACACATATTCACCATTTACACATTCACACACAGACACACACATGCCACATGCACTCACACTGCCAAGTGCTCACACACTAACACACGCTTATACACTCCCACATACTCTGCCCCGGGGACTGTCTCCTCAGTGAGCAGGGGTCCCAGGTGGGGCCCGACTGCTGGTTCTCAGCCCCTCATAAGCCTGCCTGGGGAGTGAGGCCTCACTTGGAGGTGCCATTGTCAACAAGCACGTTTTCTCCCAAGATTGTTTTTAAGCATGGACATTCCAAATGCATTTAATTTCCAGCCATGGGTTGAAAGCAAGCTGTTTTGTACACGTCACATATATTTTCGCTCTGGGAAGCCCTGTGTCTGGAGCCGAGGCCACCACATGTGTGTGCCAGGGGGTAGGGCGAGGGACTGGAGCAGCAGAATGGCTTTTCCATGTGGGTAATTGTGGTCATCAGGAAAGTGTCTCGCAGCAGGCTATGCTTTCTCAGTTTACCAAAGCCCCAGCATCTGTTCTGAGACAGAGCTGCTGAGTTTAGGGCAACCCACGGCTCAGCCCATTCGTGTCAGCAAGCCACCTTCACTGACAAGATCTGAATCTGTAGACAAGAAAGGAAGAGAAGAGAAAAGTAAAGAAAAGAAAAAAGACAAGAAAAGGCGCAGGGAGAGAGGAGGGGAAAGAGATGTTGACACATGTTCTGAAGTGGCCAAGGAATTCTGTTTACTTCTTGTTGATATTTCTGCCTTTTGTTGTGGCAAAGACCTGCCTTTTACTGCATTGTTGAAACATCTTCAAAGTCTGGAAATCTGAGGGGCATTCCAATAAAAACCTTTGTTGGGCTGCAGTGGAGAGAACCCCAAATTCAAATCAGGTCTCAGCACTTGGCAGCAGCAGCGAGAACTGGGCAGCAGCAGCGAGAACTGGGCAGCCTGAGCCAGAGAAGAGGGAGGAGGCCAGGAACCCGTCTCTGTGACAGGAGAGGGTACAGGGCACTTGAGGTAGAGGTTCTTGCCAACTGAAGGGTCCCCGAAAACACTGTGGGGCCACGTGGAACCTGGATCAAATCCTAGCTCCACCACTAATTCAATGTGTTATCTTGGACCTGCCACTCTGAATCTGTTTTCACATCTGTTAAATGGGTGTGTGTCTGTACGTGTGTGTGTGTAAGTAACCATCTATAAAGCTGGTGTATAGCTTAGAGACAGAGTGTGTAAAGTGCTTGGCACATGGGAGATGTTAACAGATTTTAATTCCCCATCTCCTTGCTAACACAGAAAAATCTGGCTGTGCCTTAGGGCCCACCTTCTTCACTCCAAGCAGTGAGTGTCTGTCCCAACATCTCTAGGAATAGGTATCATCTGGCATCTCCTGTTCCCTCCACCTCCCAAGATGAAGGAAGGCCAGTCTGTGGGTCTGTCCGAGATAGGGGGCCAGTCCTGTGCCCATCTGTCTGGACCAGAAGTTGCCCACAGCAGGCTGATGTGGGCTAACACTGTGTGGCCCACCCAGATGGGAATCAAGAATGGAAGCAACCAGTCCACAGGAGCAAGGGATGCCCTAGAAGGGAGGGCATCTCATTTTTGTCAAGCGTGTCTCTGTCATCTGTAGGCATTGCTCATCTTTGTCCTAATCAGAGGTAGAGATGGCTCTTATGCGGGCCCCTCTAGTCCATCCAAGCTGAGCAGGGCAGCCTCCATGTCCACAGCAAACCTTGGACATCATTCAGTTTGAGCTGTTCATTATGATGACCCATGCTTATTAGGCCACTCATCCATCCATCGATCCATCCACCCATCCATCCATCCATCCACCATCCATCCATCCCCCCACTGATCCACCCATCTACCCATCCACCATCCATCCACCATCCATCCATCCATCCATCCACCTACCCATCCACCCCTCCACCATCCATCCACCCACCCATCCACCTACCCATCCATCTATCCATCCACCCACCAATCCATCCATTTATCCATCTGGCCATGTTCCAGGTTTCATCCATTTGCTGGGCTTCAGAAATGCAGCTCAATAGGACCAGCCTGGTGGGAGAGACAAACATGCAAACCCCAAGAGATGGCTCAGTGCTGCAGGAACCCAGGAAGGGAACTTGACTCAGTCTGACAGAGGCCAAACAGGGTGAGAGTGGGCCTGGCAGTCTTCTCAGAGTAGAAGATCCTTAGACCGACCACTTTTGTCCAAGTTTCAGGATGACATTATTAACTGCCTGGGCCTCAGGACTAAAAATTTCCCTTAAAACTGTGGCCAGGGGCCTGGCTCATGAGACAAGTCTGTATGACTGGGGAGTCACTGTCAATGAGGACAGGGGTGGGCAGTCCAGTGTTTGAGGGAGGGACACAGCATTGAATGTCATCTAAGGAAGCCTTGCCACCTCAGAGCCCCCATTTGGCTGGATGTCCAGGAACTGCTCCCTGTGCTGGGCACTGAGGGGCCAGGGTGGGCAAGGGCAAGTGTCTTCCCTTTCTCAAAAGAGAAAACAATGAATGAATGATGTTCCAGAGGAGAGGTAGGGTGACTGGGGTCACAGAACTCAGATATCAGGCCCTGTGGTCAAGGAAGGCTTCTGAAGGAAATGACCTTCTAGCTGGAACCTGGGGGTGGGGTGTACATTAGTCAAGTGAGCAGCAGCAGAGAGAAGACTCCAGCAGAGGGAACAGCAAATTTGAAAAGATGACAGAAGCCCCACAGCAGGGGGGAGCTGAATAATTTTCATATGGCTGAAGCCGGGGAGTAAAGGAGCTGCAAAGAGAAGCAGGGGCCGGGTTGTTGGGGCTGAGGTCCTTCGGGCAGGGCTTGACACCAGGGTTGGTGCTCACTGGGTTCGCCTGATTTTCTGACCTACTCTATTCTGGATCCTTCTTGTCCATTCTCTGCTCTGCCCCAGGGTGAGTCTGCTAATTGCAAATGTGGCTGCCTTTTCCTTCTGCTTAAATCCTCTCTAGATCTCCATTACTCTCAGGGTAAAATCCAAGCTCCTTACCATGGCTTTTGAGGGTCCACGGTTGTAAGAGGTAATGGAGTAAGCAGTCAAGACCTTCAGCTTGGCCAGGAGTGGTGGCGCACGTCTGTAATCCCAGCACTTTGGGTGGCCAAGGTGGGAGGATTGCCTGAGGCCAGGAGTTCAAGACTGGCCAACTTGGTGAAACCCCGTCTCTACTAAAAAATACAAAAATTAGCTGGGCATGGTGGCACACACCTATAGTCCCAACTACTCAGGAGGCTGAGGCAGGACAGTTGCTTGAACCCAGAAGGCGGTGGTTGCAGTGGGCCAAGATTGTGTCACTGAACACACAAAAAAAGACCTTCAGCTGTAGGGCAGGTAGACTTGGGTTCTAATTTCAGATGCCCTGTTATTAGTTGACCTTGGAGAAAGAATCTGCTTTACCTTTCTGAGCCTCAGTTTCCCCATGTGTAAAGTGGGCACAGGAAATGAGATGATGCCTGTGTTCCCCAAGAAGCTTCCAACAAGTGACAAATCTGTGGCCACTGACAACCTCACGAGCCTCATTGTCCATCTCTTACCTACTTGTATGTTTTACAGCTAGCACCTGTGGATACTGGAGTGCTTGGTACTATTTCCCACCTCCCTGCCTTGGCTTATACAGTATCCTCTGCCTAGAACACCCTCTTCGTGATGGACTACCCCGACAGCCTACTCACCCTTCAAGACCCAGCTTGGAGGTCATTTCCTCTGAGGAGCCCTCTCCGATTTTCCTCCCCATTGTTGCCCCATCATCATAAAGAGCACCACTGAACTTTCCAAAGCCTATCTCACCTCCACGCCTGAACACCTGCTAGTTCAGGGTCAGGTCCTCTTGCCTCTTGAACCTCAAAGGCCAGGCATGGAGTCCGACACCTGGCCAGTCTGACAGAGGAGAAAGCCCAGACTCACTCCACACGTTTATTCTGACTTGATTCTGTTTGCATCTCTCTTTTCCAGGGTAGGAATGGGGATGGGCCACTCCTGAGCCAGGCATTTGCTTATGGGGTCTCTTCAGTTGTTTGGCTCCAGCCCAGGTCCCCCAGCAGGAGGCTGGTTCACTGCAAGACCAATCTGCTGGCTGCTGGTCATCTCCTTTTAAGACACAAAGACAGTGTGCGTGCTCCAGCTTCAGGCTTCCTCCTGCTGGAACTTGGGCTGGCCTGTGCCACTCCTGGCCACAGGAAGCCTTGGTGCATTGTCACTCTTGTTTTGCCCTGCCTGAATGATGATGGGCAGGCTCCAGCCTTCTTTTACCTCATGCCCAGGAAACACCTCCTGGGTCATTGCCAGGTTCATGCATAGGGCAAGGCAGTTGCCTCTCCCACCAGTGCCCCCATACAGGGGTAATGAGGATGGGGGCGTGCTCACCCCAGCTGGGCTGCTGCCCCAAGGTTGCAGGGGACAGGGGACAGGCCTCAGGCTTGTGTTTAGGCTGTGGGAGGTCCTGGCTGGAAAAGATCTCAGCCTGGCTGGAAAAGATCTCAAAACTTTCATTTTCATAAGAATATTCAAAATTCCCCACTGCCTACCATATGCCAAGCTCTGGGCTGAATGCTTTACATTGCTTTAATCTCACTTAACTTTACAACCCTACAAAGTAGAGACAGTTACTATCCCCATCCCCATTTTACAGATGAGGAAACTGGCTCAGAGAGGTTAAGTAACATGCCCAAGGTAACACAGCCAGCAGCGCTGGAATTTGAACGAGAAAATTGAACTTAATGGGCTTAATGCTCTGTGTTATACATGGAGAAGCTGAGGCCAGAGGGGGAAAAAGTCCAGGTCTTTTCTTGCTTTACTTCATTGTTGAAGAAAATCCACAAAAATCTTTGCCTTTTGTTTGTTTGACTGTGGGGTCACCCAGACCTGGGTTCAATCCCAGCTGAGTGACCTTAACCAGGCAACTACAGTTGTCTGAGTGTCAGTTTCCTCATATGTGAAATGGGACTACCATGCCCTCCCCTGTGCAACTGTGAGGGGTTGTAAGTGAAAAAGGGCTGGACACAGGGTCTGGCAGAGATGAGTGAGCAAGGCCTGTAGAGGATCAGTTCCCTTGATTACTATCGCTCCATCAGAGGTGTTTATGGCTCCAACAGTAAGAGCCATAGAGTGACAGAGACTAAGACCCAGCAGTGCAGGGCAAAAGATAAAAAAGAACTGGAGGAGAGGAGAGAAGTTACACCACGAGGCCTAGAGAAGATAGTCACTCTCTCCTTCACCTGCTTCTTCTGCAGTGTGGTTAAGCAGGGGTCTCTGGAGCCAGAATGCTTAGGCTCCAATCTTAGCACTACCACTTACTATTAAGAGTTCTTGGACTTTGGGAAAACTATTTGGTCTCTGTGTTCCCATCTGCAAAATGGGACAAATAGCAGTGACTATCCCATAGGCTCACGGTCGTGAGCGTTAACTGGGCCAAGGCAAGTAGCACAGTGCCTGGCTTAGAATAGGGGTCTTGCTGCTGAGCACCTGCTCTGGGTCAGGGCCTGGGGAATCACGTGCCACCTCTGTGATGATGTATGTCCTTATACACTTCACATTATAGTGGGGAGACAGATAAGGGAGCACCCAGCTGCATGAGGAGTCATGGACACTGCGAAAATTAAACTTGGAGTATAGCTCTGAGCTTCCTAATGGCCAAACCAGAGAGAAACAGATGATGTGGTTTTCATTGTCTAGAAGTACATGAGACAGACAATTATTTTTCCGGGCCCCCAATTCTTATTGTGTTTATGGAGAGAAAGGGGATGCAGATAGATTAAGCCACTCAAGCAAGGTCACACAACTAATAAGCTAGCAAACACTAGCTGTGTCTCGATGTGCTCCCTTCCCAAGCCTGAGGCCTCTCTGCTGTTTAAGACTGCTGATCACAGGATACCATGTTGCCATGCATGGCTGGTCTACGTGCATCTGCATGAGAGCAACCTTCCATCCCTGTCCTCATAGGTTGGCAAGTGTGCAGTAGCCAGGGATGTTGGACCTGAACTTTCTGGTGAGCAGACACTTTGCAGCCACGTGGAGGTGAAAACAGACAGTCTGTGAGCCATTTCTACTACACTAGAGAGGAGGCAGTGCGATGAAAAATGCAACTTCCAATAGGTTTGAGCCATAGAAAATTGCTGCTATTTGACCATTTTTGCCTATAAAAATGACAGTATCACATGGTTCAACCTAATAATATTTACTTAATATCGTGCTTTAAAATCCTAAAATAGATTCACTTATTCTCTTTGATCTCTTCCTATGAAATAATGTCCAAAAATTCACGGGGTCGACGTGCTAGTAATATTGTTTTCTTGAGTGGATACATACCTACTACGGTCTCATAGACAATCCATCCATGTGTCTCTTGAAGTCATCTATTACAGGCAATGGTTTGAGAGGACACCGAGGAGGGCAGTAGAGCGTGGGCCTAGGGCTGGGCCTCCTGAGTTACAGCTGGGGCCGCTGCCTGCTCGGTGTGCTCATCTCACCTGATGGTTAATTCTATGTATCCACTTGGCTAGGTCATACTGCCCAGATATTTGGGGAAACGTTATTCTGGATGTCTCTGTGGGGGTGTTTTTGAGCAAGATTGACATTTACATGGATGGACTTTAAGTAAAGCAGACGGACCTTCCTATAGTGGGTGGGCCTCATCCACTCGGCAGAAGACCCAAATCGAATAGACAAGCCTGACCTCCCTCAGCAAGAACGGCTTCCGCAGCACACGGCCTTCAGACTAGAACCACAACATTCACTCCTCCCTGGGTCTCCAGCCTGCCAGGCCCACCCTGAAGATTTTATTTGCCAGGCTCCGAGATTGCATGAGCCAGATCTTTAAAGTAAATCAATCAATCAATCAATCTATCTACCTACCTACCTACCTACCTATCTATCATCTGTATCTATCTATCTGTCTATTTATCTATCATCATCTATCTATATCTATCATCTCTATCTATCATCTATCTACTATACCTATGTATCTATCTATCATCTATCTACTCTATCATATCTATCTCTATCATCTATATCTATCTGTCCATCTATCTATCATCATCTATCTATATCTATCATCTCTATCATCTATCTACTCATCATATATCTCTATCCATCTATGTATCTATCATCTATATCTGTCATCTATCTATGTCTATCATCTCTATCTATCATCTATCTACTGTATCTATCATCTACTACTCTATCTATCTATATCTATCATCTATCTCTATCTATCTATCTACTATCTATCTATTGTATATAGTACATGTGTATGTATATGGACATATAGATATATGTAAACATTCTATTGGTTCTGTTTCTCTGGAGAACCCGGACTAGTTCTACTCTTCTGGGCCATGGCGTTGCTATTAATTTGGCTGTGCTGAGGCATGGATGAGATGGCATGCCTAGTGAGTGCTGAGTAAATGTTATCTATTGCTGGTACCATTGTTATCAATGTTACTGATATTAGATGGGGGAGCACTTCTGATCCCTGCCACGTGCCCTGACCTCTCTCATACACTCCTTGTTTCCCCAGAAGGTGCCTGTCCTTAGGGGGCATTTCCTCCTAGGGACCTGGGCTCTGTCTGCCAGCCCCACATCCCCTATGCACACACCACATGCCCAGGCTCCAGCTGGTTGGTTTGAGAGTCTGGGAGGCTGAGAGCCTTCATGGAAATGAACGCTGGATTGGCGCCAGCAGGGCTGCTGTGGGGATTAAATGCGATGCGGCCTGAGCAGCCTTTGCCACACAGTACTCGGACACAAGGCTTGTTTCTCCACTCTTGTGTCGTGTGAAATCTGACTCAGGATACTGAGTCTCAACTCTTTAGGGGTGGAGAGTGGGAAGGCTTCCTTTCCCTAAACTTGTACAAGAATACCAGGAACCTCATCAGACTGAAAATGAGGACCAAGCATCTGATCTTCTTGGGCCATGGTTTATTGGAAGGCAAGGAGTCCTCCGCTTGTGGCATCCACTCCTCAGCACCCATCTGGGTCATGAAGTCTTCCCTGGGTTTCTGAGGCCCAAGGGAGGCAAGGCTAGCTTCCCAAGTGTCCGGCCTGTGCCGCTGCCCCAGACGCCATGCTCAGAAGGGCCTCACTCTTGTTTCATTCTCTCTGCCACTATCTTGAAATTCAGAACAACTTTTGAACAGAGGACCCACATTTTCATTACATGCTGGGCCCTGGAAATTATGAGGCCAGTCCTTCTCCAGGAGTCCCAACAATGTGCCATCATCCTTGGAGATTCTACCCGCCCAGGGCCCTCATGGGGGTAGGAGGTCTGTTGGTTGTAAGTGAGGCCATCTCCCTCAACCACATGCTCATTCTTAGAAATCTCACCCGTTTTTCATCCCTTGGAACCAGCCCCTTTTAGACAAGCCAGTTATTTGTGTCTCTGAACCTAAGATTTTGAAAGTACAGCCCCTTACTCTCCCATGGGCCAAGGAAACCTTGGTCCTCCAAAACATAAAGCCTTCCTTTCCTTCTTGAAAAAGAAAAAGGGGGAAATCCTCTTACTCTTTCACGGCGAGACCCCTTGAATCCTTCACACAGCTCATCCCTCCATCAGAGAATATCTCCCTTAGCGCTGGATAAATGATAGGTCCCTTCCCTACGTGGCTCTACAGCCTGATGTTGGGCATTATTACTTCCATTGCAAAGACGAATAGACTAACATCCAGAGAGATTCAGAGCCCTGCTGATGATCACAGAGCCTCCCATCCTCCTACTTGTCTCAGAGTTTCTGCAGGCCTGGCCAGAGAAGTGAGGAAATGAGAGCATGCGTGGGTAAAGGTACTGTTTATAGAATTTTGCTCCTCTAAACAAAAAGTCTTGGATCAGTTTTTAACTTAGAGAAATTGCAACTATTCCCTATTATGGCAGACATGTTTTAAGAGAATGTTAATTCTCTCTGCTGGGATTACAGGCGTGAACCACTGTGCCCGGCTGACATGCCTTAAGAGCTAACATTCGTGTCTCATTTATTCTTCACAGCAGCTCTGTGAAGTATTGTGTTAAGACTTCTTTTTACCAGATGGGAAAACTGTGGTTTGAAGAAGTTGAGAACCATGCCCAAGGTCACAGAGAGCTAGAGAATTTGGAACTGGGCAGGTAGTGTCAGCTGCAGCCCAAGGTGGAAGCCTAAACCTACTTTTGTTAGCTGGGAAATTCTGAAATGCTGCCGTGTCCAAGCCACGTCCTGCTCTGCAGTGGGGAAGGTCTACGCGGGAGACGCAGAGGTGCTCAGAGGATGGTTTCAATTTTCAAGCCGTGGTCTGACCACTCATGTTTTTGAAAATTAAAAATTAAATCTTGGCCCTGAACCGAGAGCAAAGAAGCAGTATTCTGCTCTTGGAGCCCTGCCTGCTCACCCTCGTGAATTGGGGGTTCTATATTGTGAGGGATAAGGCAATTTCAGCTGCCAAAGAATAGATCACACTCCCTGCAGCCCTCGAACCCAAGAGTTATTGCTGTGGGTAGAGAACTGGGCGGCTTTGCCCCAGGGATGATGAATTGGGAAAGGCCTTGACATTTCGGGGTCTTCCAGAAACACTATCCAGGTGCAGGAAGGAGCTGCGTGCTTGAGGGAGGGTTGCCAGGGGACAATGAGTTCAGGATTCTGAGGACAAACTTATTCATATGAGAGCTGCGGGAGTGGCCAGGGTGCCACTGGGAAGTGTGGGTTGCTGAGATAGTCTCCCACAGGAACCTCCGGGTCTTCCTTACCCTTCCTTCTTCCTCTCCCTGACTGCATCATGGAAAGTCTGACATCTGTTTCTGAATAGCCCTCACCTCTGTTCTCCCATCAGCCCGCTCAGGCCTCGTCCTGCCTGGATGGCTGTCACTGCCCCTTTGTGGGACTCCCTGCCTCTGTCTTGCCCACTCCACACTGGTCAACCCCACCACACTTGGAGGTGCAAAACCCTCAGGGGTCCCTACTATATAAGCCTGACACACTGAAGGACTTGACTGTGGCCACACTCTGCAGCTTTGTCTTCTGCCACCTGTCCCCTGATCCAGTCATGCCAAGCCACAGAGGCTCCCCAAATACGCCATGATCTTTCCCACCTCTAGGCCTTTGCGTCTTCCACTCCTCTGCTGGAGACACCCTGCCTCCTTTGTCGGTCCCCCTCCCACCCTGCCCCCCTCACCAAGTTGAAGCTCCCTGAGGGCAGGAACCAGCAGACCTGGATTCCACGTCCCAGCTTTCCATGTCTGTCGAATTAAAATGAAATGAAAATAAATTTGCATGTGCATCTTAGGACTCCAGTCCAGCTCTCATGGAGTTTGAAGCCCAGAAACAGAAGATGAAGAGGAGGAAAATTCTCTTATTAGAGCTCCTCTCTGAAATCAGAATCTGATTGATTTTTTGTTGTTCGGTAAGTATTTCTTGAGCACATACTGTGTTCCAGGTTCAGTATGGGGCTCTGGGCTAGATACTGTGTTGTTGGATGCTATTATATAGGTGCACAGAGACACAGCTTCCTGGAGGGCAGAGGCACAAGTCAATGAGCAATTAGATGTGTGAATGAATAAATGTTGCAAACTGCCTAGAGGCACCAGTGAGAAAAACCAGGAGCAACAAGTGGAGGGTTGGGGGTGCCTTGGAGGATGTGGTCAGAGTTTTCTGGGAAAGGGAGGCATTTTTTTTTTTGAGATGGAGTCTCACTCTGTCACCCAGACTGGAGCGCAATGGCATGATCTTTGCTCACTGCAACCTCTGCCTCCCAGGTTTAAGCAATTCTCCTGCCTCAGCCTTCTGAGTAGCTGGGATTACAGGTGCGCACCACCATGCCTGGCTAATTTTTGAACTTTTTACTAGAAATGGGTTTCACCATGTTGTTCAGGCTAGTCTTGAACTCCTGACCTCGTGAGCCACCCGCCTCGGCCTCCCAAAGTGCTGTAAGCAGAGGTCTAGAGGCCTTAGGGAAGAGGTGTCCAGGCAGAGGGGAAAACATGGGCAAACGCTGACTGCAGTGCTGGGGAACAACTGCAAAGGAATGCTTTAACTCCCCCATGGTGCCTGGGCGGCAAGGAGAGAAGGCTCTCCAGACCTCCACTGTGCCTGGGGTGGCAGTCTAGCCTAGCGGTCTGAACTCTGGAGCCCCGCTGCCTGGGTTTGAACATCATTTCAGCACATAATGACTGGTGATCTTGGATAACGTGACCATCTGTGACCTCCCCTTCCTGAACTACACATAAAGGGGAAAACAGTACATAGGGTCATCATCAGATTAAATGAGTTAATGAATGCCAAGCACCTGGAATAGTGCCTGGCACTTAGTAACAATGTAGTAGGCTTCAGCTAGTATTGCTATGATTCTTTTTTTTTTTTTTTTTTTTGAGATGGAGTCTCACTCTGTTGCCAAGACTGCAGTGCAATGGTACGATCTCAGCTCACTGCAACTTCCGCCTCCTGGGTTCAAATGATTCTCCTGTCTCAGCCTCCCGAGTAGCTGGGATTGCAGGCACCCATGACCACGCCTGGCTAATTTTTGTATTTTTAGTAGATACAGGGTTTCACCATGTTGTCCAGGCTGGTCTCAAACTCCTGACCTCAGGTGTTCCGCCCGCCTCGACGTCCCAAAGTTCTGGGATTACAGGTGTGAGCCACAGTGCCCGGCCTGTTATGATTCTTATTAACCACTAGGCCTGCGATGTCTAGAAACTGCCCATCAGCTGCCAGCAGAGAGTAATGTGTGTAAAGGCCACCAGCCTCGAAGCCCTTTTTAGGGAAACATCTACATCATTTTGACATGTGTCCCAGCTTAATCTGGTTTGGTCTACTCGGCAGCTCGTTCCCCAGGGAAAATTCTCCCTGAGACTTTATTGGGTACAGGGACAGGTAGGTACGTCTGTTTATCCCTTCCTTCCCTCGAGTGTTTCCACCCAGGGAAGCATAGGTGCCGTAATGGAAATCTGAGGTTTATATTCTCATTAAACATGATGAGCAACCCGATCCTATTGGTGTACAACCTCATTTCATCCAGCTATCAAGCTCCGGGCCTTAACAAAATCAAAACATTTATTTTAAAAAAAATCTGTTTAAAAGCACTTTTACTATTTGTTTTCCAACAGCAGTTTCCCTCTGATTTAAAATCATATGATTTGAGTGAAGTATGACCCATATGTCTCTGATTCATTTGCTGATTAGCTAATTTACAACTGTAAAAATTGCTTTGAAATGACAAAGTTTCACACAAAATCTCAGCACCGTGATTATTTACACTTGGACATCCAACAGCTCTTGTGAAATATTCTGTGAAGTGACTGAGGGGCTTTTGGATTAAAATTTTGCTTTCTTTTGAATTCATCATGTCTGCTGCTGTTTCTTTTCTCCTCTTCTTCCTACTTCTTTTCTCCCCATTTCCTTCCTTTTCTTCTTTTATTTTAACAAGGATTCAGTAGAACTTGGGTATTGAAAACCTACTTGATGTTTAGACTCAGGATGGTGAATGAAATTGCTCGTAAACCCATCCAAACAAGCGCATGGTCCCATTGTACCAAACACTGGTTTCCTAGAAAACTGGGCACACTTACCCAGTAGGGCAAACAAGAGAAAGTGGGTTTCAAGGGCTGGCAAGGTGGGAAGGACATTCTGAGCATGTTCAGCTTGGCACGTTCAGGCTGGAAAAAAAAAAAGATACCCTAAGATTTCAACACTGGGAATCAAGTGGTCTAGGGATGTTTTTTGGGGGGTATTTGAAGAGAAAAAAAAAAACCTAGGGAAATTGGTTGAATGTTTTCAAGAGAAAATGTGTTTGTTCAAAAGTTAAAAGTTAAGGGATCCAAGGTCGAGGGTAGATTTTGTCTTCCTATTTATTTTATCCTAGATTCTTCCCTATCCCCACATCTGATTCTTTGCCAAGTGCCATGGAATTTTCTCTCCCTGAGCCCTCTCCCTGTGTTCTCCATCTCCCCTAAAGCAGCATTTCTCTATGTCTTCCAGGACCTGAACCATCAAACTCACCTCTTCCCACTGGTCTCCTGTCCCCACCCTCCACTGCACCCCAGGGGGAGCTGTCTAGAGTGGAGATTAGAGTATGTTCTTCTGATGCTTTAGATTGGTCCGCAGTAATGATCTATCTCTGAACACTTCCTCTACATTGTCTCTGTGCTTATCATGGCTCTGCCTCAGTTTGCCCTCACTTCCATTCTGTGAAGTTGTCCTCTATCCTTCCTGTTTCACAGATGGGGAAGCTAGAATCAGATAGACTGAGTCACTCAGAGAGGCAAGGTCAGGCCAGGGATCCAGTTCAGAGCCCCCGCCCTGAGCCTGAGGTGCTACCTCCCTAGGGTACCTGCAGGAGCAAGTCCAAACGCCTGCGTGGTCCACAGGCCTGAAGACCCTCGCTGGGCCCCTCTTCCACACCTCACACTCCTCTCCCACATCCACCCTCGCCTCCAGCTATGCCAAACTATGAGTTCACACGTCCACGCCCGGGCACAGGCTGTTCCCTCTGGTAGGAAACACCCTCTCCTCACAGCCCCAGCTCTGCCCAGCATGCTCTGTTCATTCTCAGGACTAAGCTCCAGGGCTCCTCTTCCGGGAAGGCTCCCTCACCTGTGGAATGCCACTATCTTTGCCCACTTGGCATCCTGCTTCCCCTTCTCACGGTGACAGTGTCCCGATTTGCATGGGGCTGGCTTCCTTCAATTTCAGGACTGAGCAGAGGACCCAGACCCGGCCAATAGTCAATCAATGATTCCACCTTTATGGAGACTACAGTGAGTGATTGAGAGAGTGGCACGTGACCTGAGCAAATTCACCAACACTCAAACCTGGGAATTTGGCTGAAATTAAAAGTAAACAGGGCCTCTCCTTTCAGAGGGGTTACTAACCATGTTGACCTCGGAGGGTGCCTCTGGTGGACAACTTGCCTGTCAGAGAGTGGCGCCGTCTTCAAAATAAAGTCAGTGTGGCTGAAAGCACAGCTGAAGCAGGGGAGAGACTCCTGTTGACATTCTTGAGTTCCTGGATAAAGCCATCCTTGAAGCCAGTTGCCCTGAACTTTTCAGAAACATGAGCCAATCAATCTCTGCCCCACCCCTGCCTTTTTCCCTCCTTAAACCAAGTTAAGTTGGAGTCCTGTCACTTGCCATCAGAAGTCATGAAGAGCACACCATCCAAGTTCACACCTCCCTCCTCTGTGCCACCTCAGGACCTAGTGTCACTTCTATCACTTCTGGTATTCCCACCTAATTAAAATTTGTTCACTCATGTAACTCTGCTACTGGACCCCAAGTTTCTTGAGAACAAGGACAGTGACTTCTTTATCTCTGTTGTCTCAGCCAGGCTAAGAAGCAGCAGGTTGGCATTAAAGTCATGGACACTGAAGTCAACCAGACCTGGGTTCAAATCCTGGCTCTGCCTCTTGCTGACCGTGAAGCCTCAGTTAAGTTCCTTACTCTACCTCCTTGAGTCTCAATTTCCTGAATGCTTATTATAAAGGGGCATTATTAAGAATGAATGAGGTCATTTCCACTGCCTTAGCTCAGTGCCTGGCCTCTATGAGGCATTTCATAAGGGATAACTGTGGTTATTATTACACGTTGGTCCCGTGGAGTCAGTCCTATGAGAATCACAGATCACGGCATGGCAGACCAGGGGTGGGGATGGTTCACACACAAGCATAGCCACAGTTACCCGAAGTGGTAGCAGGACTGGCAGGAGTTTAGGAGTGTGGGAGGAAGTGGGCAGCTCCTCTCAGCCCTGCCCCTGAGGCCGTGGCAGTTCTCAGGGAGGGAGTGGGCATGGGTGTGTGAGCAGAGAAGGAAAATCCACCCTCCCAAGGTTTCTCCCCATGACCAGCCCCCATGCCCTTACTCCAGACTCAGAGCTGGGATTCTTTGCTCTGGAGAGAAGTGCATTGTTAGATGCTCAGGAGCTGGAGTCAGGCAGTCCTGAGTTATGACCTTGGCTCCCCACCTTTCTAGCTGTGTGTCTCTAGGCAAGATAGCTACCATCCCTGAACCTCTCTTTCCTCATATTCAAAATGAGTTTTTTAGAAGAAAAATGAGATCATGTAATTTAAGCTCTTAAACTAGTGCCAACAAATGAGAACTATTATTTTTAAGGATTAAAATAAAATCCATGAGGGATTTCAACTCCCTGCGGCCCTGGCACTGAGTTGGTCATTTGGAGGCAGCAGGGCCTTGGACCACAGGATGGACACACTCAGCCCTCCCTCCAGGACACTGTGGTGACTGAGAATGTGCACGACGTGGTCTCACTGCCTGTCTTGGAATTCTCGCTTACCCTGCAAGTTTCACAAATTTCCCTTGCCTCAGTTGCCTCACTTATAAAACAGAGATAAAAACAGCTTCTACCTCATTGGGGAGTTTTGAGGATTAAATGACCTAATGCATGCAATATACTTAGAACTGTGTCTAACACATCGCAAGTGCTTAATAAACATTAGCTATTAGTCATTTCTAGAGTAATTTAGTGACTGCTCGTTGCATTATGAGACCTCCATCTCAAAAGAAATGGAGGAAAATGTGCTTGCCCTCAGTAGATGTAGAGTCTAAATTGGGGCCATAGTGATTAATAACAATAATGATAGTAATGATAGTTACTGAGTTTTAAAGTGGAAGTGATTGACTTACTTTGATTTGGGGAGGAACAAAAGTCAAGGGAAGGTACCACTAGCTCCTGGCGCAACGGAACATGTGGACCCAGCGTTTGAGAGAGCGCCCCTAGTGGGCAGGCGGAGGTGGGCCCTCAGCGTACCGCCTTCCCAGTCAGCCACAGGGGCGGGGCGGGGCGGGGCTGAGGCTCAGTAGTGATTGGTGTAGGGGTGGGCACGTGACTTGCTCAGGTCCCTTTGCTGAGGTTTTTGTTACTGGAGATGGCGGGAAGAGTTGTCTTTTCTTCCCTTGTCTCAGCGCTGTGAGACCACACACAGGCTGGAGCTCCATGAGCCAGGCATCCAGCCTCGTGGGGTGAGCAGACCCGAGGGGATGAAGCCAAGGTAACACAGAGCCTAGAGGTGAGAAGGAGAAAGGGTGTAGAGAAGAGAGAAATGGGAAGTGGGCTAGGGAGGGTGAGAGGAGGAAGACAGAGAAGGAGACTGGGAGAAAAAGCGGACTCCCAGTTCCTGGGTGCTGTGGCTCCTGTTGCCAGCATCACTCCTTTCTGTGGTTCCATGAGCTAATGAATTTGCTGAGCTGCTTGAGGTACCATGTTTCATAGCGTCTAACATGCTATCGATTGTAAGATGCACTATTATTTAATGTGCCAATTAACTCTTAATGGATTGCAAAGCACAATGTTAAAACGTGGAACTTAGGGCAAAGGGGATGTCCTTGAAGAGATGAATATGATGGTTCAAACTGGGCTTCTGTTTCTCAAAGAAGAAAAATTCCAGTTCATTCACCTGCTCTTCCTCCCCACTCTGGAAACACGCCCTGACACAGAAGGCCTGCAGTGTCTTCATCTCTTACAGAAGAGGTCTTTGGAAGGAGAAGGGGGCAGCACAGCCCATTCACCTGTGGACATAGAGGAATAAGGTACAGAAATGCTCCTTCTTTTAAGCAGCAAAGTTGCAAGCTCTGGCCTGGGGCAGATAGTGGAGAGTCCTCCAGGAGCACCTCCTATGCACCAGGGACACTTACTGTTCACATCAATCTTTGAGAGAGCTTCGGCTGCCACTGTTTTACAGCAGAGGAAAGTAAGGCCTACTTCAATTAACCTACCCGACCAAGGTCAGGCATCACAGAGCCAAGATTCCAACTCTTCCCAACTGGTGACATCCTTCCCCCTGTGGAACTTGGCTGTCTCCTTGCGTTTGGTCCTAATTATCCCTAAAATTGTCAAACAAGACGCACTCCAGTGAGAAGCAAGAGCAAAAGTGTTACAGCTCAATGCCGTCTCTCAGTGACTAAAAATAATGTTCACCTTCTGTTGTTCTTAGAAATTCAAGAGAAAAACAGAGGGCCACATTCCCAGCTTCTGATCTCTCCCTGTGGTCATTCTGTTTTCATCTGAACATCTCCAGGTATGAATAGAGGCTTCAAGGTGTTGGGGGGCAGGCCTGGGATCCAGGCCTGGAATATCATTGGCTCAAGGTATAACTATGGGTGGGCCACGTCCCTCCCGTGGGCCTCAGTGCCCCCATCTATAATATGCCAGGAGCCAGGGTGGACTAGCTCACCTTTAAGGCTCTTTCAAGTCCAATATGAACTTTAGTTGGTAACTTCGCTTAAGCATTTTATAGCTTGTAAAGATCTCACTTGGTCCTCTGATGAGGCAGTTCTCAACCTATTTTCTGTTGGTACACACATAACGAGGTTGTCGTACCTGGTATTCTCCACAATTCCACTGGCTAGCTATAGTTTCACAATTTCCATCCCACTCAAAAGAACACATTAGAATGCAAATGAGGAGGGATGACATTGTCATAAGGCTAACCTTGGTTGTGCTCTAACTTACATAATTTTAACCCAAATCATTTGAAATATCAGTGCTTTGTTGTAAGCCTATAATTACATTGCCAGGCTTTTCCCAACTGTTTCTGACCCACAAGGTTGTCTAGACACTGGATCAAAGCCACGGCTGTAATGAGCTCAAAAGGAGACAGCACAGGCTTCACATCTGTGTAAGGAACTATAAGTAAATGGCATTTTAATAGCTGGTGTCCAGATTCCTTCTAGGAAAGGAATTGTGTTTTACTGTGAACTGAATTGAGGTGGAGGAGGGTGGGGGGCAGTGAACCTGAGGTCCTTGGGAGTCAGAGCTTCCAGGAGGAGAGCTGGGTTGCCCTACACAATAGAGAGAGAAGACATGGAGTCCCTAGACATAACCCAGGAGGGAAGAGGTAAAGGGGAGAGGAGCCAGGCAGTGAATGGAAGGCTGTGCTGTGTTGGATGTCTCCCTGCTCTGTGATTCTCAAATATTTAGATACTCCCAAGTCCCTGGTGAGGTGTGTGTGTGTGTGTGTTTGTATCCAGTGAATGAGGCCATCGGCCCACATACATATTCCCATAGTGCAGGAACCAAGCATGGCTAATGATAGGACCTCAAACCTCTGCAAATGTGCAGAAGTCTTGGAAGTTCTTGTCTGCTCCAGTCCATGGGATTGGGGGTTTCAGGCCGCCCTAGTTAGACCTGAAGTGCTGTCAAAGCCCCATCCAACATCTGGGTTTTCATCCACTTTACAGATGAGGAGCCAAGAGAGTCTGGCAAAATTGGACAAAACTGGCTCATTCCTTCCACTGGGCCCTGATTAAGCACTTGCTCTCTGTGGTTCCTGCTCCCAGTTTCTCCTGTTTTAAATTCTAACTTATTCATCAGCTTAGTAAATCCCCTTGATGACCCTAGCTTCTGCCCTTCCCTAACTCTGATTTACTTAGGTTTTTTATTTTGAAATAATTTCAGATTTCCAAAAGCATTATTAAGATAGTACTAAGAGTTCCCATATAACCTTTACCCAATTTCCCTAATTTTAACATCTTCTGTAACATTTGTCTAAACTAAGAAAACTGATATGACACCATTAACTAAACTACTCATAGACTTTGCCTGAATTTCATCAGCTTTTCCCTAATATCCTGTTTCAGAATGCACTCTGGGGCACCATGTTGGATTTAGTTGTTAAACCTTCTTAGTCTCCTCCAATCTGTGCCAGTTCCTCAGTCGTTCCTTGTTTTTCATGACGTTGCATACTATACATGTTGGCTCTCCATTTATGCATTTATCTACTAGTCAAATGGATCCATCAACTCATCCACGAGGTGGCCGGCCATGTGTGAGGCACTGGGAGCTCAGAAATGAATCAGGTGAGATCCCTGACTTCAAGGATGTAAGTCAAAGAAACTAGCAAGAAACTAGCATGAAATCAGACTAATAAAAGCTATGACAGAGGAAAGCACAGGGCAGAAGAGCTGAGCCCATGAGTACAAATGGAAGGGCTGGAACCCAGGGCCAAAGCACAGAGCACCCTTTGTCAAACTTTGCACTGAGGCAGAGGAATGATCCTTCCTCAAGGAGCCCCTGCAATGATATAGGAATCTTGATTCATAAGGCATCATTGCGGGGTGGGCAGACAACATCCTCCCACGGCACAGCAGCATGCTTCAACAGAGATGCACGTGCTCCATCTGTAACAGGCAGGTATTACAGTTGCATTGTGCCTGCTCCCAAAATATGTTGAAGACTTAACCCTTGGTACCTGTGAATGTGATCTGATTTGGAAACAGGGTAATAAAATTAAGATGAAGTAATACTGAATTAGGATGGGCCCTGATTCAATGACAGATGTACTTATAAGATGAGAGAAATTTGGACCCAGACACACAGGGAAAATGCCATGTGACCATGGGGGCAGAGATTGAAGTGATGCATCAACAAGCCAAGGAGCGCCAAGGATTGAGGGTAACCACCAGAAGCTGGAAGGAGTAAGAGGGGATCCTTCCCTAAAGTCTTCAGAGAGAGCATGGCCCTGCCGATCCTTTGATTTCAGACTTCCAGCTTCCAGAACTGTGAGAGAATAGATTTTTGTTGTTCCAGGTCACTGTGTTTACAGTAATTAGCTACGGTGGCACTAAGAAACTAATACAGTAGCTTCTAGAATGGGTCCCAGTGGCCCCCACATCTTGATATTTGTGCCCTTGTATAATCCCCTCCCACTGAGTGCTGCTGAGGAAGAGAATATGGTGAAAGTGATGAATGTCACTTTCAAGATTAGGCTATAAAAGACAGTGACTTCTGGAGCTCTCATTCTCTTTGCCTCTTTCTCCTCTCTCTCTCTCTCTCTCTCTCTCTCTCTCTCTCTCTCTCTCTCTGTCTTCTTCCTGGCTTGCTCTGATGAAGCAAGTTGCCACACTGTGAACTGCCCTATGGAGAGGCCCAAGTGATAAAGAACTGCGGTGGCTGCAGTCACCAGCTAGTGATTTGCTAAGACCCTCCGTCCAGTGCCCATGAGGAACTGAATCCCGCCAACAACCACATCAGTGAGCTTGGAAGCCGACTCTTCCCCAGCCAATCCTTGAGATGACCGAAGCCTTGGCCAACACCTTAATTAACACCTTGTAGAGACACTGAGCCAGAGAATCCTGCTAGGCAATACCCAGATTCTTGACCTGCAGTAAATGTGAGATAATATATGTTGTTCTAAGCCATTCTGTTTTTGGGTAATTCACTATGCAGCAATAGATAACTAATATAGCATATAACTGACACAGATGGAATTAACGACAGCTGATTGTAGCCAGGTAGAAACATAGGTCCATTGTTTACAAGTCTGTAGATTTTTCAAGGAAGGCTGGCTGGAATCTAATTTTAAAGCAAAATTTCCAATTAGATCAATATTTCTCAATCAAGGGAGATTTTGCCCCACAAGGGACATTTGGCAATATCTAGATACTTTTTTATTGTCATGTCTGGAGGGCGCTCCTGGCTTCTAGGGGATAGAGGCCAGAGATGCTGCTAAACATCCCATATGAGAAAAACATGTGGCCCAAAATGTCAATATAATGTACAAGACAGCCCCCTCTTCTCAGTATCTGGCTCAAAATGTCAATAATGTGACTTTGAGAAATCCTGAATAGAAAAACAGTGCTTGAACTAAACAAACAAGTCTGTTGATTACATTTGGTGGGAGTTTCCAGGTTGCAATCCCTACTCTAATGCTTTTTTATCTTATTTCATGGTGTGACTAGTTTCTGATGCAATCAGACTTCGTAGGGAAGGAAATGGTTTTATTCTTTGTCACTATTTCCTTTTAAACCTGCTCTGTTCCATCTCCCTCCCCTGCCCCTAGGTGACATCTTGGGTTTCCCAATCTCTTTCAGGCATTGGAACATATCATTATCAGCTATTAAAAACTCAGCCACATCTAATATTGAAACTGAATTTCTCATGCAATCGAAAAGTTCTTTCCTCTCCTCAGTCTAGCCTCACCTGAGAATTCTTCAGATCAGCCCTTAAGAAGAGAGATATATCAATCAGAGTTCAATGAGGAAAACAGAAACCATGCCAGGTATTTCCAACAAAGGGGGCTGAATACAGGAAATTGATTAAATGGGTGTTAGAAGATGGAGGAGCAAAAAGGGGAAAGGCACAGCAACACGAAGATCAATAACTGCAGGAAGCAGCTGCCACCCCTAGGGCAATGGAGTGGGGAGAGAGAAGGTGTTGTTATTAAATTCTATAAGCTTAGAAGAATTGTTGTCATCTTCAGAGCTGGGGCCACTGGGGAGGAAATGGTGCTCAGAAGCTGGGGCCTTGGAAGAGATGTAACCACCTGCAGAGACACTGCCAGAAGAAGGAAAGAGAGAGAGATAGGAGAACAAACAATGGTTTGTTCACTCCCCTGGCCCCTCCTCCTACCTTCTGATCTCATACTAGGGCCACTTATTGACAGACTCTAAAAGAAAGTCAACTCAGAAAGCATCTTTTAATGCTAAGAAGTTTAGCTTATAGACTCCCAGACCCCATTTTGCAGGGCAAACACTAGAAGGTAGGTATGGAGCCAAGAGACAGTGGTAGATAGCACACGAGCATGGCTGTTCTTTCATGACCCCATGGCCCTTGACCCTCCATACCTCCTCCACTCCCTATGTTTGTTCCAGCTCCTTCAGCACTGGGTTGCAAGGGGAGAAGCAGTAAAGAGCCCCACAGGGGCTCTGTAATGTCCTGTAATGTCCAAATGCCCTGTAATGTCTGAAGTCCATTAAGTACATGTTCCAGTGTACTTTGGTGTTGGGCAATAGATCATTGGTTCTCCATACTCTGGTCAGCCATTGTGCAAATGCTGGCTCTCTCTTTAACAGCTTCTTCAGGGACCTCCTGATGGGGACCTTGAAACTCTCACTTTTTTCTCTTAAGAGACAATCCCTGGCTGGCAACATACAACGTCCCCCAGCTCCTATGCTTTTGTGATATGCACCCCACAGAGACCTCTTGGGGGTCCTCTTGCCCTGGCAGGCCTTTCTTTTAGGTGAGGTCCTTTCCAGAAGACTCTAGCCCAGCTAGTCTCATGGCGCTCACATAACCCATGGGAAAAGTCAACATTTCTTTGCCCCACGAAACTCTGGAAGGGCAAGTTACTCCCACAGTAGCACCCACTCTTTGATTAGTCTTCATAGGCAAACTAACCAGGCTTCTGCTTTTAGACATCCCCAGGTGCGACTCAGGAACCATGTCTAGGTAACTCCAGGAAAATCAGTCAAATTTCCTTAAAGATTCTTCTATCAACTTAACCCCGATAGCACCACTGAATAAACCTACAGCAGAACCCCTGAATAAAAGCACATAGTACAGGCATAGTTATTTCATATAACAAACTCCAAGGATGGTTCAGAGGTTTAGTAAGTTTGGATTGGTGTCTCTATGGGTCTCTTTGACCTTACCCTCATGGTGACAAGACGGTTGCAGCATCTCCAGCAATCATATCTTCCTCCGCAAAGTCCAAAGTGAAAAGGAAAGGGGGTTGTGGGAGGAAAGGCCATTTTCCATCCCCCTCTGTTTTTTTATCCCTCCCAAAAGGCTACCTAGCAAATCTTCCCTAACATCTTGGTGGCCAGAAGTAGATCACATGTCCAGTCCTAGACCAATCACTGACAAGGGGGAATGGAAAGACCAAGACTAGCTTAGAACAATCACGAGTCAACCTTTGAGAACGAAATTGAGATGCGTTTTCTAAGGAAGTGGCTATTGGGTAGAGAACCAGCAGTATCAGCCACAGATATTTCATTGCTTTGGAAGTTTTGCACTATGTAAATACTGCCCTAAATATTCCTTTGCATGGCCAGAGCAGTTATCTGCATCTCAGTGCCCCTGTGAGCTGAAGCCTCCCCACCTCCTAAGTCAGTCATCATAGCCCTCTGTTTTGGCAGATCACCTGGAGTGTGTGAGTTGCTGGCCAGGGTTCAAATTTTCTGGCTGTGTGCCCAGGGACAGACTATTATCAGCTGATACAGACAACCTGATTACTTCCATATTTCCCCTTTCCTACTTTTGTTTTGGTTTATCCTTTGAAAATTTCTTGAGCTCTTGTCTAGTCTAGTCAAAGCATTCTCGTCAACCCCAATCTCAGAGGGTGCAAAACCCAACATTAACAATTTAGAACGAAACCTGAAATCAACTAACAGAATCTGTTTTTCTATTCGTTACTTATCTGGAAACCTTGCAGTGTGCAGTTTTGATTAGTGACTGGATTAAGAAATCCCACTGCCACCCACCAAGGACTTCACCAGGAACCACATTTAATGAACCCCAATAATTAGATTCCCAATAGGGGAATTTGTTGGTCAAATTGCAGAATAATTATTGGGCACTGTTACTTAGAATAGGTATTGTTAGCTGTTGTAATAGACAATCTCCAAATCAGTGGCTTCACCCAACAGAAATTTGTATCTTAATCACAGTCTAATCAGGGTTTCTTGGCCAAGCAGACTTCCAAGTAGGGATTCAGTGACCCAGGCTCCTTCCATCTTGTTGTGCCTCCCTCTTCCATAGTCCTAAATCCTCTCTAATCAACCAATAGATGGAGAAGAGGATATGGAATTATGCATGGGAGGCCTTGCAGGGTGACCCCTGGAAGTACACCCATCACTTGTCCCCACAAACCAGTGGCCAGAGTACTCATTCACATGGCCACACCGACACAAGAGAGGCCAGGAAGGCTGACCCCGCTATGCACCCAGGAGGAAAGCCCTCTCTGTCAAAACAAGTGCCAGGTGCTTTATATACATTATCTTGTACGGTGGGCATTAAAATTCCGATTTTAAGATGAGAAAGCTGAGGCTCAGAGCGGTGAAACGTCCTGCCCAAGGTGACACAGCTCATATGTGTCAGAGGGAGAATATCTCCTATCATTTTCTGCACTTGACTTCATACTTTTACCTTTCACATTTAGATGTTTAGTCCCCTTGGAGTCCACCTTTGTACATACTTTAACATAGGGATCTAGTTTTAGTTTTCTCCAGTTTTCCCCAAACCATATACTAGACAACTTTTTTTCACAACACTTGATGTTATGACTCTTTTTTCCCAAAAGGGTCAAACCAATTTACCTTTCTACTTCTAGTGTATCCATATGCCTGTTTCACTTCGCCTTCTTTAACAGCTGACTTTATTATTTAAAAAGTCAGTGCTATTTGATGGTAGAAAATTGGTAACTTACTTCTTTTGTTGCTAATGAGATTGCTTTCTCTCATTTTCTCCCCCAAATATATTCTTCCTTTGTGAATTATCTACTTGAATTCCTTATTCACTTATTTAGTAGGGTCTGAATAACTTTCTCATGGCTTCACATACATATATACATACAGATAGTAAAAGCTCTTTATATAATAAAGATATGATGCCTTTGCCTGTCATTTTTGCTGTATGCATTTTCCTGTCTTTTCTATGTACAGATGTGCTGAATTTTCCTGCTGCCAATTCTGTCCATCTCTTTCTTTGTGATCTTTTCTGATGCTTCTAGATTTAACCAGACCTTCCCAGCGGTCTGATAAATATTCATGTCTTTTCCCCTCTGTGGTTTGATTTTTAAAAACATTCAATTCTTTAGTGCACCTGGAATGCATTTCAGTGCACGGTATGGCATGGAAGGGTCTAACTGCAGGTTTATAAGTTGCAAGAAGTCATTTACACCCCCTTCTCCCCCATCCTGAGCTGCTTTTCCTTCTCCAGGCCCAAAAGAAGCAAAGATATTATAAGTGACAAAAAGTATAAGGCTGTGATCATTTTACCCCCATTGAAGAGATTATTATTGTTGTGCAGAATAGAACATTTACCATGTAGTAGAGTTCTCTTTGCTTTGCACAAATTGTGTCAGTGAGATTAGCCATCAGACATCCTCATGGGATAGAAATCATTACCCCTATTTTACAGAGGAGGAAAACTAAGGCTTAAGTGACTTGCTCAAGGTCACACACTGGGGTGATTGTTATTTTTTTTTCTTTGCGCACCTCACTTTCTTTGCTTATTCATGACCTTGCCTTCTAGCTATTAACTTAAAATGTGCTTGTTTTCTTGAAATTAAGACAGAATGACATTAGATGAATTCACTTTTTTTAAAGCAACCTTGAAATGTTCAAGAGCCCCAAAGTAGAAAAGATACTGAAGAGGGTCCAGAAACTGCCAAGATAGGTTGACACCATCCCATTGTGATCTTTTCTGATGCTTCTAGATTTAACTACATCTCGTCAGCAGCCCTATAAATATTCTAGTCTTTTCCCCTTGTCACCTTGGTAATTACCACTGTCACCTTGGTCCACAAGCAGTTTACATGAATTGACTTTTAGGGGAATTGGCTCCAGGCTCCAGAGTCAAGAGCTCATGTGAACTTAAATACATGGGTGATTGCTAGCGATTTGGGTCAGAAGGGGGATTCTCATTTATTTGCCTTCCTGTTTTAGGAAGATTTTCATTTTTGTGATCTTGGAAGACGACTCAGTGAAGGGAGAAAGAAAAGACTGAGCAGAAAGGAGGTGGGAAAATGTGAGAAAACACTGACTCCCCACTGAGAGATCTGCTGTCATGGTACGGTGCCTCTTTGCACCTCAGTGTTCTGTAAAATGGGACTACCGACTAACCCTTGCTTTGCAGAACCAGCCATGGTGAGGATAACCTAAAACCGAACCCAGGCACGCCAGGCACCTGACCCTGTTAAGAGCCATCTTTGCATTCTCTCAGGCACTTCCCACATTGTTCCTATGAGGAAAGCCCACCACGAGGATTTGGTGACGTTCCGAGATTGGCCAAGGTGCATATTTGGAAGCAGACTAGAAAAAGCTCCTAAATTAGGAAGGAAAGAGGATGCTAGAGAGGGAAGAAGGAAGACAATCTATTTTGTACCCGAAGGCCCATGTTGGTGTTCTATTCCCCTTCTATAGGTGAAGGAAGAATGAAGACTGAGGGAAGTGCAGCAGTGAGCTCAGGTTCACAGAGGATTCAGTTCCTGGTCTCTGGGCTACAAAGGCTGGGAGGGAGGGGTCTCAAGAGATAAAGGTGGGGGTACACGTAATATGACAACTTGGTCAGGAGTGAAGCACCATCAGGTTGTAAACCCCACAAGGACCCAGGTATTTTGACTCTTAGTAAGGTCACTTGGAGATGTTATGGTTTTCCAAGCCAGAAGAGTGACCAACTGCATGAAAGGTTGGGTGTAGGAAGTGACCACACAGCTCAGATCATAGCGCCATGTCAGGGGAATAAACATGCCTTCTAGCCCAGCAAGGTCCTGGTTACAGGGCCTTGGCTCAATTAAATAGAATAAGCAATAGGTACTTTTAGCTTAGCAAAGTGGTCAAAAACAGGTTGCAAAAACAAACTGGGCCAAGCCATTCCTCCATAAACTACAAAAGAATCCTAATTTCACAGTTTCTTAACTTTAAACTAATTTAAGTATATTAAACCGTTTGGCATCTATCATCATGGTAGCTGGGCGGCAGGGGTGGGGGTGGGTACAAGTACAAAGACCAGAGTGGGGATAGAGCAATGTGTGAGAAAAACCTGGATTCTGGTATAGCTCTGCTGCCAAGAATATCTCCCTGCCTGGAACAGTTGGAAATGCAAGAGAGTATTTTATGATTTGTCTGTTTGTTTGCCAATTTCAAAGAAATCTTGATGTAGAAAGTTTGAAAAACACATAGAAATATAAAGAAGTAGGAAAAAATCACCCATAATCCTATCATCCAGTAATAACCACTTTACACTGTGGTATTTTTCTCTCTAGAGTTTCTCTCTGGGCTTTTGTTTTTTAAATAAATGTGGTACTTGGCTTGAGACCCATCCACTTCCCAAACTGGATGAGATGAGGCCTGTAACATCCTGCAAATATATATATTTCAGATTATAAAATGTAATATGCTCATTAGAGAAAATCTAAAAATTTCAACAAGGATGGAGAAAATTAGATTAAAATTCCACCAGGCAGAGAATTAACATTGCGGTGAATTTCCTTCCCATCTTTTTTCTTTACATTTCTTTGATTGTCATATATGTGTTTACCTAATTTTGCATTCTACTTTTTTTCCTTAACATTATATCATGAGCATTTCCTCCTGTTATTGCACATTCTTTCAAGGCTACATAATATTCCTGGGTATGGACATTGCATATCTTATTTAATTCTTCCTTTATAATGAATGTTCGATTTTCTGAGTATTGTTTTTTTTACAAATCTTTGCCCACAGCTGTTTTATTTCTCTAGGATTGACTCCTTCAAGATGAATTACTGGGTGAAAGTGGATGAATCTTTTAGAGAATATGAATCTTTTAACACATACTGCCACATCGTCCTTTTGAAGGGTTGTAACTGGAGCAGTGCAGGGGAGTACCTACTCCCTTATACCCTTGATTTAACCTTGAGAGCTCTGTCTGCTTTACTTTGCAAAACGCTATTGCTAATTGAATGGGTGATTGTATCATTCCTGAGCTAGGACCCAAAATGGCTACTGCCTTCACTGGCCATGGCTTTTTGACATTAAGTCAACCAGTTAACTCTTGACTCCGTTTCCCCATTCTTACCACGACGTGTTCTTTAAATTCAGAAGATGATTTCAGCTTAAAGTTGGAAATACTGGTTCACATTCCAGCTTCAGCTTTTTAAGATTGTATTTCTTAATCTGCAAAATGGGAGTAATACCTAGATTACAGAATAATGATGATTTAAAAACAAAACAAAACATCACAACAAAAAAATACGTAAATTGCTTAACACCATGCCTGGCACAGAGCAGATGCCCAATGAATATTACAATTATCTTCTTTCCCCTCTTCTTTATCTTCAACATAGAAACCATTTGAAAAGTCAGGAAAAGTAGCATTAATCTACCAGATTTCTAGTTGAAGAAACCAAAGCTCAAAGAAGCTAAGCAACTTGCCTAAAGTCCTGGTAGCTGGTAAAAGACAGCATGAGGTCCACTCCCAAGATCTGAAAGAGGGGACAGCTGCAGGGCTAAATACGGCCTAGGCGTCTGTTTTATTTGGCCCACATAACCAAAAATAAGTAAGAAAATAGGATAAAATTAAATAAAGACAACCTTTAAAAAGAGGAGCTTTTATATCCGTATTTGATTTCTGGTTTCTCTTGAGAAATCATTCAATCTGGTGATGGGGCTGGTGAAGTCCTCTGGTGCCTGTCCCCTTTGCAGAGGCCACGCATTTCCAGTTCTCCAGGTCTACGGTGGGTGTCCGTGGATTTGAGATACTGCCTGGCTCCTGGGCGCACTGGAGTTTGCGACCCCTGCTCTGACCCAGTGTGATATTTCCATGTAGGGTTTCTGGCCACCTCCCAGGATACCCGCTCCTGCTAACCTCAGACAGCGCGGGCCTGGACGCCCGCCCTGAGGCCGGAGAATTGCCCACCAAGCCAGGTCCTGCGGAGGCCCGTTGTAGTCAAAGAATGTGAACGTACATTGTTCTCCGCCCAGCCGCATTCATGCGGGGTGAGCTCACCCTGGCCCGCTGCCTCCTTCCCCCAATCTCTCCAATTAAAAACATATTACCTTCCCGCTCCGCCCGGAGCAGCCCTGGGCCGCAGCTTTATTTTATAAACACATTTAGACAAGTTCAAAAAGGAATGATTCATGCTGGACCTGAGCACTCCTAAAGGCGAGGGCTGCTGAGCATTTTCACAGGGCACGCATCCTGAGCCGGACCAGGCCCGGCCCTCGGGGGGTATCACCTCTCCCGCTCGAAGGCCGGGATTACCTGGCCGCAGCTGGAAGGACTTACCCACAAGGCCACCTTTCGGCACCCCCGGCGCAGCCTCAGTCAGGGGTTGCGCCCGGACCAGACCTAGCCACCGGGGGCTCCCGGAGGGGAAGGGCGCAGGCCCTGCCCCTCCCCTGCGGGGAGGCTCCTCTGATCCCCACTCCTGTCTCCCTACCCCAGTGACCCCTCCTCCTCTCTCCTGAGCGGCTCAGCTCCGAGGCTTCCAGGTTCACCCTACCACCCTGTGGGTGCATTCCCTCCTTCAACCCACTCCATCCAGCACTCCTGGAGGGTGCACCCTGGAGGGTCTTCTATGCTCTTTCCCCAGAGCCAGGCTTAGTGTCTGGCACAAGGAAGGGCAGGCGGCAGGTGTCAGAATCATAGTAATAAGAATTAGGAACTGGTTGAACAGACAGCATTGAGAGGGTGCCAGGTACGTACTTAGTAATTTACATATATTCTTTCATTTAAGCATCACAAGAACCCTACGAAGTAGGTGCTGTTTGTGACAAGGCCGTTTCACAGATGAGGAAATTAAAGAGTGGCAGGATTTGGTTTCAACTGAACTCTACCCACAGGGTCTGCCCTAGCTGTCAGAAGTGGAAGAGCCCATTGGCCATTTGGTCTTGTCACTTGATTTGACAGCTCTACAAACGGAGGCCTGGACAGGGAAGGATGTCCCTGAGATGGTGAAGGATGGAGCAGCCTCAGCAGGAGCCCCAGCTCCCTGCCTCTGTGGTGCACCGCATCGTGCCAGTCCCTGGCATCATGCCTGACACATAGTAGGAATTCAGTGGATATTTCTGAAGGAGTGAATTTTTTATGGCACTCCTCCTCAGACCTCAGTTACTGTGACTGTATCTCACTCATATGTGAATCCCCAGTGTCCAGCATCAGACCTAGCACAAAGTAGGTTCTCTGACGATATCTGTTGAAGGAATGAATCAGCTTCTGATTGTGCCATTAGCCACTGCACTTTAATCCTTCATTATTATTTTATGGTTACTGGGTTATTAATTTTCTCTCCTCAACTGAAGGGTAAACATGGGATCTCCTTCCTCCTTTGTAGGCAGGCTATGCTTAGCACACAGAGGTGTTAATTCCATGGGTGATTACTCACTGGTTCTTGCTCTCATTACTCTCTATTGAGCATCTACTATGTGCCAGGCTCTGGCCAAGTGTGCCTGATACAAAGGCAAGTCCAACCATGACCCACCCCTAGGAATGACGGTATCATCCCTCAGCAGCTTCTCTGCCCCTGTTCATTGTGACCATGGTGGATAGGACTGTGGGGGCCTCATCTAACTTCAGAGGAATCTGGGATGAGGAAGTTGTCCAAAGTCCTTGGTCTTCTCTGCCCGTTCTTCACCAGTCTTCGTAACCTCAGTCAGTCCAGTGGTGCCAATCATCAGGAGCAGGAAGTTGCCAACTGTATTCTGCTCATTGATCCAGTCACTCAACAAACCCTTATTATGTGTCCACTGTGTGCCAGGTCCTATAGTTGTAAGAAATAGACTGCACTTGGCTGGGCACGGTGGCTCATGCCTATAATCCCAACACTTTGGGAGGATGAGGTGAATGGATTGCTTGAGCTCAGGAGTTCAAGACCAGCCTAGGCAACATGGTGAAACCCCATCTCTACTAAAAATGCAAAAATTAGCTAGGCATAGTGGCGCATGCATGTAGTACCAGCTACTTCGGGGGGCTGAGGCAGGAGGATCACCTGAGCCTCGGGAGGTGATCGTGCCACTGTACTCCAGCCTGGGGGATAGAGACCCTATCTCAAAAAAAAAAAAAAAAAAAAAAAAAAAAAAAAAAAAAAAAAAAAAAAAAAAAAGAAAGGAAGAAAAAAGAAAAGAAAAAAGAAAGACAGAAATAGCCTACACTCAGGATTAACCTCACAGGAAGTGTCTGTATTCGTTGGAAGGCTCTGGGGCCAAGTGACAAAAAGTAGGCTCAGGCAAAGGGGGAACCAATGAGCACCTATCATCAAACACAGGGATGGCCTCAAGCACTGTAAAGAGTCTTTCTCTATATCTCATATATTTGCCTCTTCTTCTTAGGGTTGGCCTCTTTACCCTTGTCACAATAAGATCACGGCCCCTGTCAATATTAGGGTTCAGGATTCCCAACCTCACCTCCTCATCAGTCTAAATAGAAAATCCCCAGGGAGGCTGAAAACAGAAGAGAAGGTGCTGCTCTGACAACATAACAGAGTGGGTGACAATAAGCCTGTTTCCAGATCATCCTTTTCGTGTCCTTAGCCTGTTTCATCTTGATTCCTATGTCTAAGAGCCTGATTCGTAGATGATTTGATGGTGAGGTGAATGAGTTACATTATTTTGGTTGTAAGCAGATTTTCTAAAAATAACTGTTGTTGGGAAGGATATTCAAGAGCTCTCATAGAATTCAAAGATGCACAGAACAATGAGTCACAGAAAAGAAGGACCCCAGTGGCCATGGCTCTTCCATGCTTGGAGTTCACAGAACCTTTTCCTCATAGCATCGCCCTTTATGGGCTTCACCTCCAACAACGACCAGCCTCTGTAATTCCAGCAACTACCAGTTCAGTTCCACATGTCAGATCCCTGGGGAGCAATTGGAATTGGCCTGGTGTGGGTCACTTGCTCATTCTGTGCCAAAGAGCAGGTTCAAGAGGTCGGGTCACATTGTGCTAACATGACAACTCTTATCGGAACCCTGGGTGGAGGATTGAAGCCCAGGTGATGGTTTCCAGAAGACGATGATGAGCAACCAAGCCACAGAGCAGAGAGCACTGGTTAGCAGGGGGCACCTTGATTTTTGGTAAAAGCTCTTCCATTGGGAAAATCTAGGTTCTCTGTCTTCCAGGGAAACCACTTGGTTTAGAGGAATCAACAGGGGTTTGGGAGTCGGAATTTGATATAAATCCTTGTTTCACCACTTCCTAGGTGTGTGACCTTGAAGATACCACTCCCCCTCTCTGAGCCTCAGTTTCCTCGGGTATAGAATGGAAGTAATAATGCTTCCTTTGTGAAGGGTGATGTGGGAATTGAATACATCCAACAGATTAGGTGCCTGGAGCCTGGTAAATGCTGAATAAGCAAGTTGACTTGTTTTCCCTCTCGAGAATTTTGTGTTTGTGACAATGAATATGCTTGACATCCGAAACAATAAGATATAAGACTCAAATTCAAAATGCTTCCAGAAGTCTGACAGTGACAAAAATGAATTAAGAGGGCCCAGTGTAAGGAAAGGCCAAGCAAGGGAACTGGCACTGAGCTCAATGTCTTGAAGCAGTAGGGAAAGAGGCACAGCAGAGAGCATGCACATTACACAGGCTGTAGCCATGACCCTTCCAGTCAAGTGCTGCCATGCAGGAAGGTGCGGCCTGTGTTGTCAGATCTTTGAGGTTTTAAGGAAAAGTCAGAAATCAGATTTTCATGGGAAATTTTCTAACTGTTAAATATTGGCAAGGAATTCAAAATTTTAAAACTTAGTAACATCAAGAGAATGGAAAAACAAACTATAAACTAGGAGGAAATATTTGCAAAAGATATATCTGATAAAGATATCAGATTATTAATCCAGACTATACAGAGAACTCATACAACTCAACAATAAGAAAATGAACAACCAATTAAAAATTGGGGAAAGATCTGAACAGATACCTCACCAGAGAAAATATACAGATGGCAAATAAGCATACGAAAAGATGTTCCACATCATATGTCATTAGGGAACTGCAAGTTAAACAACAATGAGATACCACTAAATGCCTACGCGAATGGCTAAAATCCAAAACACTGACAACAACAAATGTTGGCGAGGATGTGCAGCAAGCAGGAAGTCTCATTCATGGCTGGTGGAAATGCAAAATGGTACAGCCCCTTTGGAAGACAGTTTGTCAGCTTCTTACAAACCAAACATACTCTTACCATACGATCCAACAATTGCACTCCTTGGTATTTACTCAAAGCAGATCCAAACTAACGTCCCCACAAAAGCCTGCATGTTTACAGCAGCTTTGTTCAAAACTGCCAAAACGTAGAAGCAACCAGATGCCTTTCAATAGGTGAGTGGATACATAAACTGTGGTACATCCGGACAATGAAATATTATTCAGTGCTTAAAAAAAAAGAGCTATGAAGCCATGAAAATATAGGGAGGAACCTTAAATGCATATTACTAAGTGAAAGAAGCCAATTTGAAAAGGCTACATACTGTATGATTCCAAGGGAGTGACATTCAGGAAAAGGCAAAACTATGGAGACAGTAAAAAGATTACTGGCTGGCACGGATTGAAGGGAGGGAAGGAGGGATGAATACATGGAGCACAAAGGACCTTTAGGAAAGTGAAATGCCTCCACATGATAGTGTAATGGGGAATACATGTCACTGTACTTCTGTCCAGACCCATATAATGTACAATGCCAAGAGTGAGCCCTAATGCAAACTATGGTCTCTGGATGACACTCAAGTGTCAGGGTAGATTCATCAGCTGTAACTAACATACCCTCTAGTGGGGACATTGATAATGGGGGAGGCTATGCGTGTGTTGGGGCCGTGGAATAAGGAAAATCTCCGTACCTTCCTCTCCATTTTGCTGTGAACCTAAAACTGTTCCAAAAAATCAAATCTGTTAATAAAAAAAAAAAAAGGGTAGGCTGGGTGTGGTGGCTCACACTTGTAATCCCAGCACTTTGGGATGCCAAGGTAGGTGGATCACCTGAGGTCAGGAGTTCGAGACCAGCCTAAGCAATATGGTGAAACCCTGTCTCTACTAAAACTACAAGAATTAGCCAGGCATGGTGGTATGCACCTGTAGTCCCAGCTACCTGGGAGGCTGAGACAGGAGAATCGCTTGAACCCGGAAGGCAGAGGTTGTAGTAAGCCAAGGTCCCATCACTGCACTCTAGCCTGGAGTACAAAGAGAGACTCCGTTTCAAAAAAAAAAAAAAGAAAACAAAGTGTAACAACCTACCTATGGGCTGGATTTGACCTGAGGACCCTTGGGCTGCCAGTGTGTGATGCCTGAGAAACAGCCCACCTTCTCAAAGCCAAGCACCACCTGGTTTCAGGACTTCATCTTTCCGCCAGGTACACATATTAGGTGAAAGTGTCTTCACATTTCTAGATTGTAGTCACCATCAGAGATGCCTGCACCTGCCCATCAGATGTTCTGATTAGCACAAAATAATAAAAGTGGCCATATGGAGGTAAAGCAGTTCTAGGCCCCAGCCCAGGCAACCTACCTGGAGTTAAGCGACAGTCCTCAGGTGCTGGAATAAAGACCAGCTAAAGACCTCATCACTGCCTTCTTAAGCTGAATATCTAGCCTGGAATGTCTGTGATAATTAAGGAAAAAAAGGGAATCATGAGAGGTGACACAAGGGGCCGGCAGGGAAGATCCTCCTTAATCCCAATTATGGAGGCAGGGGATCTGGTCCTGCTGCTTGGAGCCCTGTGGAGGGAATGGTGTTGGTGGCCCATGGTGTAGGGATGAATGCTGCTTAGGGAACCACCATGAAGCTGACTGGAAGGCTTTGTAGGCTCCTGAGCAAAGACCAACACACCTGTCCCCCACTGAGTGACTTCTGCCTGGGTCTCAAAATCACACCAAAGCACTGCTTCAGTCAGGTGACCAAGGTCAATATCAGCATCACCAATCACACTGACAACATGGACTCTTAATAAGACGTGATGAAAATGGTACTTTACCTCTGTGATCTGTTTCTCAAAAACCCCAGTCTAATTACCAGAAAAATATCAGGCAAATACCAATAGAGGGGCATCCTACAAAGTAGCTGACCAGAACTTACCAAACTGTCAAGGGCATCAGAAGTAAAGAAAGTCCGGGAAACTCTCAACAGCCGAGAGGAACCTGAGGAGACGTGACAGTGAAATGCTGATGATGAAATGCGATATGATGACCTGATCGGGTCCTGGAACAGAAAAAGAACATTAGGTAAAAACTAAAGAAGTCTGAGTAAACTATGAGCTTTGGTTAATAATATAAACTATGAGCTTTAGTTAATCATACTATGTCAACATTGGTTCACTAATTGTAACAAATGAACTGCACTAATGTGAGATGTTAACAGGGGAGGCTGTGCAGGTGTTGGCGGGAGAAGAGGTGATAGACAAGAACTCTCAGTACTATCTGCACAATTTTTCCGTAAATCTAAAACTATTCTAAAAAGTAAACATTGTTAATTGAAGTCTATTCGTTTAACAAATCATGCACACAATGAAGTCACATAACCAGATAACCTGGATTTGTATGTTAGCTTCAATACAACTTTTGGCCTGGCAACCTTGGGCAAATTATTTTAACCTCTTTAGGCCTCTGTTTCATCATTTGCAGTATAGGGCTAAGAATAGTTTTAATTTTTTTTTAACTCACGGGGTTGTTTGGAGAATGAAAGAATGTATTGCCTGTGAAGCGCTTGGCTCAGCGCCTGCCACATATATAGCACTCGTTAAGTGATAAGTATTATTATAGGCATATATTCACATACACATGTACTGGGGTTATTACTAATGCAGGGTTTATTTTTATTGTTCTATTTTATTATTTTTTAAAGGCAAAAACTGTCATTTTAGAAGTGTCATCCAGTTCTGTTCCTAGCATAAAAGGTCTTTTGTGTTTAAGCCAAAAGCACTTGAATTGTTTTTCTAATTATGTGGGCATCAGACAAGCAGACATTCACTTTCTGGGTTTGAATTTAGGTTTTGGTAGGGGGTAGGTATTTGTCTTCATCAGAGCCAAGGGCTTCGGCCTTTTAGTGGACTCCATTTCCCCTGCTACTCCTTCCTACTTCCATGGGGCTTGAGGGTAACTGGGAGGAAGGTGAGGCTATCTGCATACAGGCCCAGGGGACTTCTGGAAGGAATGGGACTGAGACCCCAACACTTATCTTTGACATTCAAAGCTGTGAGAAGGCCTCTGATGAGGGACGGCACTTGACCAAAAGTTCCCTCACCCCGTCCAGCCGGAAAGGAGGTCTGGCTCAGGAACCCAAGCTCGACACCATGGGTAGGTGGGGCGGCCAGTGTGCCAATGCTGAACACAGCCCTGTGGGTCCACCACGTGGCATCACCTCCTTTGGCACAGAGGCCCACTGAGCATACCACTAGAATCATATGTCCCATAGTGTCCCATTCTACACTGAGAAATGCTGACTCAAGGGGCCTGAGCTGCCGAAGTCGCCAGTGCAGCAGATAAAACCCCACACATTGCCTGTTTCTCTGCCGAGCCCCACATGGGGTGAGAGAAACCTTGCATCTGAGTCGTAAGCTCTCTGTTTTGTCCAGAAATGTCATGTGGCTGCAGCCAAGGACACCGTCAGACTTCCCAGTTTCCTCTTCCAGAAGATAGTAACCAGGCCTGTGTCCTGGTCCAAGCAGGCCCTGGACAACTTGGTCATGACAGAATGGCCACTGGGGAGAAATGACTTTTATATAGTAAGCAGGAGATACTATCATTTGACTCTTAGCAGAAATGTGACCTCATCTGGCACTTTGAGCTGGAGAACTGTGCACTGGTTACCTGCAGAAGTGTCCATACACACAGACACTTGTAAACACACTTACGCATGTGCACTGTGCACACACACGTACGTGCAGACATATGCTGCCGCACTGCTCATTGTCTTGGCAAGAAAAGTTCTTTTTTGCACTCAGCTTTTCTTCCCAAGTCTTGGATTCTTGGAAAGGGACTGCAGCTGGGGATGGGGGGTGGGGAAGAAACAGGGGTGCGGCAGGCCATGTGGAGAGAAGCTAATTTGTTTCTGCAGTCGACAGATGGGGTGAGGACAAATTACACAGTGGGTACTAAAACTCCTTTTTAAATTCAACAATATTTGCAAACTGATCTGAGCCCCCCAGAAGCAATAAGAGCAAGTGTACAGTCTGAGAACGAATTCCAATGCCTCTTAAGGGTGGGGCTATTTAAAAGCCTTTACAGGATGCCTGGCCTGTAGTGTGTATATCCCCACGTAAATATTAGCCACAGCCTCATAGGGCCACTAGGAAAAAAAATGATAGATACATCTTGGATGTACAGAGAGTTTCCTGCTACAAATAGATGTGAGACCCTTTGGATATTCTAAAATGACTAAATTTAAGGTATAAAAGAAAACAGCTATTTTCTTTTGGTCATTGTAAAACAATATATGTTAGTTATGGAAAGGTTAGAAAAGTATGAATAGTAAAATTTCCTCCACCCAGAGAGATTGGGTGTTATCTTAAATAAATATTTATAAATATTATTGACATTTGAGTATATATACACCCAATCTAGGTAGAGCTATAGCTGTAACTATAGCTGTATGCCTTGCAAATATTGGTACATGAAACGGAGGTACTGAGCATTTTCTCATGGTGACTTGAAATAATGTTAATGTCCATCTCTGCAAGCGTAAGCACACAGATCTTTTTAAGGCATGAAAGTACGTAGGAAAGAGAACAGAATTGGCTGCCCCACCCCCAAACTCCTCCAACCCTGCTATCCCCACCCCGCGCCCTACTCTCCCCACCCCCACTGCCTAGAAGAGTGGGCTGCTGCAGGAACTTGGATATTCAGCATCCTCGGAACATTTGTGCACATCTGGAGGAATGGTTACGAAGATTAATGTCATGCTCAGTGTCAGAACTCCCCCTGACATTTCCTCAGTTTATCCAAACAATTTAGGGGAGCTCTCTGGGGATTAGGAACCACACTCAGCAGTGCAAGGCCCACACTTAACCTCTTGAATTCTCATCTCCCTGGAGACACGCGTGCAAGTTTTATTCTTTAATTGCTAAAACAATGAGGTCGTGTACAAAACCAACACAGCAAGAGCTTGAGACAGTTTCAGGCAAGAATGCGAAAAAGGAAAATCTGGACCCACTGGGTTTATGGAAATTATATTAATATCTTTAAGCCAGGTTTGAAAGCCAATAGAAATGGAAACTAAATGATAAATAAATTCATGTTTTTGAAACCATTATGTGTATTAAACAGGATCTTGAAGCAAATGAAGTACTTTAAGTGTGATTCAGAGAATATTTTGTTACCCTTTCTTCCTACTATGGGAAGAGATTTAGCTTCATTTTAAACCAGTTAAAGGCTGTTTAAAAATTATTTCTTTTTATGAATAATGTATGTCATGTAACTAATATGTCTTCTGTATTGCTTTGGCTGCCAGGGGGCTCAGGAACTCATCGATTCAACTTAAATTACTACATAGGTCTTGCATATCTATGTTGTAATATTCCCTCTGGTTTTGATTCTTTTGATTTTTTTCCCCCCGATCCTGGTTTTTATCTAGTTAGAGTTTTGTTTTATTGCATGTATTTTTTTGTAAGCCACCTCAAATCTTTTGTTAGATAGATCTGTAGATCAAAACAACTTGGATTTGTGGTTTAGTTTAAGAAGAAATGAACATTTTGGTTTGGTTTTGGAGTTCAGCAAATTAGTGTGATTAGCTCTGATTTGAGGTTTACAGTTCTATTACGTTAAAGTCCTTGGTATTTAATACATCAAAGGGCCTGAGAGCTTGCACTTAACCTCCTGTGTGTTAACACTACACAGTGCATTGCATGTCTGTTTCCAATGATCACTGGGTAAGAAGCTCTTGGAGATTCTGTCCTAGAATCTTGCTCACCCTTTAGGCATGGTGGGATGGATGTATGAGACCCAATTTTCAAGCACAGAGTCATTGAAGAGTTGAGGAAGGAAAGTGACCATACTTGCTCCAACATTTCCCTATATTTTTGCTTTTGAAGAGATGAAAGCCCAGATCTTCTGTATGCAAGAGGATACATGTCCTACTTTGCTCAATATTCTACTTCCTATTATAGCAATTCTGGAATCATCCACCAACGTCACACTGAGAGGTTCTTACATCCTGCACCTGTCCACCTTTCCAGGAGTCAGGAACCTTCCCACCAGGGAAAGGAGAAGCTCTGGCTTGAGAGACAGCAGATAGCATAGTCTCCCCAGGGAGGAAGAAAGGTCATAAACAAGGCTTGGGCTTGAATTCCAGAGCTTTGATTCTCCACATTGGCTCTGGTGGATCCCCCAGGGAAGCCCTTGGATTCCGTCAAAGACCACTAATTTATGTTAACACCTAGACAGAGGATGCTTGTTGGGGTGGAATCAGGCACACTGGGTTCTGGTTGCTGCAAGGACACTCGCTCTTAGTCAGACCTCATGCCAACTCCTTAACATCTCTGTGTCTTTATTTCTCCAAGACCCAACAGAAGGATGAGGAAGCTGACAGAAGGGAATCCATTCATCTCGACCTCCGCTGTTTTTCAGAGACCATGTTTTCCACTTACCAGCCTCATCATTTATTAGCTGCATGGCCTTGAGCAAATGCCTTCATCTCCCTGAGACTTTGTTTCCTCATCTGAAAGAGGAAATGATCTATTAATCATGAAGCTAACAAAGCTTAAGGCTCAGGGCCCCTCCCTTTGTGCAGGTTTCCTCCAAAGCCCGGGAAGAGGGCTGACAATGCATTCACTTGGTCGTATGTTTTGACAAAATTTGTAAAAGCAAGATATTTTAGTCCCAATTGGTCAAGACTACTGTCCTTTTCCATGTGATTTCCTCTCTCATACTTTGCCATAATCATTTTTGAAATGAGGCTAAGGTGAAGATGAGTTGGGTTACCTCTGATCTGAGTTTAGTTAAATTTATTTGTGTAGTTGTCTTTCCCTTTTTTTTTTTTTTTTTTTTGACAGAATCTTGCTCTATCACCAGGCTGGAGTGCAGTGGTGCTATCTTGGTTCACTGCAACCTCCACCTCCTGGGTTCAAGCGATCCTCCTGCCTCAGCCTCCCAAGTAGCTGGGACTACAGGAGCATGCCACCACGTCCAGCTAATTTTTGTATTTTTAGTAGAGACGTTGTTGGCCAGGCTGGCCTCAAACTCCTGACCTCAGGTGATCTGGCTGCCTCAGCCTCCCAAAGTGCTGGGATTACAGGCATGAGCCACCATGCCTGGACTGTGTAGTTGTCTTTCTAGGGTAGGAATGGCTTCCAGGAATACTCCCACTTCTGCTTAAATACTCCTGCTTCCCCTTCAATAATCCCACTGTCCAAGATAGGGTATTCCTAGAAGCCGTCTTGCAATATGAAAGTTTTCTAGAGTGCCTCACACCAGAAATATGTGGGTAGTGGAAGAGGAACAAAATTTGAAATATATGGAGTCAAAGCCTAGTCTGTGAAAAAAACCCAAAAACAAACAAACAAAAAAAAACTTCCAATCATCAGACATGTAAAACTGTAAGCAGGCAATTTGGTTTCTGTAGATATATAATTAAAATAGAAGTTCTTTTTTCTCAGAAACATGCCCAGTAATTCAGCCTATGAAATTATAAAATCACCATTCTTTTTTCTTCTTTGAATGGGAACCATGTAAAATAATCATTTATTAAGTTTTTGTTTGTAGAGCCCAAATCAATAACAGAACTACAAACAGCTAGTATATTTTGTGTGAATTTGCATGTTTTGCATCTCAACTCTCAATAAAAAAAAAATTCAACCATGCTAAAGGAAAGACTGAATTATCTTTCTATTCTTTCCATAGGAAATGATATCACGTCTTTGTCATATGAAAAGATGATCAAAGAGTATGTGGCCAAAAATAGTGGAAGTATTATAGAGGAATGCTAGGCAATATTTTAATTTAAAATATTACGTAAATTTTATAGCTTTCATGATGTTTGCAGTATCTGTCAGCTTTTAAAATATGAAATATGTGTGATTTCTTTTTGTATACTAAAATATTCACTTTTGTACCTGATTTTTATTTGTGATTTCATAAGCCTCAGGGTATAACCTGGCTACTTTTCTGAAAATGGGCATAATTACGCCCACTTTGCAGACAGATGGGAAATGTTCTTGTGAGATGTGTGTAAAGGCTTCCCTGAGCCAGGACTGGGCTGCTTAGTGGATAGCAGTTATTATGGTGATTATCATCACAGGAGATACCGCAGGAAGTTTCTGTCTGCTAGGAGCTTGGGGAGACCCTTCAGTACTCACAGTGTATTAACTAAAGGGAACACTTTCATTCATTTTAAGAGCAGCCTGTTTCTGGGGAATATGAAACCTCAGTGCCCCCCTGTACTAGATAGCTATAGTTTTGCACCTAACTCTATCTATCCTCCTCACTCTTTTGAGAAATGTTCCTTTCTCCATACCAGCCTTGTGGCTATGACTCAGTCATCTGTGTTCCCTGGGACTCTTTCTACTTGGCTATAGTAATTGGCCCAAAGTGACCAGATCACTGCTCTGTCTTGAAATTTTTGACCTTGACACTAGAGGGATTAGGTCTTAGTACTTCTATGGTAGAGGATCTTAGAAGTGTGCTCTTGGTAACTGCTGATGACCATGTTCCCAGTCACAACTGTCTGAGAAGGTAAAGTCAGAAATCAAAGGAAAAGAGGCATTCCAAATGAGGAGAGAGAGTCCTGGGGTGCTCAGATCCCTGGTTCTTATGGCTCCTGAGTTCCCAGATACACTCCTATATTCCCACAGTCATGCTACGTCTCTAATACATGCCTCTATTTTTTCCTAAAATAGTCAAGTTGGCTTTTAGATAAGACTCATGTCAGCCTACACCCTAGGAATAAAGGTGAGCTGGAAGTGGGCCAGACATTACAAAGATTAAAACTCATTCTTGAATCAGCCCAATTCCTGTTTAAGCTGATTCTGTGCACTTCTATTATAATAGCCTATCAGAAGCTAAAGAAAATCCTCTCTTTGGAGGAAAATAACATCATCTGGAGTTTCTAAAATTTTTTGTACAAAAGTTTTCAATACTCAATAAAAAGTTATTGGTCGGGCGTGGTGGCTCATGTCTGTAATCCCAGAACGTTGGGAGGCTAAGGCAGGTGGACCACTTGAGACCCGGAGTTCAAGACCAGCTTGGACAACATGACAAAAACCCGTCTCTACCAAAAATATAAAAATTAGCTGGGCGTGGTGGCACTTGCCTGTAATCCCAGCTACTTGGGAGGCCAAGGCACGAGAATCACTTGAAACTGGGAGGCAGAGGTTGCAGTAAGCTGAGAGTACACCACTGCACTCCAGTTTGGTTGACAGAGTGAGACCCTGTCTTAAAAAAAAAAAACTATCAGGCATACCAAGAAAAAAATATATATATATAATAGAAACAAGACCATAGATGATCTGAATATTAGAATAATCAGACATAGACTTTAAAAATTGAGATTAATATATTCAAGAAAATAAATAACAAGTTGAACATTTTCACTAGAGAACTCAATCTTTTAAAAAAAATCACATGAAAGTATTAGACATTAAAAATGTAATAATTGAAATTAAGAATACAGGCAATGATTTTAATATCAGGATTAGATATAGCTGAAGAAAACGTTTAATACCTGAAAGATGGATTCACAGAAAAATATACAATTGAAGCCGATACAAGGTTAAAAAAATAGAAAATTTTAAAGCCATACAAATACATATGAAAATGGTGAAAAGATCTTTCTTACATGCAATTGGAGTCCAAGAAGGGTAGAAAAAAGAGAACAAGACAGAAGTCATTTTTTTTTTTTTTTTTTGGATGGAGTCTTGCTCTGTCACCCGGGCTGGAGTGCAGTGGCCAGATCTCTGCTCACTGCAAGCTCCGCCTCCCGGGTTTACGCCATTCTCCTGCCTCAGCCTCCCGAGTAGCTGGGACTACAGGCGCCCGCCACCTCGCCCGGCTAGTTTTTTGTATTTTTTAGTAGACACGGGGTTTCACCGTGTCAGCCAGGATGGTCTCGATCTCCTGACCTCGTGATCCGCCCGTCTCGGCCTCCCAAAGTGCTGGGATTACAGGCTTGAGCCACCGTGCCCGGCCAACAGAAGTCATTTTTAAGAAGATAATAGCTAAACATATTTTTGAAACCTGGTAAAAAGGTCAAACTACAGATTCATGGATCACTAGGAACTCCAAGCTGAATAAATGCAGAGGAAAAACACACCTTAGCACATCAGAGTAAAATTGCTGAAGGCCAAAGAAAAAGAGAATTTTAAAAGTAGTTAGAATGAAAATGACACTTTATCATCAAAGAAACAAACCAAGACTAGAAACTGAAATGATGTAAACCAAAAGACAATGGAATAACATATTGAGAGTGCTGGGGTAAAATTACTGCCGGCATAGTTTACAGCCAGTGAAAATATCCTTTAAAAATGGGGCCTCAAAGACACTTCCAGACAAACAACAACAGAGAATTGTCTATCAAATGACTCGCACCAAAATAAATACTAAAAGGAGCTTCCTCACAAACTTCTTTTAGAAGTGCTAAAAGAAGTACCATCCCAGAAAGATGCACAGAAATCAGGAAGAGTTGACAAGCAATGGAAGGGATAGATATGTAGATAACTCTAGATGAAGTTTGACTGCATAAAATCATGACAATATAGTTAATCCTTGAACATGGGTTAGAACTGCACAGGTCCAGTTATACATGGATTTTTTTCTATAAAAGTTACACCAGTTGGGCACGGTGGCTCAAGCCTGTAATCCCAGCACTTTGGGAGGCCGAGGCGGGCAGATCACAAGAATAGGAGATAGAGACCATCCTGGCTAACACGGTGAAACCCCGTCTCTACTAAAAATACAAAAAATTACCCGGGCGTGGTGGCCAGCACCTGCAGTCCCAGCTACTCAGGAGGCTGAGGCAGGATAATGGTGTGAACCTGGGAGGCAGAGCTTGCAGTGAGCCGAGATCGCACCACTGCACTCCAGCCTGGGCGACAGAGTGAGACACCACCTCAAAAAAAAACAAAAAACAAAACAAAAAAAAGTTACACCGAGTGTACTTGCCTCTCCTGCCTCTCCTTATGATGATTCACTTCTACTTAATAAATAGTAAATATGTTTTGTCTTCCTTATGATTTTCTTCATGACATTTTCCTTTCTTTAGCTTACCTCATTGTAAGAATACAATTTATAATACATATAACAGACAAAGTAAGTGTTAATTGACTGTTTTTGTTATCGGTGAAACTTCCAGTCAACAGTTGGCTATCAATAGTTAAGTTTCGGGGAACTCAAAAGTTAAATGCAGATTTTCAACTGCACAGGGGATTGGCACCCTGAATCCCTGCATCGTTCTAAGGTCAACTGTGATAAAGTCTTGTGGCATTTTAAATACACGTAGAATAAAAAATATTTGACAGCAATAACATTTAAACTTAAAGAGAGTAAATTAAAATAATAAAATTAAGATGTCTTAATTTTACTGTTCATAAACGGTAATAGTATTGTCATCTAGTAGGATTCAATAAGACAAGGATGCTCATAGTCATTGTTAAGAAAAGTCCTAAAAGAATAGTATGAGAATGTAAACTACCAACATAATAGAGGGTAAAATTTAAATAACAAATAAATGATTAATTGAAAAGAAGGCAAGAAAGTCAAGAGAGAAGGACATAAAACAGGTAGGACAGATGGAAAACAGATAATGTGTTTGTACACATACATCTATAATTCAATATATGGGCACTTACATTAAAGGTGAATAAACTAAATATTCCTATTAAAAAGTAATGGTTGCAAAGCTAGGATTAAAAACAAAAGCAAAAAGAGAATTACATGCTGCTTGTCAGAGACAGATCTTAAATATAACGACCCTATGAGGTTGAGTGAGTGAAAGGATGGACAAAAAACGTGCCCTGCAAATGTAGCTAGGCTATGTTATTGGCAAAGGCAACTTTAAAGCAGAAATAAGGAGGGACAGTAATAAAAATGATAAATGATAATAAAAAGCATCACTCTGCTGGAGAAACATAATTCTAAACCAGTATGTGTCTCACAAAAAAACTTCAAAATGAAGCAAAACTGGCCCAGTGTAGTGGTTCATATCTGTAATCCCAGCACTTTGGGAGACAGAGGTAGGCAGATCACCTGAGGTCAGGAGTTCGAGACCAGACTCGCCAACATGGTGAAACCCCATCTCTACTAAAATACAAAAAAAATTAGCCAGGCATGGTGGTGTGTGCCTGTAATCCCAGCTACTAGGGAGGCTGAGGCAAGAGAATTGCTTGAACCCGGGAGGTGGAGGTTTCAGTGAGCCAAGATCGCGCCACCGCATTCCAGCCTGAGTAACAGAGAGGGACTCCGTCTCAAAAAAAAAAAAAAAAAAAAAAAAAGCAAAACTGACAGAACTAAAAGGAGAGAGAGAGAAATCCAAAACTACAGTGGGGCTTTTAACACACATTTCTCAGTGACTGACAGAAAATAGTAGATGGAATCAATGAAGACAGAGAGGACCTAAATAACACAATTAACAAACTGGGCTGACCTGATACACACAAAACACTGTACTCAACCGTTGCAGAAAATACTGAACTCTCTTGTCTCAGAGTCTCTTGGCTCTGACAGCCTTGGTTGGTTTAATTTTTTTCTTTTTCTGTTTGTATTTCCACCATTGCCTCAAATCTTTTTTGAAAGGAGTAAGAGTATCAATAAATAAATGTAAACAGACAGATAAATGGAAAGGCAAGGTGTGAGTTCAGGAGTCTGAGAACTACAGTTTTCTTTCTGGCTTTGACCTGTGTAAACTTGGACTTAAGGTTCATATGGGAAAATAGAAAAAATAATAGCAACTTTACAGGGTCCTGGTGAAGCTTCTATAAAATAGTGCAAGTAAAGTCGTCGTCCAGGGCTGCACAGAGCAAGCGTGCCAGCCACCCACGGTAGCTGTTATTATTATTATTATTACCATTACTTTTGAAGAGAGCAGGTCTTTTAAATGATGAGACTCTGAACTTGCCTTCCATCCAAAATCCTCCAGGCAGGCAATCTGCTGAGCCAGCTTTTTTGCCTGCACATGTCTGAAGAACAGGAAAGAAAAATGGATCAAGCTGGCATTTTCTCCCAGCTCAGCTCAGTAAAAAGCTGTAAAAACAGGCTGCACGTGCCTCTGGGCCAGGCAGGGAGGCATCGAGGACAATATCCCGGGGGGAGCGGGTGGAGGGGTTGGTGCTCACCGCAGAACCAATGAGGATGAGGCTTTCCTGCTAACAAGGTCCTTGCAGAATGGTCATAACTAAGATCATCTGGACCGGGGCAAGAGGTCTGGCTTTCTCCGAATCACACCAGGGAGGGATCAAAGACTGCCCCCATAGATTCGGTCAGCGTGGGATCCTAAATACTTATAAAAAACATAATACATCCAACTTTCCTTGGAAAACGTCTACTCATTCTTCAAAACCCCAGGTCAATAGGAAGCCTCTGTGAACTCTCTCCTGGTACTCCAGTGCATCATCTCTCCCTGATGTGTTGCTTCTGCCTCAGCACCTACATTTTTTGTTCTTTTTTTTTTTTTTTTTTTGGTGGTGGTGAGGATGGAGTCTCACTCTGTCACCCAGGCTGGAGTGCAGTGCTGCAATCTCAGCTCACTGCAACTTCTGTCTCCCAGGTTCAAGCGATGCTCCTGCCCCAGCCTCTCTAGTAGCTTGGATAACCCATCGCACCACCATGGCCAAGAAACCTACCACCATGGCCAACTAATTTTTTTATATATATCTTTAGTAGAGACGGGGTTTCCCCCACGTTGGCCAAGCTGGTCTCAAACTTCTGACCTCAAGTGATCTGCCTATCTCTGCCTCCCAAACTGCTGGGATTACAGGCCGGAGCTACCACGCCTGGCCTCCCAGCACCTACTTCTATTGTGATCTTTTTATGCTGTTCTAGGATCACTGAATTACATATCTGTCTCCCTCAGCAGGCTGGAGGTTTATTATATGTGAATTTTCAGACCCGGCCCTGGACTGAGCTCAGAGTAGTGAAGGAATCAGAAAGCACACGTATGAAAGAATGAGCAAAAAAATGAAAAAAAAAAAAAAAGACTTTTATTCAGCAAAGATATTTTTAGTCCATGTAATGTGCCATACACTGCTAGCTAAATGTGAAGTACAAAGCAATGAACAGAAACAGACCAAGTCCTTGTCCTCACGAAGCTGATGTTCTAGAGAGGAAACAGGCAATAACCCAGTACACAAACAAACAAACAATAAATAAATAAACAAAAGTAAATATTTGTGATAAGTGCCACCTCTGGGGCCCTGGCCTGTTCAGATGATTACCTGTTCTATCTTCAGGTAGAGGGCTGGATTAGTGAGAGGACTATTTAGTTATTATTTGGGCATTGCATTTGGAGGGTGAGTGAACCTCTTCAATATCCCTGATTTTTCTATACCTAAAATTTTCATTGCACTACATTCAAAATAAACAAAGCACAGTCCTATTAAAGAAGCAGGTAGCTCAGAGTTTAGCAAACCCGAAAACACTTCGGACAGAGGTGGCAATTATGTACCTCCACTGCCTACTACCAGCCCTAGGGCAGACATTGCTAATGGATCATAGCACTCTTTCCAGCTGAGCCTAGGTTCCTTCTCTGCCTAGCACTTCAGGCAGCCACAACCAATCAACCCAAACTTGCACGCAAGTTGAAACCTCTCTACACCCCTAGCCTGGGGCATTATTATATCTCCTTTCTGGCTGAGAGAGTGTAGTGCTGTGGCAACAACTTCAGGGGAAACCAAATCCCTGAACCGATCTTGGCAGTGGCACTTAAAAAAAAATCTGAGAAGAAAAATTGCTTTTCAAATATTTGGTTTCCAAACATATTTATTTGCAACTCCAAGTCTACTGACCATATGCATTACATATGTTCTGGATTGGGATTCAAACAAGTTTCTGATTTATTAGCTCTAAAAAATACATCTCTAGGTACCTCTGCACAAAGATGCCCATGAAAGAAGCCTCAGACTCACAAAGACACATTTCCCCCTCCCCATAGGAGTCAAGAGTATTTAGGACCCTAAGGTGCATGAACAAATCCCATTGCTTAATTTAAAAGAAGGAGAAAAGTGCCTCTGTTTGACAGCTTCCGGTGCCTTAATTCACATAGTCTTGCTGAGCCTTCACAGCTCCGCAGAGATTGTGCCTCTCTCCTGGAGCTGCCTAGGTTCAGGCGAGTTTGCCAGGCTCTCCTGGGTGGCCCCTTTCTGCAGTTCCCTGTGGGGAACATGGCCTTTCCCCTTCAACCCTTGAACTTGCCCCAGGGGGTCCTCTGGGTCCTTGCCCATGGTTGCACACGGCTCCTCTCCTGCCATGGCCTCCTTGCTTAGCCCCCTCTTCTCCTGGGGAGGGCAAGAGGAAGCGAACTGGCTCTTACTGTGTCCCAGCCAGCGGTTATCCATCCGACTCAGACAAGCATCTGGAACTCTCGCAGTCTCACTTTTCTCATCTATGAAATGGGAATGAGAGTAACCTCCGTCTCCCTGGTTGCCATGATAATATGATGAACTGGTTGAGATCAACAGTGCAGCTCATAGGGGCTGCCGGTAAATGATGGGTCTGCAACGGGCCTATGGCTGTGTAAACAGGTTGATTTCATTTTCACAAGAAGCCAATAGACTGGGCTCTCATGCATTGGGGTGCATTCGAATCACCCCAGAACCTTGTCGGAAGACACATTTTCTAATCCCACCCACGGAGTCTGATTCAGGCAGTCTGAGACAGACTGAGAATTTGCTTTTTTAACCAGCACTCCAGGAGGTCTGGACTGGAAGTCTCTTGACCACCCTTGAGAAACACTGTACAAATAAAGAGAATCTCACCTCAGCTTTGCAGATAAGGAAGCTGCGGTTCAGAGAGGCGTAATGACCTGAGCCAGACCACAGGAGTAAGTAGCTGAGCTGGGATTTGAACAAGGACTGTCTGATTCCCACTGGGGGATATTTTTGTCTGAGGAAAATCCCTGCCCATGGTGAGCCCCTCCTTCAGCCTACGTGTCCTTTGGCACATCCTCTATCTCTTCCCATGTCAACCTCTGCCCAGAGAGAACCTGGCCACTGGAGAACATGCTGACCAAAGGTGGCTTAAAATCCAGGCACTGTCGCTCGCTAGCTGCATGACTTTGGGCGGCTGTTTAGACTCCCACAGCTGTGGATCTGGGATTCTGTTTGCCCTCCGCTTGCCAGTCCACCCTTCTCCACCTGCCTCAGCGGGCTCCCTTGCCCCCAGCCTCTGCTGGGTCCAATCAAAGGGGGGGCAATAGCAGGAGACTGGACGGCAGGAGGGAAAACAGGTCAGAGTGCTTTCCTCCCAGCCTCTCTTAACAGGCTGTGACTCATTACCGAAGGCTATAGCTTCTGCTGGATGGCCCTCCCTCTCTCCATGCGGCAGGTCTTGTGGGTTCTGATGATCACACCTCCTGCTGTCCCTCCAATCCTAGGGTTTGCAACAGCTCCCCACTGTTGCTCTCCTGGGAGGACTTCAGCAGCCCTGTCAATTCCCCTTCACCTGCCACCATTGTAAAAAGCCCTCCAGTGACCCCCTTCTCAATTCCCCACGCGAGTAGCCATCTGTTCCTGGACCATGCCTGATGCAGTTTCTGTAGTACAAGTAGAATCCTGAGAACTCCATCAGGGTCTGGCAAAGTGTGGCCTGTGGACCAAATCTGGCCCACCACCTGTTTCTGTAAATAAAGTTTTATTGGAATGCAGCCACGTTAATTCATTTATGTTTTGTCTATGACTGCTTTCACATTACAATGGTGGAATTGAGTAGTTGTAACAGAGACCGTATGGACCTCAAGCCTAAAGTTTTGATTCTCTGACCCTTCACAGAAAGTTTGCAGAACCCTGAACACCATCCTAGAATAAGCTAGTCGGTGACAAGCCCCTGGGCACAGTGCCCAGTGCATGGTAAACTGTGGTAAGGTCTGGCTCTTCTTGCCTGGGTGCAGTGGCAGCAATGTGTATTCTCTCAGCCAGAGAACTTGGGAGCTGGAAAGGGGTCGGGGAGGGCTACCATCTGCTTTATCGGGTGCTGGGTCAGAAAAGCCTTTTAAAAAGCAAGGTTTCTTGGTGGCTTGCCACTTTGTGTGCAGGAATCAGCTCTTCCTCATTCTTCCTCTCAGCACCTAGCTCGGGGCTCCCAGCAGAGTCAGCATCTATAAATGTTTGCTGTTAGATGAATGAATTCAATTAACCACCCATCAATTGGGGTGGAACTTTGCAGAGACCCAGCTTTTATGCAAATCAGCCTCCTTCAGGGATGATGCAGCTGTCGCCAAGTCTTATCAGCTTTTCCACCAACACCGATTTCTGAAATCCACCGTTTTCAGTGTATCCCATTGGCCACCTCCAGGCACCGCTTTCCTTGGTGGTCTTCCTACTTTCAGGCTCACCCCTGCAGGCTGCTTCTGCATAGCCTTCAAAATCATGTTTCTAACACATAAATCTGATCGTGCCATTCCTGTTCTAAAAACCTGTCCATGGCTCCCCACTGCCTGCAGATGATCTCATCTCTGCATGCCTCAGCACAGCAGGCAATGCCCTTCTCCATCGAACCCTGTTCACAGACCCTAGCTTATCTCTCGCTTCCCGCTCCCCTCTCCTCCATATTATGTTCCAGAACCCTGCAATCTTTCCGGGACCCCAAGCATACCTGGATCTTTGTCACCTGCTCCCTGGAGCTCCCATCTGCACCTCTGCTCCATGCCAACTCCTACTCATTACTGGGGCCTTCTGGGGCTTCATCTCTTCCAGGGAACTACATTGCTTTCCTCCCAGCTGTAGTGGGTGTTTCTCCGGAGCTCTCCAGTGTCTTGTGCTGTTCTCTTTGGAAACTTGGAATGTGTCTACCTGTTGTCCTCCCATGCTGTACTATAAGCTCTGAGCAAGGGGGCTATTCATGGTGGTCATCCCCCTGGCTGCAGGACACAAAGGGCGCTCGACCAATGAGAGGCCCCTTCCTCCCTCAGCCCAGGCCCTTCCCACCGTTTTGTCCTGTTGTATCCTCCTGAATACATATGCCCAAGTCTCCCAATCCTTGAGAAGCTACAGGATGCATCTTTTGGGGTGGAGGGGTACATGTTTGTACCTAGTTTCTGCCTAAATGCTTGAAAAGTCTTGCGAAGTCCAAAACAATGGCTGGAATGAAAGCTACATTATTTAAACATTAAATTGAAACATATTATTTCAAAGAGAAGCAGCCACTCATTTGAATTTCAGAGCTTCTTGGGAAACCCGCCTGCAACCCCAGACAGTCCACATGTCCTTTGTGTGGGTCCAGTCCCTGGTATTGATGGGCCTGATTAGGGGCTGACCTGGAATCCAGTTTTGTTCTGAGAATGAGGTGACAACTCACCCCTTAGCAATTTTTGCTTTCCTTTCTCCATGAAAGACCATGTCAACCACAGAAGAAATATAAAAGGGCATAACTTGGGCGGTTGGTGGGGAAAAGGTGGTATTTAGCCACTTAATGAGGGTCAAGTGACTTCAGGGGCCAGGAAGGAAATGTAAATGAGGGCAGCAAGATGTGGAGCCACAGGGAGGGAGGGGCCTAAGGCAGAGAGGGGGCCTGCGGCACACTTTCAGGCTTCAGTACTAGGATCTTTCACAAGAAACCAGAAATACGGATTTTTTGGTAAGAAATCTGGGTTTTTGATGTCGGCAATGAATTCAAAAACTGAAGCCTGGAGGAGGTCAAACAAACCGCTTCAGGTTGAACTCAGCCTGCTAGGCCTAGGTTTGCAACCTATGGTCTTCTCTTTGCCAAACCCTTGAGGCTTGATTTCCTTAGTAATCCTCTCACTATCCATTTTCTTACTAGCCCCATCTCACAGATGGGGGAACCAAGGCTCAGAACCACACGCCCAGAGCCACTGGGAAGGGATTGGCTGTGTATGATTCAAACCCAGCTCTGTCTGAATCCAAAACCCTGGTCCCTTCCTGGTGGCTGAGGCTGTGGCAGGGACTGCCTTGGGGTTTCAGGCACAGAGAGCGGACTGGTGCTCTGCAAAGCCCTGCTCGTCTCCCCGCCAGCAGCTGGGGTGGAGGACCCCTTTTGTGTGAGCTCAGCATCTGGTTGTCAAATGCAGGCTGGCTAGGCTCCATCGTCTGGCTCCGTGTGAGAAATGGGCGCTTTAAACATGCAGATGCAGCTGGTGGGGCAGGCAGGCCCTGAGAGAGGCTTCAAGGTTGACATACCCCAAGGCAGGTTCAAGATGTGAGGGGACAGAGGGTCCTGCTCTCCCAGTCCCGCCCCATCTCCCGGCCCCTCTCTCCACTGTCTTAGTGGGCTGTCTGTCTGTCTGCTTGTCTCTCCTGACTCCTCTTTCCTTCTCTTCCTTTGTCTTCTCCCCTCCCTGTCTCCCGGCTCTCAGCCCTGCCCTCCAGCTTCACTCCCTTTACTTCCCCTTCTTTCTCTGTCTCTCCTTGCCTCCATCTCTGTCACTATTCCTCCTTTTCAAGCCCTCTCTGTCCTTTCCTTTCCCCCTCACAGTTTTCTCTCCTTTTCCCACCCATTATTCTTTCTTCTTTGCCCCCTCTCCCTCCATCTCTCAGAATAACATGCAAAAACCTTTCACTCATGACTTCCTTCCCACATTCTCACACGAAGAACAAATAAAGAGAATGTCACCAACAAGCACCAACCACTGCGTTTCAATAGACCCTTTGCTCTTAGGAGAGGGACGGACGAATTTCTAAAAAAAAAAAAAAAAAAAAATTTCTCTCTCTCTCTGACATATTCATGACTTGGCATCCTATAGCAAGTTAAGTATTTTTCCAAACACAGCTAAACTGGTGTGCAGAAAGCTAATGAATTCTGCTAAAAGAAGCTTTCATCTGCAAGTCACTAAAATGTTCTGTTGTTTATTCCCCACCATTTCTTTATTTCTCCACAATCCTCTCCCCCTACACACACACACACACACACACACAAATACACACACACACTCATATGCACCATCCCTCTCACATGCTCACATACATTTCCTTATTGCCATTCCTTTGAAGGGAGAAAAATTCCAGATCCCAAATCTCTGGCAAGGTTCTCCTACAAGTTCCTCAGGAAAAGGGCAACCAGTTTTTGCTTACTGCCTTCTGAATTCCAGGGGACCCCTCAGCCTTGGCTCGGGCCCTCCCAGCACCCCTGCCGGGAGAATAGGCAACCAGCCATACAGGTGAAGAGCCTGCAGGTCAGAGAGGTGAAGTGACTTGCCCAAGGCCACAAAGACAGGCTAGAGTTGAAAGTCGAGAGTCAAAGCACTCCACATGGCAGTCTGGAAATTCTGCGGGTAATTTCTGAGCGCCAGAAATAAGCTTTTGAAGATCTTCTTTGAGTAAAGCTCATGCATTACTGTACCCAAGAGTATTTCCTCCCCTCCCACAGATAATAGCAACATCAGAAATTTTATCCAAGTTTCATTTGCCTCACACCCAGTGCTTCATCTCACCCTCACCTAACTCTTGGAGATCAGGAGGATGGGGTGGTTTCTACCTCCATTTTGCAGGCAGGTAGACTGAGCCTTGCAAAGGTAAAGTGACTTTTCCAGGGTCCTTGGTTGATTGGCATGAGGGCAGAGGCTAGAACCCATGTTTCCTGTGCCTTACTATGTATGTGGGTATCAACACCTGAGTGGGAGACCATAGATAGGAGAGGTTTTCAGAGTGACACTGCAGGTAATTTTAAAAAATTCTAATCTTGTTTTGTCGGTTGCAGACATCATTTATTTGACCTTTGACCTCAGTTTCCACATCCGTCAAATAGAGATAATAATTGCTGCAGGATTCAATGTCAGAAAAGGAAAGAAGTTGGATTTTAAACAATTCTGAATTTTAAAAACAGCAACCATTCCATAGACCCTGTAGGAGACATTACTAGTGCTCACGAATGGCTTGCTTGCCTCTCTGTCCGGGTGTGTGAAACGCTGCATCTCCAGCCTGCTTGGCTGAGCAGGGCCAGGGGACTCGCTTTGACCAATGGGTGTGAGCAGAAGTTACAAACGTCACTTCAAAAGCATTTAACTGCTGGCTTGAGAACCCCCTCTTTCTCTCTCTTCGTCTTTGGCATTGACTGAGAAGACTTCCTGTTCCAGATGATGATGTAGAAGATGGTGGAATGTCCTTCCGCCGGGACTGTGGAGCTGTTGCATAGGGAACAGTTGCCCTGTTCTCTGGCCTAGACCCAGAACAGACTCTGCAGAGTGAAAATGCAAGCTTTGTGTGCAAGCCACTGAGATTTGGGGTTATCTGTTACTGCAGCATAACCTAACTTATGGCAGTTAATAGTCACTATTATGCGGGCATGTAAGTTAAGGAAGAGTCTCTTAAAAAGACTCAAATTAGTTTGCTTCCAGATTACCGGTGGCAACGAGGGACACAGCCTACTTACCTGCTAGAAAACCCCTTGCCCCTCCTTTTCTGGCCTTGTTTTCTGGCCTGGTCTTCTCCTACAAGCCTGGGGCAGACCTGTGCTGAGTCCTTTCTGATTCCTGCTGACAGAAGGGAGACCACTGGGGAGTTTTCATGTCCTACCCTTGACCTCCTACCCACCCCATGTACTCTTATACCTGCTCAGGCCTCAACACCCCTCACCTGCACCACAAAACTCCTCCCTGGCCCCCCTGTTCCAAGTCCTCCCCTTCCTGTCCATTCTCCACACTGTCCTTTGGTGATTTATCCAAAACACTACAGAAATTAGGTCATTCACTGCCTAGAACCCTCCATGGCTCCCTTTTACCCTCAGGATAAAGACCAAGTTCCATAACTGAGCTCTTCTGGATCTCATGCCTTCAAAACTTAGTTGAAATGTTCCCTCTTCCTTGACTGTTTGACTCTCACACACAATTTTGTGATTTCATTGTTTACACATCAATATCCCCCACTAGACTGTAGGCAACTTCAAGGGCAACATGAGGGTTGAGTCCAGAATTTGCCCATAGTAGGCAATGAAGAAATGTTTGTTGAGTAGATCAATAAATAAATGATCTAAATTGAGTTCTGGTTCTTCTGTCAACTGAGTGTATGATTCTGGGCAGTTTATTTCTCCCTCTGAGACTCAGTTTCCTCATCTGTAGATTGGGGTGAATAAGATTTTCCTTGCCTGTTACATTATCTATAGGTTTTAAACTCCAGGCCCTTTTGGAGGACAGACTATTTGCAATTCCAGGGGATGTGGGATCACAGCATAACATGTCTGAGGATTTTGGGGGAGAGTAATGAGATAATTGATGCAAAAATGCTTTAGAGCCTGCACAAAGTTAAAGGATTATTGTTCAGATTCAGTCTCTGCCTTTGGAGCTTACATTCTAGAAGGGAGATAGAAACACATGGGGTGCATTCTCTTCTCACCCACCCTAGTCCATAGCAGGCATTACAAATCAATCACTGCACTTTAAGCAGGCATCTCCAATTAATCATATCGAACTGAGAGATACAGTCTATTTGCCATTCTGGCCACAGAAGGAGAAGCAATCTTCCCAATTCCAGACAACCATGTTAAGTGCCTCATTGACCCCAGAGAATCAAAACCTCAGCCTGTGTTTACTGAGCACCAGCATCAAGCCTGGTCCTTTCCCCACATAATCTCTTCCAGTCTTCATGACGACCCTGCAAGTTGGAGACTATTACTCCCGTTTCACAGGCCAGTCTCTGAGACCAAGACCTGGGGCTACTCACCCCAGTCCATCCATTTGAACCTGAGTCTGTCTCCAAAGGACATACTCTTGCCACCTTTCCACAGTACCTCTCTCAAACAGGAGTGTAGCAGGTCAGGCAGGGGCCAAAGATATCAGCGGAGCCATCCACAGGGCTGTAGAGAGAACTAACACCCAGCTACCCCTTTTCCGGCAGGAATTTTTCATTCCTGCTGTATTCAGAGGGTCTGCCAGGACTGGAGTCTGTCTATTGGGAAAGGCGGTACATGCTATTTTGATATTGAACCCATGCCCACGGGCCCATTGATGGACAAGCCTTTTACACATCTCAAAAATAAAACTCACAGAGTCATTTTCAGCTTGGCCCGAGCTGTGGGCACAGCCCCAGAGGCCCTGGCTCTGCTAATTCTCTCATCAGCCTAATAGGAGAACAATTATCACAGTCAGGATACAAATTTAGCTCCAGACACTTCTCTGGGAGCTCAGAGGGCTTGTGACTTATGGCTTCATTTTAAAGAGGAGCAGATTGTTGACACGAACTCTGGGTAGTTCTCATTTTTCTCGAGGAACTAAGCTGTACTTGCTGTTAATGGTAGAATCATTAGGTCATGGCTGAGGTCCACAAGAGGATAGGAAACCCAGCAGTTTGGATGTAGGCTGAGCTATCTATAATTAACCTAAGAGCCTGTTTATTTGACTTTCTCAATTACAGACTCATTTAAATAGCATTAAAAATAAAAGATGAGCCCCAGGAGCAGCAGAAGAAACATAAGGATGCTCTTTTGTCCAAGATTTCATGGGACACTATTTGCATGCATAAAAAGCCACTGATAGAGCAACCACCAGGAAAACTTTCTTTAAAAAACTTTAAATTGAGGCAAAAAAAAAAAAAAAGCAAACATGAGCAAAACTGAGCACCCGCAGGCATGTTTTATAGCAAAGTCAAATGATCAGAGTTTGGATGTCAGCTCTGCCATGGGTTGGATGAAACTTGTGCGAGTCATCTAATCTCTGGAAACCTCCGTCTCCTCCTTGGAGGATCAGTGGAAAGAGATCAGCTGATATTGATTACCATCATAGCTAACAGTCTTGAGCATTTACGTGCCAGACATTGTTCTACGCCCTTTATTTAGAGTAACTCATTTAGCTCTTACAGTTCCATGATGAAATAAGTGGTATTATCATCTTCCATTTTACAGATGAGGAAGCTGAGGCACAGAATAGTTAAGTGACAAAGCAATGCTCAAGGTACCAGTGCATGGAGTGTGGAAGCTGGGATTTGAAAGCAGGCAACCTGGCCCCAAAGTCTATGTGCATAACCTCTAGTCTACCCTGCCCTGGGAAGAACCTGCACCACCAGAGGCCCTTGAAACGTGATTAAGTTGAATCTATTGTTTTTTTCTTTGTGTTCCAAGTGTGACTTTCTGATGGTTGTGCACATTTTTCTATCTGATATAAATAGCTTTTTTATTTTTCTCCCTCTGTCCCCCCTCCAAATATCAGTCAATACTGGAGAGAAAATAACTGTGTCTGGTTCATGGTGACAAGGTCAAGGCTCCTTTGGAGAGGGCTTGTTGGTGCTGTCTCCGTCCTGGGCTGAGAAATCACGGCATTTATTTTAAGCTGAAACATTCTTATATTTAAAGCTTGTCATCAGGCTGAAGTTTGTTTATTGCATTCCATAATTATGATGAATATATTTTAAATAGAAAAAGATTTGAAATGTAGGACAGCTGCAAAAAATATGGTGTCAATCACTGAAAATCAGCCCACATCTGGAGTTAGAACTTGGGTGGGAATGGCTTGTTTTGCATTTTTATGACCAGATGCATCCAGATTAGATGTACCTTATAAACTTCACCCAGACAACTGTCAGGGCCAATCAGCCTTAATTGAATGCGACATTTTCTCCACCAATCTGCCCTGAGCCCAGGCCAAGAATCCCCCCTGTATCACGCACAGGCCCTGTGTGAGCTCTGCTCGCTGTGCACATCGGATCTGTCAAACACAGGCCAAATTAAATACTGGACTTCATTCCACAATGACTTCCAATTAGAGCAGAATGAAGTCTGGAGGGCTTTGAATGCCCCCCTTGGCCCTGTTACTTGGAGACACAATCAGTGGAAAAAGGGGAGCCAAGAGGTCTGCTGCACCCCCATGCTGTGCCCTGTGCTTTGTGCACTCAATATGTGCCAACCTCATGCATTGAGCACTTACTGTGTGCCAGTGATCACGACTGGCCCCTTACATACACTCTCCCTCTTAGTCCTTCCGACAGCCCTGCAAGGTGGGCATGACGCTCCCACTTGACAGGCCAGGAAACGGAGGTTCAGAGAGATGAATGGAGGGTCTGGCCCAAGTTTGCAGGCCAAGAAAGCTTGAATATTCTCATCAGCTGGCTTCATTTGGCTAATGGTGGTTGTCAAACTCCCATGGGGACATTTGGACGCATGGGAGGGCATTTTGGTTTGTTCCAATGACTGGAAGGGCATTACTGGCTCAAGTGCCAGGGACCCGGGAATGCTAAACCTCTTGCAAAGGGGAACAGAGCCAAGGAGTAAAGAATGGTCGCCTCATCCCCCCACCCCCACCCATTTATTATCTCTTGATCTGGCCCCACACAGGCTGGCACCTACAATTAGGGAGTATATCATTCAGTTTGCAAATCAGGAGGCTTTGAGAATATTTTCTTATTCCAGATTTCCCTAGACATCGCGTGTTGATGCACAACTAACACCCAAGTGCCAAAGATTGCAATGGAGAAGGGGAAAGAGGACAAGAGGAGAGGAGGAGGATTTCATCTGTTCTGAGGGAATATCCAGTAAATATCACCCCTCAAAATTATTATCAAGGTCATCATTATTACCTCGAAGGTTTGCAAATCAAGGTCGAATTCTGCTACAGATATGTGTGAACAATAAAATCTTCGCAATCTAAGATTTCTACTTCCCAAACCAGAACTAAGGCAGTCTCTTAAAGGAGTAATCAATCACAATAAGAATAATATTGTCTCATGCTACAGCTCCTATTCCATGAGCTTAACGTATGTCATCTCCAATCCTTACAGGAATCCTGTGATGTAACAACTATTATTCTGGCCTTTTCAGAGATGAAGAAACTGAGGCTCAGAGAGGTCAAGGGACAGCCCAAAGTCACACAGCTAGCAGGAGGCAGAGCCGTATTTTGAGTCTGATTCAATGAACTGGACTCATTTTCTGAACCTTGAACTCCAACGAAATCATAGCTAGTTTTGGTGACAAAATGCAAACCAAAAGTGTTATTTTTTCTTAAAATCACCTCCTGAACTGGTTTGAATGAAAATCCAAAATGAACGTTTACTTAACTATTAAACCAGAGAAGGACTGAAACATCAAAATATTGGCAAGAGCAAGCATAAATGGAGGTCTCTCTCCACCAGCATGCCTGGTTTTAACAAGTACCATCATTTGTGTCTAGTTCTGGGTAACAAAGAGATTTCCACAAGTCAGCAGCCTACGATGAAAGGATGTTGCTGATCTGGTTACAACAAACTCTATTAAGTAAAAAAATTCCATCTGACAGAGGTTTTCATCAGTCCCTCTCCCTACTGGAGACACTCTCCTCAATAAGAATATAAGTTTGGGATTTGTCTTTTTGTGAAATGAAAATGAAATTAACCAAGAATTTACAGAAAGCTTTCACTCACCAAGGTTGCAAACTCAGAGGCCTTCAGGGGCCAGCCAGTTGAGTGGAATAAATGGAGTCTAAGCATGCTGTGCAATAGGGAGTGGTGAGGACTGTGGCAGACTGAAGAGCTCAGGCTGGGGCCAGCTGCAACTGAACTCCAGCCATTTATTTCATAGTGACACTAGATTGGCAGGTTTTTTGACTTTTCAAGGGAACATGGGATTTTGGTATAACATTTCCTGGTAGTGGAAGGTCAATAACAAGTTTGAAAATAAATGTATGAGACAAACCAAAAATGCCTGCATCCCAAAGTTGCCTGTGGGCTGCTGATTTATGACCCCTGATACCTCGCACCTCCTTGACCCTCACAATGGCTATGAGGGTGGGCACCAAAAGCATCGTCAGGTAATGGTGGAAGAAATGGGTTCAGAGAGGGCAACTATCATGCCCAAAGCCACACCATGGGACTCTCCCATGGAATGCAGAGGCCTGGTATGGGTACCAACGACCTCGCTTCAAATTATCTAAAGCCTTTGACAAATAAAACCCATGTTGGTATTTGTTCTTCCAAAAGCAGTCCCTCTTCTGACTTCTTCTTTGTGTGTCTTGAGTCTCCCTCTGCCTTTTTCTTATAAGGGCACCTGTCATTGGATTGAAGGCCCACCTGGATCACCCAGGATGAATTCATCTCCAGATCTTTAAGTTAATAACATCTGCAAAGACCCTTTTCCCGATTACAGTCACATTAACAGGTTCCAGGGGCTAGGACATGGACATATCTCTGGGGAGACAGCCACCATTCAACCTACTGTGTATTCCTTCTCCATTTATCTGCTTCTTAAATTTAAATTTGTGTTTAAATTCAGGACTCTCAACCTGCTGTATGATGGTGGCGCCCCAATATAAATAGCCTGCTGGGATGGTCCTCGCTCAGATGACTAGTTAATGCCCTTCCTGTACTGTTGATTGTCTTAAATGACTAATGGTGTGAAATGATAGTGTGAAGCCAGGCATGGTGGCTCACACCTCTAATTCCAGCACTTTAGGAGACTGAGGCGGGTGGATTACTTGAAGTCAGGAGTTTGAGACCAGCCTAGTCAACAAGGTGAATCCCCATCTCTACAAAAATACGAAAATTAGCCGGGTGCAGTGGCACACGCCTGTAATCCTAGCTGCTTGGGAGACTGAGGCATGAGAATTGTTTGAACCCGGGAGGTGGAGATTGCAGTGACTGGAGATCACGCCATTGCATACCAGCCTGGATAACAGAGTGAGACTGTCTCAAAAAAAGAAAAGAAAAGAAAAAAGAAAGGAAACGATAGTGTCCTATTTGCATTTTCTAGAAAACATCCTTCCAGACTCCCAGAAAGAAAAGCCATGGCACTGTGACACTGGGATGGTGGGACCAGTGCTTGCCAGCAAGCAGCACAGCCTGTCCAAATTAGACTACTTGGCAGAGGGAAGTGCTTCAGAAAGCTAAGGCTCTCTCGCTTGGGTCTACTGGTATCAACAGTCACCAGCCCAAAGAACAGTATTTGAACAGCTCAAAAGTATTATCTTCAAAAACTGCACACATACAATACTGGATTGGTAAGAAAGTTCCCTCCAGTTTCCTTCTGGGAAAAACGCCCGAGTAGCTGCCATGTTTGTCACTGACAGGCGATGAAGGGTTTTCCTTTCCCCTTTTTTGCTGCTTGTGCACTCTTACTAATTCAAGGAGCCCAACCAGCAATAGAAAACAGCATGTTACAAGCAACCAGCTGAAAAGAAAGGTTTTATCTTTCGATTAACAGGAGATTTTTTAATAGGGGGAGGACACACAGGAAGCAAGCATTCTGGGAAACAGCGGAGGCATTTGGGTTCTGAAAGGAAAGAAACTGGGGTGGAGGTGGGGGTTGAAGTCTGCTTGCTGGCCCCTGCTAAATTTAGGATGAGAGTGAGGGCAGAGCCAGGCAACTGAGAGGTGAGCATCCTCACTGTCTACAAAGTACTTTCACAACTCTTGTTTAAGCCCAAGGCAGATGCCATGGGAGCCGGTTGGAATGGAGGTAAAAGCATTGGGGTCAGACCCAGAGCTGAAGTTTCGGCAGTTCTACCCACTGAGCTGTGTGACCTTGGGCAAGTGGCTGGCCCTCTCTGAGCCTCAGTGTTCTCAGCTATGAAATAGGGACAATAGCAGTACATATGCTGCACCTTCAATAATTATTTCACTTCTTAACTAGAAAATGAACTGTCACTTTGTGGAAGGGTTTTTTACTTTGTAAAGGAAATTGCTGCAGCACCCATGAACGTGAACTTCCATTTGTAATAATACCTGCAGTTTCTTAAGAGATTAGTTATTGCATGGACACACAAGGAGACCTCCCACACCTAGAGAGGGCTTTCATCTGTATCCAACCCCCATCTGCAAATTCGGGACGTCAATAATAATTGCAAGTTCTCTGAGCTGTATGAAGACAAACTGAGAGGATAGATGGGGTAGCAGTTAAGATGCCTTTGTTAGTAGAAAGACACAAGTAATGAAAACCTGATGTCAAATTCAATGGTGGCTTTAAATTTCCTCAAAATTTATGATCTCATGTAAGAGTTTCAGAGGCACAGTGGCTTCAGGGTGGGTTGGATTCATAGTTCAATGTTGTCATCAGAGGCATAGGTTTCTCCATCTCTCTGCTCTGTCATCTGCAATGATGGCTTCATTCCCAAAATCCAAACAAGAAGGCACCAGAAGTCCCAGGCCTCACATCCAAGTATAGAAATGTTCAGCAGACGACCAAGTGTCTCTTTCAGTAGCTCACTGTTCGATGGGAGACGGCTATGTCTAGCAGCAGACATGCTCTTGCCTCTGCTTAGGTAGAGTTAAGTTATCTGATGATTCCTGACCTGATTATTGTCAAGGTACAAAGGATAGCCTGGAATTGGAGAGGGGTCAACCTCTTCCAAAGCATATGGCTCTGTGGGAGAGGGAATAACTTATGTGAAAAAGAAGAAAAAGTTATCTTTGTTGGGTTCTTCTCGAAGCAGAACTTACACTTGAACTTTCTTATTTGGAAACAACAGCAGGAGAATGAGGAAGTGGGACAGAGGAGGGAAGACAGCTTTTATTAAGCCAGTTGCCACTGTGGGTAACTGCAGCTGAGTCCACTGAGAAACCTGGGAGATGATGTGGAACACGCCTTGGAGGTAACCCAATCTAGGGCTAGGAAGCTAAAGTATTTTTCCACAGCACCCTATTTACCCTGAGTTCAGGGCTACTTCCTTCTAGTACATTAACCAGCCCTTTAACGTTGCCCTGAGTTCAGACCTAGCAAGTTTCCACAGATAGAAAAATACCTGAGGCGGGAAATTGAAGGTGTTTGCAGGTGGAGGTGAGGACCGAAGGGCGATGGGCGGAGCATCGACAGCATCTGAAACAGGAGGATGGAGCCTGGGTTGGCAGCCAGCAGCAAGAACCCTTTTCAGTTAGAGAAAACAGAGTCTATCTTCTTAGCATGACCAAGAGCAGGTAGCCCTTCTTGACACGAGCCACAAGATGTCCAGGACATATTTGTCACTTGAATAATAGAATTTTTCATGAACTCCTCAAAGGCCCAAGGTCTCATCTCATCACATGCAGACTGACAAATCCTTCCAGATCTTTCCTCTCTGTTCTTAGGTCATCTCTCCTGGGAGTGCCCTTGAAACCATTGGGATTCTAAAGCAAAGAAAATAACACTAATAATAATAACAATAATAGCAGAGGCTACCACTTTGAGCACCTACAAAAGTCCAGGAATTATGATTCCATATATCTTTTTTTTTTTTTTTTTTTTTTTTTT
>NW_016814045.1:5775297-5776775 GCF_001698545.2 Rhinopithecus bieti | reverse complement strand
CTGTCGCCCAGGCTGGAGTGCAGTGGCCAGATCTCAGCTCACTGCAAGCTCCGCCTCCCAGGTTCACGCCATTCTCCTGCCTCTGCCTCCCAAGTAGCTGGGACTACAGGCGCCCGCCTCGTCGCCCGGCTGATTCCATATATCTTATTTAACCCTCACAGCAACCCTGTGAGGTGGGTCATGTTATCATCCCCATTCCATAGATGGGAAAATTGAGGAACAGAGAAGGGACTGGCTTAGCTAAAGTCATAAAGGAATGGCAGAGGTGAATCTCAGCACAGACAGCCAGTGGGCTCATAAGAAGTGCTGAGCAGGACCTGGGGCAGTGACCCACATCTGTAATCCCTGCACTTTGGGAGGCTAAGGTGGGCAGATCACTTGAGGTCAGGAGTTTGCGACCTGCCTGACCAACATGATGAAACCCCATCTCTACCAAAAATGCAAAAATTAGTCAGCCATGATGGCAGGCACCTGTCATCCCGGCTACTCGGGAGGCTGAGGCAGGAGAATCACTTGAACCCGGAGGCCGAGGTTGCAGTGAGCTGAGATTGCACCACTGTCCTCCTGCCTGGGTGAGAGAGTGTCTCCAAAGGCAGCAGAGGGTCCAGTGAGTGCTAGAGCACCACGTGAGCCTCCTTCAAGGCTGCAAAAACATGTAGCAGGTTCAGTAACATTTGGTTGAATGAAAAAAAGTCTCCATAAATGTTATGGGGTTAGTTCCCCCATTTTAGGAATAAGGAAATGGAAGGGGCTAAAAGTTCAAATCCAAGAACACTCTGAAGGAGCTTGAAACCAAGGTCTCTCTGACCTCAAGCTCTTTTCCACCACACTGTGGGGTCTGTGGTTGTGTCCTGGCTGTTGAGACCAGAACCACAGGGACCAGCTGACTATCTTGCGGTGGCTGAGAGCTGAAGCCTTGGCTCTGGCCACCACACTGTCCCTGCCCACCGTGGGTCCTAAAGGGCTGTGGGAGGGAGGGTTTTGGTCCTTGCTGCCCAACTGGAACACAGTGTGAGCCACAAGTGCAAGCCACATACATAAGTTTTAATTTTCCAGTAGTTACATTAGAAAAGTAAAGAGAAACTGATAAAAATAATTTTATTATATATTTTGCTTAACTTAGTATATATCCACATATTATAATTTTAGTGTATAATCAATATAAAACGTGACAAATGAGTTGTCTTTCTTTCTAATTTGTTTAAGGATTTCAAATCCAGTGTGCATTTTATACTTACAGCACCTCTCAATTTGAAGTAGCCATACTTCAAGTGCTCAAGAGCCACTAGGCTGGGCAAGTTTGGATGATTCAGAGAAAATTTTGCCCTTCCCACTCACCTCTTGTTCACCTCCTACACACATGCTGAGCACGAGAAAATCAAATCAATATATGCACATAGATAATGTTTTATATATGTGTGTGTGTGTATGTGTGTATATATATATATATATATATATATATATATATATATATATAT
>NW_016814045.1:5768074-5775029 GCF_001698545.2 Rhinopithecus bieti | reverse complement strand
AGTTTTATATATGTGTGTGTGTGTGTGTGTGTATATATATATATATATATATATATATATATATATATATATATATTTCTCAAAATGACAAGGGTATAGAGCTAGAGAACAGGTTGGTGATTGCCCGTGGTTAGGAAGAAGAGGAGAGATGAGCAGGTGTGATCCTACAGGGTATTCCGGGGGAAATCATTACGATGATGGAATAGTTCTGTGCCTTGATTGTGGTGGTGGTTACACAGATCTATCAACATGGGATAAAATGACCTAGAACTGTACACACAGACTCCATTCACGTCAATATCCTGACTTTGACACTGTTATGTAAGATGCCACCATTGGGAAAAACCAGATGAAGAGTACACGGGAATTTTCTGTATTATCTTTGCAACTTCCTATGAATTTATATTTATTTCCAAAATAAAGGCTTAAAAAACAAAAAGAACAGAAAAGAAAAATGAAACAACCTAAATGTCCATGGTTAAATGAACTATGCTATCAGTCACTTTACATGCACATTTTATTGTGTATACATTTTATTTTATTTATTTAATTTTTTTGAGATGGGGTCTCGCTCTGTCATCCAGGCTGGAGTGCAGTGGCACGATCTCAGCTCACCGCAACCTCCGCCTCCCCGGTTCAAGTGATTCTTGTGCCTCAGCCTCCCAAGTAGCTGGGACTACAGGTGCGCACCACCATGTCCAGCTAAATTTTGCATTTTTAGTAGAGCCAGGATTTCACCATGTTGGTGTATATACATTTTATTGTACATTGCCATACAATAAAATAATTCTGAGCCATTTAGAATGATCAAGAAAACCACATAGGCAGACAAAGAAAATCGGAATACACAACAGCATATCCTGTAAGATTTCCTTTTGTAACTAGGTTTGTGTGTGCACCAGACACACGAGAGTCTGATAGGATAAGACACAATGTTAGCAGTGTTCATCTCTGGGTGACTTTCATCTTTTGAACTGCCCAATTTTTTATGATGCACACGTGTTACTTTAGTAATCAGGGAGAATATGCTATTTCTATGTTGGGAAAAAAAAAAAAAAGAGTGTAAGAAAGCAGCCGAAGGGCAGCAGATCATGTGGCCATGCCATCATTCTATCCCGAATGCAGCTCCATGAAGGTGTGCAAAGGCAGGCCGGCAGAGAAGTTCTCCTGGGGGAAGGGACAGTGAAATATGTGCTTTGCTTTCTGGCAGGAACCAAACGAAAAGAGATGGAGTGATTCAGACCAAACACCACAGCAAGTCGGGAATAAAACAGCACCCGGTATATTACAACCCCAAAACACGTGTGGACTAGGGGTGGGGGTGTGTAAAAAAGAAGAGAAACTGGTTGCTGAATCTGGGTAGGAATTCAGCTATAAGCTCTCGCTGTCTCTCTCTCAAATAGTCTTTGGTACTTTTGCTCTGTCATCATTTCTGTTAAGAGAAGCACCTGGTTTAATATTTGCAACCACAAGCTCAAAATGCCTTTCTGCTGGACTTGTCTCCATCTGGGCCCAGGGAGGCTGCAGCTCCTGAGCAAATCACACTGAAGGCTCAGGTAGGGACCTGGATGAGCAGAAATTTCTGTGAGGGCTGGGGTGGCAATTAGGACTTGCATGAATAACCCAGATAACAATCACCAGGGTAATCAATATTCCTTTTATTTTAAAGAACTTACTGTGTCCCAGACACTGTCCGTCGCTGCTCTGCATTACTTTATAAAATCGGTATTGCTCCATTTTACAGATAAAGAAACGAAGGACTAGGGAAGGTAACCAGCCAAAGGTCATGCAGCTAGTCCTGGATGGAGCTAGGGGAGCCCCAGTCCCGTCTGTCCCCAAAGCTATGTTCTTTCCACACGGGGCCCTGGGTGGTCCCCTTCATTTTCCTTGGGGACACGAGGATAAACGGAGGAAGGCAGAGTCTGCACAGAACCCTGTGACTCCCCGAGGGTAGACATCTGCCGGTGCCACCCGAATGGCCACTCCTGACAGAGCGGGTCCCTGGATGGCGAGGCTGCGACGGCTGGGACGGGATCTCCTGCGCACAGGCTCCCCCTTATGGAAATGAGGGAGACGCTGCTGCAACTCCAACCTGCCGCTCCACCCAGGCAGAGGCACTAGGAAGGGCTGCCCACGCCCACCCAGCCCAGCGACTGGATGACGGCCGGTCCTAGGCTTCGTGCTGGGAGCGCGCTCTGGCCCCTAGAGCAGGCATCTTCTTCGGCGTTCCACTCGAGGACATATTCTTGAATCCACACGCTGCTGAATGTTGATAAATAAAATAACATAAGCAGACAGAGGCCTGAGAAGAAGCGATGATATTTACAATGGGTTTCTCAGGGAACCTTTTCCTGTTTGGAAACCAGAAGGAAAACATCCTTGCTTTAAATTATATTATATATAGCATGTGTAATGTTTCATTTCCTAGGATGGCTGAGAACTGCTTTCTAATCGTAGAGCTTTAGTTGAATCCTGTTCCCTCTGTGAGCCTCAGTGCCCTCATCTGTAAGATGGGTGTGATGACGCTGACCTCCTAGGATGGTTGTGCCCTGTGCCCATAAAGGGCTTTAGGTCCTTCTGGGAATCTTACAATCCCAGTGCTCATTCACTTATTCAGTAAGTAAGCCACTCAAAAACAGTGTTTACTGAGCACCCACTATGTGCCAGGCACAGCAATGAGGAAGTCAGACAGGGGGCCCCGGTGTCTTTCAAAACAAGGGTGAGGCCTGGCTGCCAGGAGGCACGCAGGAAAAGGAGGAAGCCCTTGGAGAAGGGAGGATGGAGAGAGGAGGAGCGACTGCATGTTTCCCTGACCTGCAGCCCACTGGGTCAGCTGGACCGGGAGCCAGGACACCTGGCTCTGACTTGGTTCCTATTCCTCTGTGACGTTGTCCTCTGCTCCTCCCTCCCTCTCCCTGAGCCTCCATTCACCTACCTGCAAAACAGAGGAGCAGAAGGGAATGCCTGGTGGAGGTGCTGTGATTTGACCAGCCAAGCCTCCTTTGGGTTAACAGACAGCCCTGTTTCAGACTGTCCATCCCTGTCCCCCATGGGCCTCCCCTATAATGGTGCCCCCATGGGGTCCTCTTGCCGGTTCTCCCTGAGCCCTAGAACACTGTCCCTGCTCTTTAAATGTAGGCCAGGTTGGGCATGAGGACTTGGCTCTGGAATCTGAACCTCAGTTTCCTCATCTATAAAAGGATCTGTAAAAGGGCTCCTTGGTGGTTTGATTCTGAGGATTTAACTATAAGGACTCCAAAGTGCATGAGTGTGAGAGTGCTTCGTAGCCATCCATGCCCTCCACAGATAGATAGTCCTGTTGATCTTATTATCTCGGGCATCCCTGTGGGAGCGCGTCCTGTGAGATGGGCTTTGAGGGGATGGGAAGTGAGGAGATTCAGCTGTAGGGCTGGCCAAGTAAATACCCCCAGGCTTCCTGAAGGAGGAGATTCCAGAGCAGGCTGCTGGGATGAGAATGAGTTTGCAAATTGAGTGGCAGGTCTGTCAGTGTGAGGAGGGGGATATTCCACGTGGAGGAAACTGAGTACACAGAAGTTCCTGTGTTGAAATAGTCTGGAGTTTGGCTTTGATCCTAGTAAGGGAAGATCTTCAAGCTAGTATTCTGTGCGGGAGGGCAGCCAACATGGGGATTTGGGAAGAGGAGGCTGGTAAGGTAGGCAAGGCACCCTGGGCATGAAGGGCTTTGGATGCCAAGACCCTTGGGACTTTGGATTTCAGACCAAGGGAAGCCATGCTCGTGTAACTTGGGCGGAGCGGAGAGGGGAATTGAAGCGGGAGAGACCAGAGTGGCAAGAATCCAGTGGGGAGAGAGAGTGAGAGTTGGCTGCGGTCAAGGCTGTGGGGATGTGGAAAAGGGAAAGTATTTGAGAGATGTTCCCGAGATGGCCCCAGTGGGGCTGCATGATGGATTGACTGTGGGGCGTGAGGCAGAGGGAAGATCTTACCACCTAGCTGGAGGGCCCAGACAGACACCCGGGAACAAGAGTGAAGTAGATGAGGGGAGGATAATTAAGTGCTTAATTTATTGTTTGGATAGTTGCCTTGTACTATAAACCCCGTTGCTCTAATGAGCTCATGACATCAGTCAGCAAGGAAAGTATGCCTAACGCGTTGCCCATCACACTGGGGCCATCTGTGGGCACTGCCCAGATGCCTATCTGGACAGACACTCTGGCTGCCAGGCTTCTGGACTCAGTTTACAATTGGGGTACCAACAAGTGCCAGGCCAGGGCACTGCTGCAAGAACCCTTCCTTAGAAGCTTCAGAATCCAAAAGGCCAGGGACTCCCAGGGGTATTAGTCCCAAAAAGGAAGGAAGGAGGCACAGAGTTGGGATTTCACTGTAATGCAAGAGCATGGATCTTGCCCAGGGTCCAGAGGAGCTGGAGTCACGTCTAGCCCCCTTCCTGCTTATGTGACCTTGGGCTGGCCTCCAACCTTTCTGAGCCATCATTGTTTTATCTGTGAATTCAAGCAAGCACCCAGAAAGTGTTCTGTGAACCTCAGTTATCATGAAAAGATTCCCCCAGTTGAGGCCACGGACAGTGGCTCATGCCTGTAATTCCAGCATTTTGGGAGGCCGAGGTGGGTAGACCACAAGGTCAGGAGATGGAGACCATCCTGGCCAACATGGTAAAACCCCGTCTCCCTTAAAATACAAAAAAATTAGCTGGGCGGTGGCGCACGCCTGTAGTCCCAGCTACTTGGGAGGCTGAGGCAGAAGAATCACTTGAACCTGGGAGGTGCGGAGGTTGCAGTGAGCCGAGATTGCACCACTGCACTCCAGCCTGACAACAAAGTGACACAGTGTCTCAAAAACAAAACAAAACAAAAAAAGATTCTCCCAGTTGAAAAAGATGTTGAAAACAACAGATATGTAAGAGCACCCACCTTACTTACCTCTCATGGACCACATCCCCAGCCTGGAGCTCCTGGGGATGCAGAGAATTGATTCTGTCCACCTACACTGGAGGGGAAAAAGCAATTCACCCTTGATTCTATTACCGTGTTTATTGAGTCTTTTAAAGAGATTTTAAGTGTGTGACAAAGAGAGAGGGGTTTGTCTTGGAGGAACCCAGAGAGGCTTTTGAAGAACGTGCACCCCAAACAGGTCTTGGATAATAGTCTAGACCTTCTTGCCAGAGAAATAGCCCCTTGCACTTGCTCTTCTTATCAAGGTTGCTGGAAACATCTTTGCTGGAGGTGCTTAGGAGAATATCTGGTTAGAGGGGTAGGGGCGAGGGTGAAATGGAGCTGCATTTACAGAGAATTTTCTATGACGTTGAGACGGGTCCATTTTCCATAGCAAGGAAAATCAAAACTGATAGAGATTGTGGAAGGGCCAAAACTCCCACTAGCCTGTCTCCCCCAGGCCACCATTCCTCATAATACTGACTGCAACTGTAATGGAGAGATTGTCTGTTTGATTTTCTGTTTAAAACATGCCTTTTTAAGGCCACCCTTCCTGCAATAGAGGATGATTGGCATAAGATAAGCACTCAATACATTTTTGCTGAACAAATGAATGAAGAAAGCAGAAGCAGTAGTCAAAGACATTCACGTGGAAACAGGATTTCTTTTCACTTATCGGGTCACCAAAGATTAAAAAGCAATCACTCATACCCGGCTCATACACAGTGAGAAGGAACAGCTCTCTGGACACTTTGTGGAGTGGTAGAGTTACAAATCTTCCCAGGGCACAGTTTGGCCACCAAAAACTTAAAAAATGCTCATGCTCTTTAACACAGCAACACAACTGCTCAGGAGGGAGTCTCAGGAGTAGAAAGATGTCTCACCATAAGATACTGGAAACAACCTAAATGCTCAACACTAGAGGATTGATTAAAAAACTGTGATGATCTTTGGAATGCTATGGAGGCATTTAAAATCACGATAGAGGCGTGTACACATGAAAACGTGTTCACAATGTGTTAAGCAGGGGAGAAGCAGTTGCCATTCCACAATGTATACATACACTAAGTGAACCTGAGGGACCATGACCTTCTCTGGGCATTTTTATTGTCTCTTTTTTTTTTGCCTACGTGTATTTTGACATTAAAAAAAAAAAGGAGAAAGTATTACTGCTCTAAAACAATAAAGCTATCTCCACATTGGTGTTTTTTTTTAAGAAGAAGATGAAAGTGAAGGTGGTGGAAGCAGGAACTGTGCCAGAGTTTCTTAGACTTTCCTCCATCCTGATGGTGCCTCTGCTTCCCGAGGGGCTCTCTGATCATCCAGGGATACCCCCAATTCTCTCCTCCAAGACAGGGAACAACTAGGACCGCCACAGGCCTTCCCTTCCCAGGGACAGTTGTGGTATCTGTCTCATGACAGCCCTTTGGGGGCACCTCCTTTCAGCTGGGGTCCTCAGGACCACACTGTTGGTAATGACCATAAGCCCCATCGGAAGCTCATTCTCAGCCAGTTCCTCATTCCTGGGTCCTGGGCTTAGCCTCGTGTCCAAAGTCGGCCTGAGCTGGCTCCAGGTCCCTGCTATGCCGCCCATCCGTGGCACTGCCTCACCTCTCAGAGCCGTCTCGCATGTAACTCAGGGTTGCCATATCCAGATTGTGGGGTGTTGCACTTTCTGCTGCACGCTTCCTCTCCCACAGCCTTCCTCACTGGGCTCTCCTCCAGCTCGTGTGTATGCAACATCAGGGCCCAGATATTTCTTTTCTGCTGCTTACTGAGGGACAGCCAGAGAGACAGGTTCTTCTCTTTTCACCATCCTGGAAGCTTCTCCTGGTGGTTTTTGACACTGATAGGGGCTGGCAGGAGGGTCCCTATCCAGAGGCCAGAGGTAAGAATGGAACCACACAGAAAGGGCACCACAGTCTGGAGGAACAACTTGACGGACATCACTACCCCCCTTTCCCCAGCTCTCCCCTTCTCCAGGTTCCAGATAGTGGAGGTGGTGGGGACGGGGTAGGGAATAT
>NW_016814045.1:5750935-5767916 GCF_001698545.2 Rhinopithecus bieti | reverse complement strand
GGAGGAACAACTTGACGGACATCACTACCCCCCTTTCCCCAGCTCTCCCCTTCTCCAGGTTCCAGATAGTGGAGGTGGTGGGGGACGGGGTAGGGAATATCTGTGGGGGGTGGGGTGGGGGTGTTGTTGGGGGAAGCAGGTGATGAGGATGGAAAGGAGGCAGGAGAAGTGTTCCAGGTCTCTGCCACGTCTACAGGGTTCCCCTCTGGGTACCTTTGCAGAGGCTCTGCCTTCCAGCTGGGCATTCCATTATTATGCCTGGTGACCAGATGGGAAGATGAAGCTACCAGAAGCTTGTTCAGTTCATTCCTCTGGGGTGCGCTTGGGAGGACCTAGGCTCTGGAGTCAGGCCAGGCACAAAGCTGCCTCCCCCATTTCCACATAGGATGTTCTTGGGCAAGTCATTTGTCTCTCTTGAGTCTTGGTTTCCCAATCTGTAAAATGGGTTACAAACTCTTTGAGAGGGTCACTGTGAAGTCCAGCAATAGTGTAGTCAGATCACCCAGCCCTGTGCATGATATCATGTATAAACACAATAATTGACTGTAACTTTTTTTTTCAATAATAGTAATTGCTCTGACTCTAGAGTCCACAGAGATCTAGAGATCTAAAGAAGAGTATGGAGTGAGCACAGCCCAGGGAAAACAAGACCTTCTTCCTTTGAGATGGAATCCATGTGGGCACAAATATTAAAATTCAAAGGAAATCATGCTCTCCCTGCTCTCCACCCAAATGAGAATGATTTGACATTTCCTGACAGGTTTTCCTCTTTCCTCCACACCATGTGGAATGGCCAGTTTCACACACCTGTGTTTTTAGTGAACTGTTTCAAGCATGCAGTTGCCTCAGCAATAGAAGGGCGACAGACAAAAACAGAAGCACCTACTCTGGGTCAGGCATGAGCTCTTGCATCTGCAGAGCATTCTGGAGCTTGAAAAGTCCAGTGACTTGCCCCAGCAAAGTCTGAGTGGCAAAGCTGAGTCTTGAACCCAAATCTGTCTGGCGCCGGCCTGTCAACGTCTGCTTTTTTTCTCATTGCCATTATTCCTCCCACCTCATTGACTCTTTGATTTAAAAAACGTATGCTTTCAAGCATAATACTGTTTACAAACTTGCGGTGGAGTAAGGTGTGTGTGTGTGTGTGTGTTAGTGTGTAGTGTATAGTGGGTTTCCCATTCTGTGTGTGGCTCTGTGCATGAAGGAAAACATAAAAACACAACGAATGCCCCTGAGTTGTCTCACATCAGGAGAGTGGCTGCCTTTTCCCCCACCCCAGGGTGGCTGTGGCATTGTGAGCAGACTGCAGACCCCCCAAGCAACCAGAACATTCTGTACCTTGTGGCAATTAGTCCCCACTTGGCTTAAGGACTCCGACATCAAAGGAGGTCTCCGCCTGCTGCCCAAGGGAGGCCAGGGGAATGCCTCCAAACGAAGCCCTTTCCCCTCATTAGGGGGCTCCAGCCACCAGCAAAGCAGACTCGGACAACAGACCCGGCCCCATCAAAGGCCCCCTTCCCCCGGGAAGGCCTCTGTAATCTGGGGCCTGAGTACGCCCTGCCCCCTCCCCTAGACCAGCTCAAAAGCCGCCGTCTGGGGACACCTGACTACTCTCCAGTTCAAAGCCAAGTGAATGCATTAACAAGACAAAACACCATTTTCCTGTCTCAAAATTCCTAGGGTCCTGCTTTGAGCTGCCTGCAGTTCAGGCCTGGAGGATACACAATCCCTCCCCACTTAGCCGTGGGGCCTGAAGTCAGGCCCCTCCTCTGTCTTCTCCCCAGCCTTTGAAAGCCCAGGAACACAAACAGGGGCTAACTTAAGCCACTCAGCAAGGCCTCTTCAGACCTAATCTCTCCTCAGTAAGGTAGGTGGCCAATCTGGAGCCAGCCCTCCTGAGAGCCAGGGCTGAGCAGGGAGAAAGCAGGCAGGCTCTGAGGTTGCAGGCTTCCTCTGCAAGCAAAGAGACTGTTTCTTCTGTACCAGAGCAAGTGATGCATGAGGAAGGGCTGCAAACAGTCTTCCTTCAGAATCCAGGATTCTGGAAGAAAAGCACCAGATTTAGCCATTTACTCATCCATCTACTCACTTGGTCACCCATCTGTCTATCTACACATCTACCAACCCACCTGTCCATCCGTCCATCCATCCATCCATCCATCCATCCATCCATCCATCCATTCATCCATCCTTCCTTCCGTCTGTCCATCCATCCGTCATTCATCTATTTCTCCATTCATCCATCTGGCCCACTGCATGCCAGATCCTGTTTCAATCCCTGGTTTTCCAGAAAGGAATTACATACAGATCCTGCCCTCAAGCAAATCCCAGTCTATAGGAAGAACAAACAATACCTCGTGGCTTAAGAGAGGGCTGTCTGAGAGGGAGCAGGGAGATCAGAGGATGGAGTCTGTGGTACTCAGGAAAATAGCACAGAAGGTATGAAACCTGGAACTGGAAGATGAACAAAAGCTTTACAAAGGAGAAAGGGAAAAGATGGCGTTCCAGGCGGCACATGCAAAATCACAGAGGCCTGAAACAGCCAAGAGTGTCGGTGTAGCTACTACTTGTTTGGCTCCTGCAGTTTGTATGAAAGAGTGAGGTCGGGGTATGAGGGGTGGATCATAAAAGGTGAGGCTGGGGCTAGAGAATGCGAGTCCCATCATTCCATGAACTCTATTCTTCAACAAGCACTCAGATCCACCTGCACACACACAAGTGCACATGCATACACACACATACACTTACACAAACAAGTTCCCACACATGCAAACAGCAAGTATATGCACCAGTACACAGAAGTGAATACCTTTACACACAACATGCTAATGCAAATGCAAATATGCTCATGCATGTGCAAGCACGTGCACAGTAATGTGCTCACATGCACGTAAGCACATCTACCCACATTCGAACATGCTCTCATATACACACAAGCGTGTGATTACATACAAACTCACACATATGAAATGTCCTAGCGTATATACTCAAACCCTAACACATACACACAAGCAAACAACCGAAACCCACTATGACATCCATGTTCACCCATACAACCTATGTGTGTGTGTGAACATGCGCAAGTGTGCAATGCGTACTCACATGCACACAGCACCAGGGAAAGGCCAGGAATAGGAGGCCTGCCTCTAATTATTCGTCTGTCATAAAAATGTGCCCCAGGCAGTGAAACTTGGCAGAGCTGGGCCATCAGCTGTGCTTGGGCTGGAGCCGGGTGTTCCTGGGCTTCACTTGGCTTTGCCAACATGGCAGGGCTTCCCGTCCTGATGTCAGCCTCCTTTCCTTTCCTAGCCCTCCTGAGCCAGTGCTGTTCCCACTGTGAGAGCTGCCTTCTACAGCCATTGCCTTGCTTGGGTTATGAGACAAGCCTGAATGTGTTCAGCATCCCATCACAGGGCAGAATGGCCAGAGCCAGCCCTATGATGTTGTCTCCTGGGCAAATGCCCAGCCAGCTTTGGGCAGGGCAGCAACATTCCAGGTGCAAGACCCAGTGGGCTTCATCCTACTCTTCCAGTTCCATCTTACAGGCTTCCCCAACAGATGCCCTCTGCTATAGCCACCCTGGATCTTCCCTGGACCCCATTTAATTCCTGATGGGATTGGTCATCAACATCAAGCCATAGCTCGATGCCTCTGAGTCTTAGAGACTGGGGTTTTCCTGGAGAGATAAGAGGTGGGGTATGATGGGGGTGACATTAGCTGAGCTCTCTTCATTCAAGATCACTGTTGAGGCACTGTTTTACTTAGCCATGGCTAAGAGAAGCCATGGCCTTTCTCTGATTCCAAATCCAGTCATCCATCCTCCAACCCACTTCCTGCCCATCCCACTTCCTGTATTTTTACATCTCCTCTGTCTACTCATCTTTCTATCCAGCCATCCAGTCACAGATACAATTCTTAAACAATCTACCCATTTACCTATCCCCTAAAATTTTCAACCATCCACTGATTTCAACCATCCTTCCACTGATTTACTCATTCTCCATCTATTTACTCATTCATTTTATATTTGTCCATCCACCTACCCACTCAGACATCCATCCGTTCATCCATTGCTCATCCATCTAACCATCCATGTTTTGAACACCTATCTGTCCAATCATCTGCTCATCCACCTGTCCATCTGTTCATATATCTATCCATCTGTCTATCTGTTTGTTCATCCATTCAGCCAGCCAGCCATATGCTGATCTATTCATAGACACTGAAATAAAAAAGACCTGGATTTGAATCCTTACATCACCACTTACTACCAGTAGCAGACACTGTCATTTCTCTTCCCACATCCTCCAAGTCCTTACCATCTCAATGCACATAGGTCTGAATTCCAACTACCAGAACCTAAATCTCTTTGCCTGAGGGCTTCCTCTGCAGCTGACCGTTGCCTGTCTATGTATGTAGAAAGCTGGAAGTGATGGGACATTAATACCCCTTGGAGGCAACCCCCAAGCAATGACTAGCCAGAGTTGGTGTATAAATACCCCAGCTTTGTTGTCCTTGGGTGGGATGACTCTGAAGTGGGTGTTCTTTACTGGTGCCTGGAGTTTCCAGAAAGATTAAGCTCCATTTTCCCACAGTTGTCACTTGCTTGATACCATACCACTTTGTTAATTCACCTCCCAAATAAATTACTTGCATTTATATCCTTGTTTCAAGGTTGGCTTCTGGAGAACCCAAACTAAGGCACTACATATGTGACTTGGACAGATTTTTTTTTTTTTTTCTGAGACAGAGTCTCGCTCTGTTGCCCAGGCTGGAGTGCAATGGTATGATCTCTGCTCACTGCAACCTCCGCCACCCGGGCTCAAGCAATTCTGCCTCAACCTCCCAAGTAGCTGGGATTACAGGCGCTCACCATCACGGCCAGCAAATTTTTTGTATTTTCAGTAGAGACGTGGTTTCACCATGTTGTCCAGACTGTTTTTGAACTGACCTCAAATTATCTGCCTGCCTCCGCCTTCCAAAATGCTGGGATTACAGGCTTGAGCCACTGCGCCTGGCCGGACAGACTATTTAAGTTAGTATGATGCATATCATTGGGTAAGCATTCAACAAAATTAGTTATTGCTTTTATTATACACTACTATTGGCAATAATAGTAATACATAGGAGATAGCGGAGGTAATGGTGATAATGTTGGAGGTGATGATGATGGTGGTGAGAGTAGTGATGGAAGAGGTTGTGGCAATGGTGGCGGTGAGACATTTTTGTAGGAGCTGGGCCACTTTCTGGGGTCTTCCTATGGATCTTTGTAAACCTTCTCACTTTGTCCCCTGTCCCCACATTTCAAAGCACAGTTTCCTGAGCAGGAACTTGAAGAGGAAGATCGTGAGGGAAGGGGCTGGGGGCTTGAGAAATGGCTTCCAAGTCACAGAGAGGAAGGGGAGAGGAAGGGTAAGCAGAGCAGAGGCTAAGCTAACAAGGCCTGGGTTTGTCAATAAGAGGTACTTCCGTGCTTGCTTTATTTTCCTCTTTAAATCTCTTTCCATTGAGAGCCAGGAACTGCTTCTCAAATGTTTCTTGTAAGAAGAAAACAGTCAAACATTGTCTTCTGAGCTCCTCACTGCCCTGGGATGGCCTGGGCACCAGGGCCTGAGAGGCCTGAGGGGCTCTAAGCTGTGGCCCAGCAGCTGGAGGCCCAGAGAGGAGGAAGAATACCCTAGGGTCACCCAGCATAAGTGGGGCTAAAATGGGATGTCTTGGCTTCCCATTATGACTTTAGCCAACATATCACAAACTATGACCCCTGAGCCACCCGGAGACAGAGAGGAAAAGAGTGAAAGGACCAGCTGGGCACAAAGACAGAAAAAGACAATAGAATACCAGGCCTCTGAGGTCTTGCAGCTCACGCTTCCCCCTCAACCCACTGGGGCCCTCGAGGAGCTTCCCAGTCCTTCCAGCCAGTCCTGGGAACTCCCCAAGCCTCACCTACCCCACCCAGGGATCCCAGAACGGGAAGGACTGCAGTTCTTGGGAGACAGACTCTGGGTCTCCAGGGTGGCGTCGTGGCAGGGCCCAGACTCATGCAGGGGTCCCCACCCCACCCCAAGGGATATCAACCACCATCACATGCTGGGGAGAGCAGACGGGCAGGGGCAGAGTGGCGCCAGGCCCTGGGCTGGCCACTGCAGGAAGACCTGCTAGCACCTGCGGGCACAGCTCCTCACCCCTGCCTCTCCCCTGTGCAGGCCTCATTAACACCCTCCCTGGGGCTGGGGGTGGAGGGCAGAGGGAAACAGCTGAGGCAGTGGAAAGAGTCCAGCTTAGGCCCTTAACTGGTCATGTGACTTTCACAAACCATCACTTTTCTGTGTCTCCAGTTTTTCATCAGTACAACTAGGGTCACAGCACATACAAAACAGAGTCCATTAAGGGAAGCCCACATGGAGCACCTATCAAGTGCCAAGCATGCAGTAGGTGCTCAATAATGGACGGCTGTAGTTATGTATCTCCAGGGCTTACAAAGCAGCCCCCTTCCTTCCCAAGTTCATGGCGTTGCAGGAAACCTTGGTCATACCTTCAGACTTCTCAATGGGAGTGTTTCCCTCCCCAGCTCACCAAAGCCCCCTAGTGGAGCAGAGCCTGGTGAGGAGTGGGCCCAGGTCTACACCCTAGGCCATGCCACCTCTCTGAGATCTGGTAAGTGGTCAGGTGTGTCCTGGCCCCAGGGGACACTCTTAGCTCTGCCGTGTTCAGAAAGCCTATCCAGCCTACTGGTGAATCCCTGTTTTCTCATCTGCACAGTGGGATAAAAACAGTATCTATCCCCACAGGGCTGTTGTGAGGGTGGAAGGAGAGAAGGGGTATGATGCTTAGAGAATGGGCACCTCCCTGTGCCTATGCACCAGCCCACCTTCACCAGAGACTGGCTCTGGGGGAGACCCTGAGCTGCTGCAGACAGGCCTGGGCAGCTCCCGGAAAGGGAAGGAGGAGGGAGGAGAGCAGAGAGTGGAGAGCAGGATGGGGTGGAGGGGGCAGTGGAACAATAGCCAGGCCTGGCTTGTGGTTTGCGCCCTGAGAGAGGTGAGTCGACGCTTTCTTGTCATCAGACTTTCCAGTCACCTGCCTGGGAACCTGAGGAAAAGATTAGGGAGCCAAATACATATTGTTTCTTTTGTTGGAGGTGCCAAGTTTGGTGGGATGAATTGGCCATCTGTTCTCCCAGCTACGATCTGGAAAGCCGGGAACCTCTTTGCTCTCCCAGTTGCCAGTTTCCATCACTTGCTAACAAAAGCCGGGGGTTGGGGAGGGAACTCGGACTCCCCTACCTCTCCATGGCCCAGCTGGCTGACCCTCCGTCGGCCAGGGCACCTGCTCTAGGTCCACTGGGTGCCCTGGGCCTCAGACTCTAAAACTTAAAACCTGTGCGTGAGCTGGAAAAAGCCCCCATGACCGGGGCTGACCCTGAGCCTTGGTTTCCCCACCTGTAGAGTGAGGGTGGACAGGAACCAGCACATCCTCTGGTTCAGAAGAGCAGAATCGATGGTGTCCTCTGAGGTCTGGGGAGGGAAAGGCCTTCTACATAGGCAGCCCTGGGGAAGGTCCAGGTGGTGCTCGCCCTTTATGGACGCTTTGCTTGTTCCTGAGCCCGCTTTGCCAGGGTCCAACCATGGGGCCGCAGGAGCCTTCCATCTCCCCTTGAGCAAGCTTCAGAGCAAGGATTCTCAGCCTGAGGGCTGGTTTTCTCTGGTTAATGGAGTTGAAAACCCCAAGCAGGGATCTACTTAATTTAGGAACTCCAAGAGGCCTGTGGCAGAATGTTGGGTGGAAACGCATTTTCCCAGGGACAGGGAGAATCATTTTTATCTGGTTCTCCAGGGACCCTGTGACCTTACAAAGGCTGAGAATGGGTGGTCTGGGACCTAGAGTTATCTAGAGTGGCAGCTCCAGATGGAGGGACAAAGAGAATGATTAAGCCCCCACACCTCAAATGCAGGTGGTGTGAGAGGTGAATGCAAGTAGCCCAGATGCCTCTGAGCAGATGCCGAGTGATGGGTGGTCAGGAGGGCAGTAAAGCAGTGCAGACAGATTTCATTCAGACTATCGCAATAGGGGAATAGAAATCTCAGTACAGAACTGGGCTCAACTCCGAATACAGCCCAGGCAGGTGGGAGTTTATAGCCGAGGAACAGGGAGGGGGTCAGGGGATGGAAAATGGCCAAGAGGAAACATCAGGGGTGAAGGGGATTCTTGCTGGAGGCAGGTCAGGGTGACCAGATATCCCCTGGGGCATGGTAGAGAATGAGGAACCTGATCAGATATGAGGGTGATCATATGTCAAGGTGCTAAAATTGGATTTCACAAGGAAGTGCCCACATGGGGTTAGGAGAAGGTTCTGGAGCCTGACTAAAGCCTATCCAAGCAAAGACTCTTTGTCACCCCTCACAGATAGCTGCAGACTGGGACCCATGCAGGAAATGTGACTTGCTATTTAGGCCTCACTTATGCTGTGCTAATGGCCTCAGCAGTCCAAGGGCTGACTTTGCAGCCTCCAGTCTCTATGCAAGTGATCCTGCTCCCTCCACTCCTCCTATTTCTCCAGAGGTCAAAGGAGTCCCTGCCAGATCACCCATCCACACTAAGCTTTCTGAAGGCTTATTTTATTTAACTTTTAGAGCAATGACAGACATTTAGGCCCCGTTTCACAGATGCGGCCACTGAGGCTAGGAAAAGTGGAATGACACAGCCAAAGCTGCTCAGCCTGCAAGGGCCAGAGCCAGGACGGGAGCCCAGGCTGTCCGATTCCAGTGCCTTCTACATGCAGCTCCAGCGCTGGTTCCTCACCCCCTCAGATCCCCATCAACAGGCCACTGACCAGCACTTGGGCCAGTCTGGGCACAGCCAGCGTCCAGGACTTCATGTCCCCTGCCTCAGATGGGCCTGCAAGCTGCTGGCAGGTAACAAAATCCTAAAATGATTCCCAGCCCCGACAGCTCCCCGCACACCCCTCCCCCACAGCGTGTCTGCTGTGCTCCATCCAAACTGATTACATCCAAACTGAGCCAGGGGGCTGGGGGAGGGATGAGAGCAAGCCGGCCTCGAGAAGACTTGAAAGAAAATTTGAAACACACGTGTGCTGCCCTGGCTCTGGTAACCCTAAGCCCTCAGCCCGTGTGGCCCAGCGGTCTCCAACCCCGCACTGCACCCCCATCCCCCAGCCCCACCACCTCCTCCCCGGGCCCCACCTGTGTCTCTGAGGGGGCTGTTTTCCAAGCTCAGCCCCTGCCTGGGGCAGCTGGCTGGGTCTCCAAGACCTGAAGAACTTGCAGCTGGGAGAGACCCCCACCGCCAGAGCCCCCCCTGTCTCAGAAGAGGACACTGACAGCCATAGAGGGAAGAAAGTTTGCCTGGGATAAAGCGGTGAATGGAGGCAACACCCCACACTCCGCACTCAGCGGGAGGGAGGAAGGTGCAGGCTGCTTAGAGCACGGCCCTTCCCTGAGCTCCGCCGGCCCGGCCTGAACTACACCTCCTTTCTCTCTTCCCTTGCACCCACCCTCATTCCCAGGAGAACCTGTCTCTTCTCTGCCCTTGCACCTGCTGCCTTCTGCTCTAACCCTTTCCCAGTGAGCCTGGGCTCGGGACCCTCCGGGTTCTGGGTCTAGAGTTTGAAGAGGGGGTGGAGTTGGTGCAAGCTGGCTCTAAGAGCTGGAGCCAGGGTTGGGAACCAAAGGTGAGTCCAAGTGACAGGCCCTGCCTCATGCTGTTTATATGGAACGTCCTTCTAGCAATCAGCTTATGGCCTTCAAACATGTGGCTTCAATCTTTCCTTTGAAATATTGGTGGTGGGGGGCGGAGGGCTGCTGCTGCCAACACCCACTGGATGGCTCTCTGTGCAGCCCAGCTGAGCACTTGTTGTAAACGAATCGCTCTGAGGCCTGTGCCTCTCGCCAATGTTACTCACACTTGGTTTGCAAGCAGGATTCCTGTGTGGGAGGGTGTGGCCTGAGAACAGGGCTGAGGGGCTGGAGGAGCTGTCACCGGGCAGCAAGGGGAAGGGCGTGGGGCTTCAGAGGCAAGCAGGGCTGGATGTGCCTCCTAGCTCAGGCATTGTGAGCTGGTGGTCATAGCCTGGGCAGCTGGCTTTACACCCCTTAAGGCTTTGTTTCTGCATCTGTCAAGTGGACACACAGGATCATCATATAATAAAGTGCGACCATGACATGCGGCTTTAGCAGTGCTGCACACGACATGCTTAGCTTGTGCGAGCCCTCCCCTTGTCCCTCCCCTTATCTGCCCACCCCTCCTGAGGCCTATTGTCTGCTGCCTTTTGGCCTGACTTCTGTGCATGGCTGCTTTCTGTTGGCTTCACACGGTATGTTCTGGAAGTCAGGAGAAAAGGATCTGGAGCAAAGCTTTGTCAGGGGTTGGTCGGGGAGGTTCTGGACAAGACCCTTTCCCTCTGAGGGCCTCAGTTCTCTGAGCCATAAAGTGGCGGTGGTGGGTGGGAGTGGGGTGGGGTGGCTGGATGAGAGGCCCCATGAGCAATTTCCTCATCTCATATTCAGGGGCTCTAGGAGGCCCAGGGAGACAAAAGTCCCAGGGCTTGAGCTCCCAAGATGGGATAAGGGCAGGGCTGGGGTGGTTGGATGTGAGTTCTCTGAGATGTGGAACAGGTGTGCTGAGCTTCCCTGGGCAGGTATGGAGGGTGTGTCCTCCTCACTTGGCCCCAGCCTCCCACTGCTGCCTCCGACTCACCTCTCCACCTACCCCCACCTCTCCCTCTTTGTGACAAACTGTCAAGTGACCTGACTCCTGGACTCCAGCAGACACACTTCTTAGGGTGACAGGAGTGTGGTAAGAAACATTTCCCTAACAGCTGCTTCAAAACCTCCAGGGGTGCTGTTAAAATGCAGAGTTCAGGGCCCCAGTCCGGACAAATGGCATGGGCGTCTTCAGAGACAAAGCCCTGGAATCAGCATCTTAGCTAACTCACTGGGTAATTATGGAGTGCATCCAGGTTCAAGGATCCATTACTGGTAAGGGGTGCAGGTTTTGGGGTTTGCTGGACCTGGGTTTAAATTGTGGACCTGCTCTCAGCTGGCTATGGGACCTTCAGCCGCAAATCCCCCCTTTCCAACCTCAGTTTTCTCATTTGTTAAGTAAAAAATAATTGTTCCCATTTCACAATGTTGTAGCAAGGATTAAATATCATCTGTATTAGGTTCCTGGGGCTGCCATTATAAATTACCACAAAGAGACAACTTAAAACAACAGGTCCGGAGGTCAGAAGTTCAAAATCAAGGTCTCAGCAGGGTTCCCTCCAAAGGCCCTACAGAAGAATTCTTCCTTGCTCTCCTAGCCTCTGGCAGCTGCTGGCAGTCCTTGGCATTCCTTGGCTTGTAGCTGCATCACTCCAGTTCCCGCCTCTGCCTACATATGGCTTCTTCTCTCTATGTTTGTCTGTGTCCAAAGTTCCTTCTTCTTATGAAGGCTGCAGTCACTGCATTAGGGCCCACCCTGATCTCATATGACCTCATCTTAGTTTGATTATATCTGCAGAGACTCTCTTTCCAAATGAGGCCACAGTCACAAGTATCAGGAGTTAGGACTCTTTTGAGGGGACACAATTCAACCCAGTGCATCATCCATGCAGTGCCTGGCCATGGAAGATGCTTATGGTGAGCGGATAGATAGATACAGAGTGAGAGCAAGAGAGGAGGGATGCTATGTGTCCTTGAAGAGACACATGCCCTCTCTGTGCCTCAGTCTTCCCATTTGTAACCTGGGAGATAAGAGTACCTTTTGGCTGGATGTGGTGGCTCACGCCCGTAATCCCAACAATTTGGGAGACTCAGGTGGGTGGATCATTTGAGTTCAGGAGTTCGAGACCAGCCTGGCCAACGTATTGAAACCCTGTCTCTACTAAAAATACAAAATTAGCCAGGCGTGGTGGTGGATACCTGTTGTCCCAGCCTCTTGGGAGGCTGAGTCAGGAGAATTGCTTGAACCCAGGAGGTGGAGGTTGCAGTGAGCTGAGATTGCACCACTGTACTCCCACCTGGGCGACACAGCAAGACTTTATCTCCAAAAAAAAGTATCTTCTTACCCTAGGTGTTATGAGAAAATGTCCACAGAGGACCTGGTGCACAGAGATACTCAAGAAATGGCAGTTCCTTCCCCATAAAGAAACAGTGATACCCTGAGGGACATGTGGTGGCTAGTGTCCACAGTGGCTTTCCCTTGTGACCGGGAGAGGAGGAATGGTGGTCAGGAAAGGTACAGTGCACAGGTTGGTGCTCTTCAAAAGCCCCAGGGTCATGGAGGGAGAGGGTTTGGTGAGCCATTGACCTTGGAGTCTGCGATGCATCCACCCCCACAGGTCTGAGCACGCAACCAGGTGCTGGTGTCCAAGAGCCAGGCAAGACCGTGTCGGCAGGCTGCATCTGGCAGAATGTTTTGTACTGGAGTGATTGGAAGTGACGGCTGAGCTGGGCGGGGAATGAGCAGGGCAGAGGAGCCAGCAGGCCGGCTATAGGCTCAAGCTGCAATGCATTAGTCCAGGGTCTGGGCTAGGGGTGGGGGATGGGGAGAGGGAGGTGACACCTGGGGAAGGAGGGGGTGCTTCTAGATGGGAAGCAAGAAAGTAGAACCCCTAGGGAAGACCCTGGAAGCCAGAGGGTGGGCTGACAGAGAGGCAAGGGCCGTGGAGGTCGCTGGGCTGAGAGTCTCAACCATGCATTTCTGTAGAATCCTCACAACCTCTGGAATCAGATGCTCGCCTAGCTCCATTTCACGGATAAGGAACCCATTTCCTTTTTCATTTACCTGCCTGGCTCCTCCTTCTCCACCTCCTATTACTCCCCCTTCTCAGCCCTCGCCACAAAACCACACAGCTTTTTGATATCTATAAGTTGAGTTCAAATCCCAGCTCCACTGCTTGCTGGCTGTTGGACCGAACAAGTCACTTCCCTTCTCTAAGTCTCCATGTTCTTATCTGTCAGAGAGTTCCAGCTTCGTGGGTGCTCTGGGAAATGGGAAGAAAGTGCATGGGCCATGGAAAATGGTACATAGTGGCTGCTCAATAGATGTGTGCTTCTTTGCACGTCTCCTGCTGCCCTGTAATCCAAGGCTCCAGCAGGCTCTGGCCAGTGACAGGGCCCCCATCTGGTGGGATGGGGACTCTACCCCAGATATCTAGACAGCCAGATGCAGACCTTCAAGCGGCTGCCGAGGCCCTCTGCCGACCTGGGTTAAGTGAAGGGGGGCCATCAGCAGCCAGACAAAAAGCCAGCTCTGCCTTGCTCTGTCCCTTCCCTGGTTCTTCCTTCTGGGATCCTTTACAGGGCCAGGCAGAGAGTGAGTGACAGTTTCCCGGGAGCACTTGCTCAAGATACCCTCGCACCTGGGAAAATGACAGTTGGCCTTGGAGCTGCCTAGGCCCTCAGCCCCCAGGTGGGCTGGTCCGCAGCCGCAATTCGCCCTAAGAGAAGATGAAACATAATTACCCTTTCTTCTCCAAGTCCAGGGGAGACCTCCCTCACCCGCTCGTCCTGGGAAATCAAGCCTTGTCTTCCTGTGGTCCCTGTTCCCCAACAGCGTTCCAGTAAATTAGCCAGCAGAAGGCAGGTCTCCTGTGGGTTCATCAAAAGTTTGCCCATGTCTTGGACAAACTGCACGGAAGAATACTCCTCCAGCTGCTCGCCCTCCAAGCACGGTCTGCGTGATAAAGATAATAATAATGTTTCTTTTGTCCTTCTGTGATGTGTCGATATGATTCAGGAAAAAATACCATGAATCCCCTCAGATGAGAAAGGTACGACTCAGAGAGGAGAAATGATCCACATAAGGTGAAAAAGCTGTGCAAGTAGCTATTGGAGCGGAGTCAGCTGCCATGATTCATGGCATCAGCGCACTTTGGTGTCCTGCCACGTTTCCAAGCTTTGTAGGAAACAATCTGATGGAACCAGTTGCTGAGTGGATGGAAGGGATATGGTGTAGAGGCATCATCCACTTCATCCTGCAGTGGGTTTGTTACCTGCCCCAGGTGACAAAGAAGAACTCTGTGATTCTCTTGGAAAAAGGGAATGGTTTGTCTTTGTGGACAATAGAGAGTTATAGAAATACCTGCCAAGAAACTCAGGAACAAGTTTACAGTAAAATTGCAGTCATTGTGGCTCTTCAGACTTCATGTCCTGAATACCTTTCACTTTCTCCCACATTGGCAAATGGCCCCTTTTCTGGTCCTGAATGTCTGCTTACGGTGTTTCTTTAACTCACGCGCATTGCTGTACCACAGATCCTTTCCAGAATAAGACGAAGTACACAAACAAGCAGATATTCATTGACCATTGCTATTACTGCTTGGGGATTTTCATAGCTTCAATGAGCTGGGTGTAATCTGATCAGGGCAGGATTCAGTCTGATGACCAAGTGCCTTGGGGAAAAAGTCACCTGAGACTGTCCACACAGCCAGACACAGCACCTGTTACCAAGTATTTACTGAGCACCAACTATATGGCAAGCGTTGTTCTAGGTACAGACATGGAAAACAAGATAGACGATGTCTACTTCCTCACAGGGAGACAGACAACAAACAAATATTTAGATAATAGCTTTATTTTAGATGTGACAAGTGCCAAAGGGACAGAGGCAGGTTTGGAAGGAGTGTACTTAGGGCAGGCAGGAGGTTCCCTTGAAGAAGAGACACTGGGCCAGGCCCGGTGGCTCACGCCTGTAATCCCAGCACTTTGGGAGACCGAGGAGGTGGATCACCTGGGTCAGGAGTTTGAGACCAGCCTGGCCAACATGGTGCAACCTCATCTCTAGTAAAACTACAAAAATTAGCCGAGCATGGTGACGCACACCTGTAATCCCAGCTACTCAGGAGGTTGAGACAGGAGAATCGCTTGAACCCAGGAGCCGAAGGTTGTAGAGAGCCAAGATCATGCCACTACACTCCAGCCTGGGCAACAGAACAACATTCCATCAAAAAAAAAAAAAAAGAAAGAAAGAAAGAGGAGAAGGAGAAGGAGAAGGAGAGACATTGGAGGTAAGACCAAAATGCTAAGGAGCAGCTGTGCAAAGAACTGAAGGAGGAGCACTCTAGGCAACAAATGCAAAGGCCCTGGGGCCAGGGGGAGTGAGATGCATTAGAAGGAACTTGTGGCAGAAATGTAGATGAGTTCAGAGAAGCTGGCAGAGGCCATATCACCAAGGATTAGAGGCCTGCGGTGAAGAGCTGGGCTTTTTCTAAGTGTGATGTGAAGACACTGGAAGGTTTTAGCATGGGGTATGATATGCTCTTTGCACTTGTCACTCACACAAATGAGCTTTACTTCCACTAAGTGGTGGGTTCATATTTGAGAAGCCAGCTGCTTTTTCAGAGTGATAATAGTGCTTCGAATTCTTCAATTTCCACATTTGCTTTGGAACTCTGCCAAGACCACTCGTGTTCGTATTTTTTCAAGTATACGTTTTAGTGTTTCTTCAAAGCAAGGTGTCTAGAACATTACTGGAATACGAATTTTTCTGGAATATTAAGGTTATTTTCTCAAAGAACCTTAGTTTTATGCTTATAGTCTTTTTAGTTACTTTCTCAAACTACATTTCAGAGAAGGACTTTGCAACAGAAGGGGGCTCGTTGGTAATTCCTGAGTAATGATGGTCATTGTTATCACTTATTGAGCACTAAGTGCTGAGCTCACTGGTAAGCATTTTGCAAATGTGGTTTTATGTAATTCTCACCATAACCCTTTCTCCATTTGTAGATATAGGATCTGAGGCTTAAATAATCGCCTTGATTAATATGAAATGCCTACATGTAGTACAGTCCTGAATTTATCTTTCAAGGAATCTTTCTTCTGCCTTCTGCATCAGGCACTATGCTAAGATCTAGAGACCCAGCAGTGAACAAGAAAGACATGGTTCCTGCTCCAGAAAGCCCCCTTTCTAATGGTGGAGGTTGCCTGGGAGACAGGCAATGACCCTACAGGAGAATAAAAATGAAAATAAAGGACGATCCAGAACACAAGAGAAGACTCCTGACTGAGACTTCAAGGGTCCAGGGAAGGCTTCCTGACTGGCGTGACTTGTAGGATGAAGAATCCTGAAAGATGGGAAGGAGCTGTTCTGGAACGGAGGGTGCAGCGGTGCTACTCCTCCCAGACAGTTAACACTTGCACACCTTAGAGGACCCCACGTTCCACCCACCATCACTGAGAAATGACAGCTGAGCAGGCTCTTGATGAATGAGTTGGAATTTGCTAGCTAAGGCAAGGGATTGGGTTGAGGAAAGGGTTTTGTAAAGGGTTGAAGCAGGGAGGTTTGAGAGAGCCTGAGGTAATTAAAGAGTTTCGAGTTCAGTGTGACAGGAGTGTGACAAGCTGGGGTTGGGAGGAGAGTGACGAGAGGTGCTGTTGATGTTAATTATTCCCACTTCCCTTATAACTTTCAGGAGATGCACAGGGTATTTGATCATCCTGTCTGGATAAATCATTTTGTAACACAAAGTGACTATATCACACATGATACTTTATCACCACTCAAATACATCAACTGGATCATGAAAATTTATTAACGTTTGTCGGTACAAGAGCTGAGCACCAACCACATTTTGTTATTTGAATAGTTGATATCTATCTACTGTGTAGAGTCAGAAAATTTGTAAATCGTATCTATAAATGTGTTATGTGATTTATAAATCACAAAACAAAATAATTTTAAGAAAAAAGTCTTGGCCGGGCGCGGTGGCTCAAGCCTGTAATCCCAGCACTTTGGGAGGCCGAGACGGGCGGATCATGAGGTCAGGAGATCGAGACCATCCTGGCTAATACGGTGAAACCCCGTCTCTACTAAAAGATACAAAAAACTAGCCGGGCGACGAGGCGGGCGCCTGTAGTCCCAGCTACTCGGGAGGCTGAGACAGGAGAATGGCGTGAACCCGGGAGGCGGAGCTTGCAGTGAGCTGAGAGCCGGCCACTGCACTCCAGCCTGGGCGGCAGAGCAAGACTCCGTCTCAAAAAAA
>NW_016814045.1:5747313-5749342 GCF_001698545.2 Rhinopithecus bieti | reverse complement strand
CGCGGTGGCTCAAGCCTGTAATCCCAGCACTTTGGGAGGCCGAGACGGGCGGATCATGAGGTCAGGAGATCGAGACCATCCTGGCTAACACGGTGAAACCCCGTCTCTACTAAAAGATACAAAAAACTAGCCGGGCGACGAGGCGGGCGCCTGTAGTCCCAGCTACTCGGGAGGCTGAGACAGGAGAATGGCGTGAACCCGGGAGGCGGAGCTTGCAGTGAGCTGAGAGCCGGCCACTGCACTCCAGCCTGGGCGGCAGAGCAAGACTCCGTCTCAAAAAAAAAAAAAAAAAAAAAAAAAAAGAAAAAAGTCTTGAAGGTAGCGTATAGTCTACAAACAACGACTTTTAGTAACAAATCATTAACTGAGTTGCCTAATAATCCAGGAAGGAAATTATGAGGATCTAAATGAATACAGTCACAGGTAGAATAGATTTAAGTAGTCTATGTGAATAACAGAGAAATATTCACTCTTTTTAATATGTTGCTTTTCCTTAACTGTCAATTTTTGTAACTGTGTTACAAAAGTAACAGACAATTACTCTTTACATCCACTAAAAACAGAAAGGGCCAACTCTGGCATCACTGCCTATGAGTTAGCCCTGTTCTGCAAGGAGAAATGCTGTAAAAATAAAGAAAGAAACAAACAGGAAGGATTTGCAACACATTTGACATAGGATCTATATCCTTAATATATAAAGAGCTCTTACAAACCAATTACAAAAGAAAACAAGACAAACCATATGCTGGCCCATAAAACAAGTGTCAAAAATTCAAGTGGATTTAAACCATATAAAGACTATCCTTTAAGAAAAACAGCAAATTAACAAAATGTGCATTATCATAAATATTATGATATAGTTGAGATCAAACCTTTCAGTTATAACAATAAATGTGAATGGGCTTAGCGCACCTTTAAAAAAAAGATTCAGAAGTTGGCTCACAAAACAAAATTAACTATGTGCTATATAAAAGAGAAAAATCGAAATTAAAGGGATTCAAAAAGGCTAAAAATAAAGTATACGTGACAAGTGGAAAAAAAAATCAAATAAGCGGGGAAAGTGATCCTGATATCAGGCAAGATAGAATTCAAGCCAAAAAGCATTAAACGTGACAAAGAAGGATACTTCTTAATGCTAAAAGCCACAATCTAGAATAAAAATTTAACTTATTAATATTTATGCACCAAATATATGACACTGCAACCATCTCCATGAAGCAAGAACTCAAGAGATACAAGAAGATAGAAACACACAAATAATCTTTAACACACCACTAATAATAATTTTCACTACAAGACAGATGATGGGGCAGGTAGGGAGAGAAAATCTGAACGTAATAAGATAGATCTTATAGAGATAGATTGAAGTCTATATCCTGACAACAGAGAAGTCTTAAATGCCCATAGCACATTCACAAAAAAGGATCATGAAGAAAACATCAGTAACTTTCATTAGAAATAAACATTATTATACAAACAATACTCTCTGGTCACAATGAAATCTTAATAATATCAAAAAACATACAGGTCCTTCTACCTGGAAATTATAAAGCCTATCAAACAACTCCTAGGTAAAAGGGAAATACAAACTGAAATAACAGAATTTTTAAAAATTAATGACATGAAAACAATCCATATCAGAATCTATGGGATGCATTTAAAACAGTGATCAGAGAAAAACTCATTACCTTAATACTTTACTCAATAAACATGAAAAACAAAATTCAGTTAATTAACTTGGTCACTCAAAAAACTAGAACAACAACAAAAACAAAGCAAACCAAAAGAAAGCAAAAGAATGGAAATAACAATGATAAAAGCAGAGATTAATGAGGAAGACAATAAAGACCTAATTAATAAATCAAAATCTTGGTTTAAAACAAATCAATAAAATGGACAAAATACCAGCTAATTTAATCAAGGATAAAAAGAAGAAAGCACAAATATACAAAATGTGAATGACAAGGAGAAAGATAAACATGGAATCAAATACAGATTTTTTTTTTTTTTTTTTTTTTTTTTTTTTTTT
>NW_016814045.1:5713815-5747065 GCF_001698545.2 Rhinopithecus bieti | reverse complement strand
GGATTACAGGCTTCACCCACCGCGTCCGGCCCCGAACAAAGATTTTAAACATATACACAAATACTTCGCAAATTTTGTTCAAATAAATTAGAGAATAAATGGTTATGAAAACATAAATGTATAAGATTATAAAAAGAACCAGATTTCTTGCTGCTGGAGAAAGAAATTATTTTAAAAATCCTATGGTGTTCAATTTTAATCTGAAATATCAGTATAAAGACATGGTTCTTAAGACATGGATAGAAGAGAAAGAGAGAAAGTGTGCATGTGTGTGTGTGTACGTGTGGTGTGTACAAGTGTGTTAGTAGCTTGGTCCACTAGAGGGCCTAGAAGCATTAACACCCCAGCAGTAATGAGCACAACTATCACCCAGATCTTGGTTTCTAAACATCATTCTCCAATAAAAGGAGCCAGGGTTATTTGGATAAGTGGATAAGTGATTCCAGGACAAAGACAGAGAAAAAATAAGATAAGCCTGGAACATCTTTTGTTGGCAAAAAATTTAAAAGATGTAGTCTTGTTGAAAGAACAACAGGAGCCAAACTGAAGAGCTCCTGATGGCCAAAGCTGAGGCAATCTGAGCAATGAAATAATGAAAGTAGTGGATTATAACCTGTACAATCAATATTCATTGAGTCCATATTGATATAAGTACTTGATTCAATAAATAGTAGGGGAGAAGGCACAGCTCTTTCATATAGTAGAATTCTAATGAATAAATGTTAGAAGGTAAGAGGAAAATAGAAAAGCACCATGAGACAAACACTGCAGTAGTAATTGTCACAGACAAAAATCCACTGATGGGTTCTAAGATTAATGGTGAAAGTGTAGGAAAAACAAATTTGCATAGCCTCAAACTATTTCCCCCATGACATTTATTATTTATAAAGAAAAATATATTCTCTTTATGATAAAAGCTATGCAGAAACCACCTTTACTAAGTGATTAAGATCATCAGTATGAAGACATGTCAACATCGTAAACTCTGTAATATCATGCACTAAGTAGAATCCAACTTCTGTATGTTCTTGTCAAAAAGACAAAAACCTCCAATCAGAAAATATCAGACAAACCCAGATTAAAGGGCATTTGATAAAATAACCAATCAATAATCTCTCAAAGTAGCCAGGTCATGACAAATAAGGAAAGACTGAGGAATTATTAAAGATTACAGGGAGCTCAGAAAAAACAACTAGATGCAACATGGGACCCCGGACTGAGATCCTGAGGTGGAAAAATGATTTAATGAAAAAAACGGCAAAATTAAAATGTGGTATTTACTTAAAAGTATTGTGCCAATGTTAGTTTCTTGGTTCTGACAATTGTACTGTAGTTATATAAAATGTTAGCCTTGAGGAAAGCTGAATGAGGAATGTATAAAATTTCTCTGTACAAATTTTGCAACTTTTTTGTAAGCCTAAAATTAGTTCAAAATAAAAGTAAAATATATTTAAAATAAAGTATGTTCCCTGAATTAGAATACAAATGTATAACAGAAAAAGATCTAGGAAATTCTTCAATATTTTAAAATTAAACATATTTCTAGATAACCCAGGGGTCAAAGAAGTAATCACCAGAGAAAGAAAATATTTTGAGCTGATTAAAAAGGAAAATATGACCAGGCACGGTGGCTCACACCTGTAATCCCAGCACTTTGGGAGGTCAAGGTGGGTGGATCACCAGAGGTTGGGAGTTTGAGATCAGCCTGACCAACATGGAGAAACCCCATCTCTACCAAAAATACAAAATTAGCCGGGCATGGTGGTGCATACTTGTCATCCCAGCTACTCGTGAGGCTGAGGCAGGAGAATCGTTTGAACCTGGGAGGCAGAGGTTGCATTGAGCTGAGATCATGCCATTGCACTTCAGCCTAGGCAACAAAAGTGAAACACTGTCTCAAAAAAAAAAAAAAAAAAAAAAAGGAAAATACAACATATCAAAATTTGTGGATACAGCTAATGCAGCAACTAGAGGGAAATTTACAGCATTCGCATTATTAGAAAAGAGTAGCAGTTCCAAATCATGACATGAGTTTCATCTTAAGAAATGAGAAAAAGAAGAGCAGGAGACTGGGTGTGGTGGCTCACACCTGCAATCCCAGTACTTTGGCACACTGTCTCAGGCAGATCACTTGAGCCAAGAAGTTTGAGACTAGTCTGGGCAACATGGTGAAACCCTGTATCTAACCCCCACCCAAAAAAAAAAAAAAAAAAAAAAAAAAAAAAGCTGGGCATGTGACACACACCTGTAGTCCCAGCTACTTAGGAAGCTGAGGTAGGAGGATTAGTTGAGTCCAGGAGGTTGAAGCTGCACTGAGCTGTGATCATGTCACTGTATTCTAGCCTGGACAACAGAGAGACACTCTGTCTCAAAAACAAAACAAAGCAACAAGCACATTAAGCACAAAGTATACAGAAGTAATGAAATGAATAAAATGAAAGAAAAAAAATAAACAGAAAACAAGCAATAGAGAAAAATCAATAGAAGCAAACATAGTTCTTTGAAAAGATCAACAAAATCAGTAAACTTCTAGCCAGACAGTTGAGGAACAAAAGAGGAGAGAAGACACAATTGTCAATATCATCAGAAAAAGAAAGCAAATCGCTAGACAAACGGGCAAAAGACAGGAAAAAGTATTTCAAAGAGGAGGAAATATATTTGGCTAATAAAATATGGAGAGATGTTCAATCTCATTAGTTACAGGAAAATGCACATCAAGGCTACTTGGATTTGCCAAATTGAAGAAACTTGACAATACCACATTCTGTAGATAAGACGGTTCAACAGGATCTCTATATATTGTTGGTGAGAGTAAGGATTGGTACAATCAATTTGGAAATCAATTTTGCTCCATTTTATAAAGTACACTTTGCATAACCTAAAACCCAGTAATTCCTATCCTAGGTATAGACCCAACAGAAGCTCGTTAGGGGAATCTAAATGCCTATCCATGGGAGAATGGGAAAATACATTGTGGTATATACACAGATGGTTATTTTACAACAGTTAAAATCAATACACTACAGCTACATGCAGCAACATGGATAAATTTTAGAAACATACGTTAAAAGAGAAAAAGCAAGTCTGGGATTTCTGGAACACACTTTTTATAACAAGAAAACTAAACAACATATTGTTAAGGCATAAATATGTATATGAAAAACTATAAATATGTGATTCAAAAGCAAGGAAATAACAAACCCAGAAGTCAGGATGGTACTTCCCTCTGGGGGAAAGCAGGAAGACAAGACAAGAGAGGTCCATATGGAGAAATGTGAGTTGGTGATCACGTTCTGGGAGGGCTTGGGTGGGCGCTGGCTTCGTCATGTTCCTTGTATAATGAAAAATAAAATTGGCTGGGCTCAGTGGCTCATGCCTGTAGCCCTAGCACTTTGGGAGGTTGAAGGAGGTGGGCAGATCACCTGAGGTCAGGAGTTCAAGACCAGCCTGGCCAACATGGCGAAACCCAGTCTCTACTAAAAATACAAAACTTAGTCGGGCATGGTGATGCACACCTGTAATCCCAGCTACCTGGGAGACTGAGGCAGGAGAATCACTTGAACCCAGGAGGCAGAGGTTGCAGTGAGCCAAGATTGCACCACTGTACTCCAGGCTGGGCGACCGAGCGAGACTCCGTCTCAAAAATAAATAAATAAAACAAAATAAAGGAGGACTGTGCATCAACGGATAATGATAGTACATGGTGAGCCAAGAAATTATGATGAATCTAATTACAATATGAACAACACGGGTTTGAACTGTGAGGATCCACTTATACATGGATTTTCTTCCACCTCTGCCACCCCTGAAACAGCAAGACCAACCCCTCTTCTTCCTTCCCCTCCTCAGCCTATTCATTGTGAAGACAGTGAGGATGAAGACCTTTATGATGATCCATTTCCACTTAATGAATGGTAAATATATTTTCTCTTCCTTATGATTTTCTTAACAACATTTTCTTTTCTCTAGCTTTATTGCGAGAATATAGTATACAATACACATAACACACAAAATATGTGTTAATTGGCTGTTTATGTTTTGAGTAAGGCTTCCAGTCAACAGTAGACTATTAGTGAAGTTTGGGGGGCGTCAAAAGCTATATGCAGATTTTTGACTGTGCAGGGGGTAGGTGCCATAACCCCTGCATTGCTCAAGAGTCAACTGTATATATTCCTGAGAGCCAAAATAAAATAAAATAAATGCTTAACAGAATCTCTGGCAAACAGTAAATGCTCAATAAAGTCAGCTGTTATTATTGTTTCTAGTCTCAGCCTAGCTGACTTCTAATCATTCAGCTTGGGTGTTGCCTCCTCCAGGAAGCCTTCTCTGCTCCTCCAGGATAGGCCAGGCTCTGTCTACTCCCAATCTCCCTACAGTCTGGGCTGACCTAGATTCCAGCACTTCTTTGGCTATGTGGGAATTGACTGTTTATCAATCTCTCTCCTATATTAAGCCATGTGATCCATGCTGCAGCAACCATGGCCTCTCTGCATTTCCAGCCCTTGATTTGCCTGGCACGTGATATAGTTTTGTTGACCAAGTGCATGAGTGAGTGGCAGGCAAGATGGTTCCCAGGCCCTGGAGAAGGGGAAGAGGTGTGGAGACTGTGGCAAGGGCTCAAAGTGTGGCTGTAGGCAGGAACAGACGGCACATGGCTCAGAGGTGTCATCAACCCAGGGTGCAGGAAATAAGGAAGTGAATTATCTGTTGGGAATTGAAAAGTAGTAATAAAACTGACTATAGGTGATCTGCTTTTTATTATCACCATGTGATGGCAATTCTAAACAATATCACTGATGGAGCCCCCCCACCACGCACACACACAAAAATTTGTTGGTCTTAGGTCTAAAGAACTTAGTGCTGAAGTTATTAAGTTTTAATAATATATAGATAAGTTTTACATTAACACATTATCATTACTTCTCCTTAAATAAATCTGTATTCTCCATGGAAGTTGGTTTGGAAAACTCCCCTCCTGTAGTTACTGTGTTTGTTTTCAGACTCAGTTCCTCATTCTGAACACAGCCCATGTCTCTAACCCTCATGATATTACAAACCCTGGCATTTGAATAGCAATAACAGAGTGACTGGAAAGATGGTAACACAAAATGTGTGGTCCTCCGACTCATTCCGTGGGACTTCTTAGAGTTTAAGATGAAAACATAACACAGTACGAACTGCAAGGGGCCAGTGTTTTGTTTGTTAAGTACCAATTTTTGTTTGTACATGAAATAGTTTACCAAATTTGAATAATATCTTTCAATCAACATTTATTCTTTTTAATGGTTAATGACTAAAACTGAAGAGTCAAATGAGAAAATAGTGATGACGTCTGATTGTCATATAATTATTACGGAAAATAATTGTGAAATAAGCAATTAAATGATCTGCACCGGATGCTACTGGCTGGGGTCCCAGGGGCTGGGGGCCAGGACACTAGCCCCGTCCTTGGCATCCTTCAAAGCTGTGGTCCCCGAGGCAGGATTTGTGCATGGCGCAGTCTCTGCTCTGGGTCACCCTGTTCCTGCTCCCACAGAAAGACAGGGGACCAGGTCGCAGCAGCCACGGTGGAGAATAATGTGGTAGTTGGGACAGGAGTCTGAGAGAACAGGGTGAAGGGACCCCTAAGCCAGTCAGCCAAGGCCCAGAAGGCCTCCCGGAGGGTGCTTAGAGACAAATGTAGAGACAGGTTCTCAGGGATGGAGGGCCTTTACAGATGACATTCTTCAATCCCCTATGCGGCATCACTGTTAAGAAAGAAATTCCGCCCTTGAGTTCGCTGTGTGACCTTGAATAAGTCACCTCTGGAGCTGAATTCTGTGTCCGAAAAATAGCGATAGCAACAATTCCTGCAATGCAGTGCTGCTGAGGGGACTAAAAGTGCTTAGCCCGGTGGCTGTCAGGAAGAGATAGTAGCAATAATGTCAGCAATAAATAGTAGTATACTTATTATTTTTCAAGAATGCAAAAGATAGAGGCCCAGAGAGGAATAAAGACCTCTCCAAGGTCACACAACAATGTGATGACAACACAGTACCAGAACCCAGGTCTCCTGACACTACGTCTAGTACTCTATTGACTACAGCCTCTGATTAAACGTGTTTGGAGCTCTCCAGAACAGGACCTGCATCTGGCATCTTCCATCTCCAGGAGCTGCTAGGGCAAGTCCTCTAAGCTACCCTCATCTCCTTTATCTACCCTGGCACCTTCTTTAGACAAAGCTCCTCCCTGAAGTCAATTGGGGTCCTTTGATGTGGAGAGAGAGGGGATTGGGGGAGAGGGTGTCCTGTGTATATGTGTTGGGGGCAGTGGTGAGGAGATATTAGGTGTGATATGTCTGACTTCAGAGGTCCAGGAGGGGGTCTAGAAGCTGGATTCTTGGAGAATCTGTTGATTGGGCTGTAGAGGGTTGTGACTCAGACAACCTGGCACCCAGGTGAGGGTCATTAACTCACAGGGGTCCAGACAGTGGACTGGGCAGTGTGTGAGTTGAAATTGAACATTACCAGGTCAGATGGTTTCCTAGGCTGGAGCGGGCAGTCAGGGCTAAAATGTTCCACCAGCAGGATAAACGAACCTCTCACATACTGACACCCAACTGCCTGCTCTTCAATTCCATCTCATGTTATTGGCCCCCAGCACACTTCATGCCCTGCCTGGGGCCTCTAGCATATCAGAGACTGCTAAGCGTATATAACATTCTCCAAGACATCCACTCTAAGCCAACCCCTGTCAGAGTACCCAGGGATTCACCCAACAGTTCTTCATTGAGCACCTACTGCATGCTAAGTGCTAGGGATAAAACAGAACACACAGGAAAGCTCCCTGCCTTCATGGAATGGCCTCATAGAGATACGAAGGACTATGGGAGCCTGGCCTGGCTTGCATAGAATAGTCAGCCTGGTGGGAGGTCGTGCAGAGGCACAGTGGAATGATTTCACTGACTCGAGAGAGTGGTGGCACCCAGGAAAGCATGGTCAGCTCCACCTGAGCAGACCAGGTGGAAAAGAAGAGTATTTGAGGCAGCAGGAACAGCATAAGCAAAGACACAAAGGTGTGAAGGAACGGGGCTTGCTTGGGGAGCCACAAGGGGTTTTCAAAAGTTCATGAAAACTGCATATTATGGGAAAACTATGTACGGATTTCAAAATTTTTTGCACCAAAATAAACTTGTGTTAACTTGTTATAAATTGTCTGAACATTTGAGGCACTAAGAAGGATGAGACATCAGTTTTAAATGAACTCCTATCAGAGCAACATGAATTCTGCTAAAATTGAAGCCAGAACAAACATCAAATGTATGGTGAAGCGTGGGTAGAAAGTGATGAAATCATTGATGCTCTATGAAAAGTTTGTGGGGACAATGCCCTCAAATAATCAGCAGTTTAAAAATGGATAACTCATTTCAAGAAGGGACAAGACCACGTGGAAGATGAAGCCCACAGTGGAAGATCATCCACTTCAGCTGCGAGGAAAAAAATGCATATTGTTCTTGCCGTAACTGACGAGGGCCAACAATTAATAGCAGAAACAATGGCCAACACCATAGACATCTCCACTGATTCAGCTTACACATTCTGACTGTGAGATTAAAGTTGAGCGAACTTTCCACTCGATGGGTGCCGAAACTGTTTTGCCCAGATCAGCTGTAAACAAGAACAGAACTTTCAATGGAAGTGTTAAACAAGTGGAATGAAGATCCCGAAGCATTTCTTCAAAGAACTGTAACAAGAGATGAAACATAGCTTTACCAGTACTGTCCTGAAGACGAAGCACAATCAAAGCAATGGCTACCAAGAGGTAGAAGTGGCCCGGCCAGAGCAAAAGCAGACTGGCCAAGAGCAAAGGGCACAGCAACTGTGTTTTGGGGATGCTCAAGGCATTTTGCTAGTTGACTTTCTGGAGGGCCAAAGAACAATAACATCTGCTTATTAGAAGAATGGTTTGAGAAAGTTAGCCAAAACTTTAGCATGAAAACAGCTGGGAAATCTTCACCAGAGAATCCTCCTCCACCACAATGACACTCCTGCTCATTTCTCTAATCAAACAAGAGCATCTTAAATCTTAAAAAAATCTTGTAAAATCTTAAAAAAAACTTGAAAAAGCCATCCATTTTCTTCGTTTAATCATGTAAAAAGAAAAAAACTGCCTTGACATGTTTAAATTCCCAAGACTCTTAGGTCTTTAGGGATGGACTAAATGGCTGGTCTTATTGCTTATAAAAGTGTCTGAATATAGCTAGGTATGGTGGTGCATACCTGTAATCCCACCTACTTGGAAGACTGAGGCAGGAAGCTCACTTGAGCCCAGGAGTTTGAGGCTATAGTGAGCCATGATCATGCCGCTGCACTCCAGCCTGGGTGGACTTCAGCCTTTGAGACGGAGTGAGACTCCATCTCAAAAAAAAAAAAAAAAAAGAAAAGAAAAGGGTATCTGAACTTGATGGAGCTTATGTTGAGAAATAAAGTTTATATTTTATTTTGATCTTTTAATTCCATTTTCCATGAACTTTTGAAGTCCCCTCATAGAAAGTGTCCCATATGGCAGGAGGAGTGACTTTGAGCCAGGTGACCTGCGAGACCTTGAGAAGCCCAAGAGAAGGTCTGGGAAATGCTGGTTGAGAGACCAGGGAGTTATGGCAGCCCCTGAACCTGCTGCTGCTAGAGCCTGCTGGTGTCTCAGTAGGGACCCATCTCCTACCCACCGTGGAGTGTGGAGAGCCCTGGCTGGACCCCTGTCCTGCCACTCACCCACTGCCAACTGTCACCAGCTCTGTGCCCCTCCCTGCTGCGCCAACATTTTCCTCTTGTGATGGATGGAAATTTCCCTGCTTGGGTCAAGTCAAATTTCTCCTGATTTGTTGTTTTACACACACTGAGGCTGGAGGCAGATCCCGCATGATTCATAAAGAGAAACGCGCTGTCTGTGAAGGAGAGTAATTTATAGGCAATGTTTCCCCTACCTTCAGAGATGAAAGTCACTGGGTAGGAAGAGGAGGAAAGGGACCTTCATCCACTCTCAGTAGCCAGCATGGCTTCTGACGCTCCCCAACAGCTCCTCCAACCGTGGCGTGAGTTTGTCAGCGTGTTTTGCAGAAGCTATAGCTTTCTTTGGTCACTGAGCACAAAGCTAGACCTGGGCGAGGAGGAGACAAGAGGGGCCAAGGCCCCCAGTGTCCTTTCTGGCTCTCCTAGCCCCTCCTGCCCCCTCCTTCCCCTCTACCCTGGCTCTCTCTCTCCCTCTCTCTCTCGTGTGTAAAAATAAATGAAGTCAGGTTTCCCAGCCCTTCTCATCTGGAGGGGGCGAGGGGAATGGGGCAAGCAGCCAACTGACACCCTCCTAACCTAAGCCATACATCAAGAAGGTTACAAGGCTGCCAGGGACAGGTCTAATCTGTGGCCACTAAGATTTCAGGGTTGGACAGATCTTTGCTGGGGTGGTTGGGTAGGGGTGGACTCCACAATCAGAAGAGGAGAAGACCGAATAGAATCTGTGGAAGGAAGGAAGGAAATGAGCGCTTACTGTGTCCCAGGCACTGTGCCAGGTACTTTGCACATAGAAGCTCAGTTGTGACCCAGTGAGGCAGTGGTGATAACCTCCATTTCATAGACAAGAAAACTGAGGCTCAGCGGGGGGAAGGGGTGGCGTCCAGAACTGTGGGTTTGACCACATACCCAGAAAGTGCCAGCAAGCAGAACATAGATCCCCTGGGTACTGGAAAGGGAGAGAAAGGGGGCAGAGGCAGAAGGCTGGAGAGGTTTGGGGTGCATCTGAGGATGGGAGTAGGGCATGAATGGGGCACCAGGTGAGAGTGAACTGAACCTGCAGGGGCTCATGGCCATATCTGTGGCCACGTAAGCCTGGATGCAGGTAAACTGAGTCGCCTCAGGAGAGTGATTTTCAGCTGTCCCCACGCCACCTCAGCCATGCCCCTTATCTCACCATTAAATCATACCTCCTGAACCTGGCCCCAAATTTTGTGCAAGCCCCATCCCCCGACCCCAGCAGACTGCTCCTTCAGGCCACTGTCCTGCAGAGCCTCAGAGACTCCACTGGGTTTGCTCTGCAACCCACATGCTCTTCCTGCAGGCTTGCGCTCTCACTCTTGCTCGCTTGTTCACTCACTGTGGACCATGCCTGGGCTGGGCTTTCACATGTCTGTCACCATGGCCCCTGCCTCTAGGTGCTCCTCATCTAGAGGGGGACATACCAGGGGGACATACCAGATGGGCAGGAGTCAGCAAGCTCCACGGAGAGGGGGCCAAGTCCGCCCAGAACATTCAGGGAAGACTGAACTGGACTTTGGAGAGTGAATAGGAGTTTGCTTGCCAGACTGAAAAAGGAAGGATGTTCTAAGCCCCAGAACTGCATGTACATAGCAGAGATGCAGGCAGCCATCCTATTCATTGTCCTTCATTTGCCCCCAAGCCTCCCTCCACTCCTGTGATCCTGACCCACCATCTTCTTTCTGTCACTGTCTAGCCCCCTTGCTGTTGCACGACCTGAAGCCCCTGCCAAGGCACACCAGGGCCACAGGCCCCTCTTGCCTTGCCCACGATGTCCCCTGGTAAATATGCTCAGGGACACATGAGTGAACCATAAATTCAGCCTTCTGGGGATGGATTCTGCTGAATAAAAAGCACATTCAGTAGCGAGAATATTTGTTTTTGTTTTCCTTCTCCGAGTAAATGGAAACATGCACTGACCTCACTTTTCTCACAAGTACAGTAGCTTTCCTGAGCGGCCGTCAGGCCTGGGGTGCCAGGAAAAAAGTGGTGGAACATTCAGCATTGGGAACAAGGACCTCAGTGGCAGCTGTGGCCGGCCAGTGGAATACAGCTGTCAGGCCGCTGACATGAGTTTCCGAGGGGTGGGGAGGATCCGGCCTGGGCCTCCCAGGGGGCCCTGAGCATCGCCAGGATGGGACTTTGAGACTGCTGTCTTCCCAATTCAGTTTCTGGCACTGCAGACAGAGGGTCGCAGGCAGACTGCAGGCTGGGAGGAGAGCCTACGGAAGGGCCTTGGCTCAGACCTGCGTTTCCATCCTGGCTGCCATTTCCTGGCTCTGAGGCCCTGACTAGTCATTATACTTTTCTGAGCCTCAGTTTCCTCAACTTCATTCCAACCTCATGGGGTTGTGTAAGTTTTAAATATTTGAAAGCACCAAAAAAGACTAGTCCTCAGTCCCTTCCTGACCAGCCCCAACATATCCAATTTAAGCCCCACCTCCTCTGTAATACCATCCAGACCCAGTGATCTCTTCCACCAGACTTTTTCCTATGGCCTTGTGATGATGAGCACCTTTCTATGACAGCAAGACATTCACCCACCCACCCAACCACCTACTGATCTATCCATCCATTCCCCTACCCATCCACCTATCCATCTACTCACTCACCCATTTATTACCCACTCATCCACCCATCCACCCATCCTCCTCTTAGCCATTCACCCACTCACCCATCCACCTATCCATCTACCCACTCACCCATTTGTCACCCACTTATCCACCTATCCATCTCACACTCATCCATCTACCATCCACCTATCCATCCACCTACCCATTTACCCATCCATCCATCCATTCGTTCATCCATCCATCCATCCGTCCATCCGTCCATCCATCCATTAACCCATTTACTTTCCTACCCATTCATCCACCCACTTATCCACCTTCCCATCCATCCACCTATCTACCCACCTGTCCATCCATCCATCTATCCACTCACCTATCTGTCTGTCTATTCACCCATTTACTTATTTACTCAGTGAACATTTTGAGCAGCTATGTGCTCTCCCACTGTTGGGAAGATGTGCTGTTCTGTCTGTGATCTGATGTTCATCAGTTTTAGACACAGTGCATACTGCCCCCTAAAGACTATGGGATTGCCCTCAGTTTCCTCTACAGCCATGGATGGCAGAGAACATTCATTTGGTGGAAAAAACAAACAAACAAAAAACAGACAAACTAGCTTAAGAAAATGGGAATTTAATGATTCATGTAACTGGAAAGCCCAGGTATAGGTCTGGTTTCAGATGCAGCTTGATTCAGGCCTCAAGTGCTGTTTCCAAGACCTCGTGTCTGCATCTCTCAGTTCTTCCCGCCTCCAAGTAGTAGCAATGCTGGCAGCAGCCGCAGCCTCAGCCTCACATCCACCCAGGTTGCAGTCCAGCAAGAAAGATCGAAAGTCTTCTCCAGAAACCCTACCTAGATCACATAGGCTGAGAATTGGAGAGAGATAGAACCCCAAGTTAAATGGGGAGGAAGGAATAGAAGATGGGAAGGCAAGCGCCAAATACCTGCTACACATCCTACATGCAGGCACTGGGGATCCCCAGATGAACGGGAAAGCTCTGCATGGCACCTAGAGGCTGACATCCAAGGGGAGGCAGCAAGCACATGAACCAACAAATGTAGAAATAAAATCACCTTGGATGGTTCAAATGATAATAACTGCTGGAGTGACAAACAGAGCAGTGTAGTTAGAGAAACTGGGGTGAAACTATTTTAAAGAAATAGTCAGGGAACCTGACATTGAAGTCAGTTCTGAATAATAAGTCATCTGGGCCAAGAACTGAAACAGAAACATTTTGGCAGAAGGAACGGCAGGTGCAAAGGCCCTGTGGTGGGAATGTGTAGTGCAAGTTCCAGGGACAGAAGAAGGCCGAGGGGCACAGCAGGGAGCATAACCCAAGAAGAAGGTGAAGAGGTTGGAAGGGCTAGATCAGAGAGGCTGTTGCATACATCGGTGTACCCACCACCCCGATCAAAGTGAAGAACATTCCCAAGCCCCTAGAAGCCTCCCTCTGCCCCTTCCTACTAAACCCTCCCTCCCACAAGAGGTAACCTCTATTTTGACTTTCGTCATCATAGATTAATTTTGTCTGTTTTTGAACTGTAAGTAAATGGGATCCTACAGTGTATGTTCTTTTGTGTTGCTCACCACTACGTGTACTTGACTCTCATGTTTCTGCACATGGAAATGATTCTTCCTTTTTTACTATTGCATAGTATTCCATTTTTTCCACTCTCGCTATGCTGGGAGGTGGGCAGTTTTTTGGTCGGATTATCCTCAGTTTCTTCTTCAATCAGCATCAGGCTTGGCACAGGATGGAGCAAGCCCCATTTTGGGGGTTGAGCTAACAATTCACCTGGGATAGGACAAGACAGGCCATCTAGACTAGAAGCTGCTAGATGCCCTCTCCTCCAGGCCTGACATCCCCTAGGCCCTGGCTGCCCCTCTCACCCACCTCCCTAACAACAAAGTTCAGGTGCTTGCACTTGGCCAGGCAGAAGTTCTAGTAAATGCCAAGCCCCAGAGTCCCTGGTGGCCAGTGTGAGGGACTTCGCGGGAAATGAGAGGAGCTGCGGCTAGCCGCCAGGCAGTGACTCTACCACCAAAGAATGTGCTCTTGGCCAGGGTCTCCTTCCTCTCTCTTCTTGGCTCCTTCAGGCGGCCAGGAGTTGGCAGGCCCGGGTGCAGATAACGTTGAGAGCCCCAGGCCCTCTTCTGTCATCGCCTCCCCAACGTGAAACTCAAGATCTTGTTTATTTATGAGGAAATTCTGTTCTGCTGCTCGACAAATGGTGTATGGGGTCCAGGGCACATGGAGCGTGGAGCCGGCCCAGCCAGGCCCCAGCATGCTGCGCCTCTCTGCTGATGCAAGCTCAGAAGGAGAGCTGGCAGCAACTGAAGGGCCGGCCCAGCACTCCCTGGATGCCTCCCCCATCCCTGGATGGGGCCAGGGGGTGGGGGATGAGGGGTCCTTCCTTCTCTCAAGCAGCCAGAAACCCCTTGCCTTCCCTGAGAGACCATAGGCAGTAACAGCCTGGTGGTTCATCTGATGAAACTGCTGCAAGGCCAGCGCCAACCCTTCTCTGGGATTTACTTCTCTTCCTACCTTCCTGGGAAGGAGGAATGAGATGGTGTATGTCAGTAACCAAGGGATGAGAGAGAGAAAATAAAATCTACCAATTTATTTTATGCTAATGCAAACCCACTACGTGCCAGGTTTACCCCCGGAATATAGTGCATTTACATTAGTACAAAATAAATCAGTTCAATTGATTTACCAACATTCAATTCAACTTGCCAACAATGCTGCCAGGTAGATAGGAGTGTCTTCACTTTTGATGAGGGGCTAAAGTTCAGAGTGATGAGATGACTCATCCAGGAACATAGAACTGGTAAGCATAAGAGATGTGACTCAAACCAGAGCGGGCCCACTCCATGTCTGCCATCTGGATGGGGTCGACTTGAATGATCACTCAGAAACAGCCAGGGTCCAGCTGCAGCAAACCATAGATGAAATTGTTTTATGTCTTACTCTAAATCTCACTCCATCATGCCTCCCTGCCTCTCAGAGTGGCATGTCCTTTCATAAGACATTCAACGGAGTCCCAAGTTGCAATGCAACATCCACTTCTGGATGAAGATTACCTGCTGCATTCTGTTCCCATTTCAGATTAATCTGATTGAAAGACATGGCACTGGCTGAGCCCTCTTGTCCAAACAAGGGTTGTTTGCTGAGCCCAAACCTTCTAGTAACATTTCATGTGCTTGGGTGGAATTGGTGACTATTGAGTTGTGGTGCAAGCATGTGTCTGTGAAAGTTGCCCTTTCATCTGTGCTGCCAGAGCCATAGACCCTAAACAATAGGGAAACACTTTAAAATGACAGAAGACCAAATATGTCAGCTATGAAGTAAGTATAAATGGGTTAAATGCTTTTATTAAAAGTCAAAGACTTTAGCTTCAAAACAACAAACAAGTCATTCTTTTTTTTTCTCTCTACATTTTCAAATTATTATACCCACACTGAGTCCCAAATCTTCAAGGACTTACCTCTGCCCTTCCCAGGCTACACGGACTCTTACATCTCTGATTTCCCCAATGCTTGCTTGCTTTACTTTTATTATAAAATATTTCAAACATACTTAAAAGTAAAGAAAATAGTGTGACATCCATTGATCTGCCACTGAGATTTAATCAACACTGATACTTATCATCCTTTGTTTCAGTTTTTATAGGGGTAAAAAGGTAAATCACTTGAAGATGATTGTGTATACTTTCCACACACATTTAATAACTTTTCTACGTATGGATGCAACCACAAACTCTATGTGGAATCATTTTGTATTTTTAGAACTTATCTAATAATACCATGTTACAGATATGGTATATCCTTCCGCAACTTGCTTTTTTGAGAATTGGATATATTGAGACACATCGATGTATTACATTGATGTGACTTGCCAAACAATGCTCACCGTATACATAAATTATAGATTGTTTGTCCATTTACACATTGATGGACAACCATTTCTATTTTTTTGCTATCACAAACAGCGCTTTGACGAATGTCTTCATCATAATCCCTTACAAACTCAAGCTAGTATTTCTCTGTAATTCTCTGGAAGTGGAATTTCTTAGTTGGGCTGGTTTTAACACATCTGATGCCTCTAATCTACTCTGCACTTTCTTCTCTGTGGATGCAGTTAAAGTGGGCTTCATAAGCAGGATTTGGGTTGAGTCTTAGAACAAGAGAAGTCACAATGTTAGAAAGAAAAGTGAGCAGGATTCCAGGAAGAGGGAGTCACCAAGAGTAAGGGTCACATGGCAATAGGCCCTGTCATGCCCTCTACTGTTAGTTAATCCTACGGGCTGGAGTGTATGGGCATCTGTCATTGCAGCTGAGGATATCACATCCTTGGGTTTGTTCAGTTGGCATTATACTCATTCTTGTACCCCTCCCATTTCAGAGCTGAAAGCCAGTGGTTTCCAATCCCGGCTGTGCATCAGAATCACCTGGGGGTAGGGGTAGGGCTTAAAAAATATACAGATTTCTGAGCCCGCACCCAGAGATCCAGGCTGAAGAGCCTGAGACAGGCCTGGAAATCTGTACTTTTTAAAAACCTCCCCAGGGATTCTGATGCTTCCAGTATGCAACCCTGGCTTTGGGGGAGGCATTTATCTAAATTGCCAAGATGCCTATTGGTAAAGTTGGCATTGCCAAGGATGTGACCTCTGGTTATGTGCCTGGAACTGGAACTGACTTTCCCCAATTATCCCACTGCCCATCACTGTGCACTTGTGAGCAATAGTTTGTGGTTGTGGACTTCTCTGAGATATCTCCACAAATCCTGCTGGTGCTCCTTGTATGAAGTCTTGTTTCCTGTATTGAAGAAACATGGCAGAGCCAGGGAGGGACTCGATTGTGTCTCCCTGCTGAAATGAGGCAGAACCTTGCCTTGCCCTTCTTACTGTCTCCACCAGATGCCTGGCTGGGTCACCGGAGAGCTGAAGACTGTACCATTGCCCATAAAAGAGTGGTAAAATGATACAGTGCAAACAGTACTTTCAATAAGGAGGAAACTGTTATGCTCCCCATTTCACAGCCAAGGAAACTGAGGCACAGCTAGTAAGTGGTGGAGCTGGAATTTCACAAGGTGAACTGGCATCAGTACCCATGATGAGAACCATTCTGCTGGACCCTGCCATCTCCTCACTCTAGAATGAGAAGTCTCCCCAAGGCACTGTCTCAAAACATACCCATGCCTGGTCCCTCCTGTCCTAGGGTAATGTGGGGGTCTCCAGTCTATATGACACCTTCTCTTATCTCAGTCCTTGCATCTAACATACATTGCAGATGTTCATGTGTGAGTAATAACACTAATATCAACCACAACTGCCATTGCCTAAGTCCTTACCTTGACTATGTGCCAAGCCCATTAAGAGACAGTTTATATGGGTTATCACATGCAGCACTGACCATCACCACCTGCCAAGCACACATTGCAAGGGGCATCCTAACAGGCCCCCTGTGAGAGGTGAGGTCACTTGGCCTAGGGTCACTTGGCCACTCAGCTGAACTTGAAGAGCCTCTCACTCAGGACCCTGTTCTTTCCACACTTCTTGTGGCATCTAGCTCCTTCCTCAGAATGAGGTCAATGCATCGCAGTAGCAATAAAAATTCAGCAACAATACAGCTCCTTCCTTGAGAGAAAGGAGCCCTTCCCCAGAACTGGAATGATTACCAGTTCTCTGGACTTTCCTTCCAAGAGCAGAAGGAGCCAGAATATCTTGACTGTGGCTTTTTTTTTTTTTTTTTTTTGTTTTTTTTGTTTTGTTTTGTTTGTTTGTTTGACGAAATTTCACTCTTGTTACCCAGGCTGGAGTGCAATGGCACTATCTCAGCTCACCGCAACCTCCACCTCCCAGGTTCAAGCAATTCTCCTGCCTCAGCCTCCCCAGTAACTGAGATTACAGGCATGCACCACCACAGCCGGCTAATTTTTGTATTTTTAGTAGAGAAGGGGTTTCACCATGTGATCTGCCCACCTTGGCCTCCCAAAGTGCTGGGATTACAGGCGTGAGCCACGGTGCCCAGCCTTGACTGTGGCTTTAACCATCTTGTCTAACTCTGAGCTGGTAACTGCAGTGCTTCCTCCCTGCCCAGTGCCCACTGCCCACCCCAGGCACATCCACCCCCTGGTCTCTTCCCCAATACCAGAGCTATCTCTTTCATGTGCGAATCTGCTGTTGTCTCCCCTCCTCAGAAAACTTCAGAGGCTCCTTAGCACCCTTTCCCTCTCTGGGTAAGACAGCTGAATGTGCCAGCTCTCAGTACACCCTAACTTGCTAAGACATCCACGCAGCGGATGCCTCATGCATTCCTTCACAAATTGAGTGAGCTCGCCTGGGAGCTGGGGATAAAGAGGTCAATAAAACTAGGAATAGCTAATATCAGGCACAGGATAGACACTCCCTAACACTGTTGTCACTGGCCATGTGGGGCTGTTGAACACTTGAAATGTAACTAGCACTGCTAAGAAACTGTATTTTAATGTTAAAAATTAATTTAAATGTAATAGCTGGGCTGGGCACAATGGTTCATGCCTGTAAACCCAGCAGTTTGGAAGGATCGGGAGGTCAGGTGGACCACCTGAGGTCAGGAGTTCAAGACCAGCCTGGCCAACATGGTGAAACGCCATCTCTACTAAAAATACAAAAATTAGCTAGGTGTGGTGGCAGATGCCTGTAGTCCCAGCTACTCTGGAAGCTGAAGCAGGAGAATCACCTGAACCCGGGAGGCAGAGGTTGCAGTGAGCCGAGATTGCACCACTGCACTCCAGCCTGGGAGACAGAGGGAGACTCCATCTCAAAAAATAATAAATAAATAAATAAATGAATGTAACAGCTGATAATTTCATTACTGAAAAATTTTACATAAGTTTGGGGGTAACTTAGGTATGTGAACCTACTTTTCCAACTGTGGATTTTATAAAACCTTGATAGACATCAAGCATTTCTAATAAAGATTTAGCACATGAATTGAGATGTAAGTATAATATACGTGCTGGATTTCAAAGGCTCCAGACTGAAGAAAATAATGAAAAATATCTCATTGATAGCATTATATACATTGTAGGTTGAAATGACAATATTTGAATATAATGTGTTAAAATATATTATTAAAATTAATTTATCTATTCATTTTTGAATGCAGCTACTGGAAACTTTTAAATTATATGTGTCTCCCATTAAAATTAGATTGGCCTGTGCTGCTTTAGACAGATCACTCTGGGTGGCCACTACTAATTAATCAGAGATGGCACATTGAGGTAAAATCTGTTTGTCATCCTTGCAGTGCCTGCTTAGTGGAACTCGCAGGGCAGTTGGAGAGTTGGCCACTATAACGTGGGAAGAGATACAGAAGGTTTTGCCAGAGCAGAACATTGGATCCATTCGCTTTGCCTAGCAGAAAGTTTGGGAAAACATTTTAGGGCGTGGCGTTTGAATGAGGAAAAGCATTCCAAGCCAAGAGAACAGCACCAGCAAAGGCAAGAAGGTGAGCACATGGAGAGCAGGTGCTGGATGGGCAGCTGTTTAATGAGGCTGCAGCCTAGAGCTACGTGGGAGGATGATTTGAAGATGCTTGAACTCTGCTCCTACGTGCTCACGGCTGAGGGCCTCCACTTCATTTATTCCCCTCCTTGTTCCCCTTTCTAACTTCCCAGCCTTTGGTGAAGCTGAATACAGAGACTAAAGTGCAGACAGGAGCAAATGCCAAAGCTTTGAAAAACAGAAAAGCCTTCAAATACTGAAAGCAGACCACCACAGACAGCTAGAGCGGGAATGAATTCATTGGTAGGAGTCAAGCTGTAGTGCCCCGTTGAGGCTCATATTTTGGCTCCATGGGTGGCTCATTATTTTTATTCATTGATCCATTTATTCATTCGATGTTTTTTAACCACCTAGTAGGCACAGTGAGTTATAGGGACTGCAAAGGCAAGGTCCTAACACTCCATTGGTTTACAAAGGTTGGGAAGTCAAGACATGCTTATTAAAAATTTAACTAATACTACAAAGGAACATAGGACAAATCTGGTATAAAGTAGGTGCTCAATAAATACTTTCCAAGGCATGCACAAGGATGTTCATTGCACTATTGTTTATAAGAGCATAAACTAGAAATAACTTAAGCTTCCCTCAATAGGGAAGTGGTTAACAAACTGTGACATATCACCACTAAGTGTTTCTCTTTTGCTGAGAAGGTGGATGGGTGGATGGATGGATGGATGGATAGATGAATGAATGGATGGACAGATGAAGGATGGGTAGAAATTCCGAAGAGGAGAAGAGAAAAAAAGTGAAGTAGGAAGGCTAGAGAAAGTGTCACAGAGAAGGCAATGTGGGAGAAAATGTCTGGCACATAGTACATAGTCAGTAGAAAATGAGTCCCCCCCAGGGCATCTAGTAAAATAAACCCCTCCCATCCAAAGATCCCCAGGATGGTCCCTCTGTGCCTGTGAACACATCTCCTCACAGCGCTCTGGCTGCACCCCTGTCTCCTGTGGCAGCTGCACTTAAATCCTGCAGATGCCAAACTCTCATGGAGATTTGTGGCAGTAATGGGGAGAATGGCCCTCTCCCTCTTTGAGTCCTACAGCAGGGCTTCCTGGGCCCAGTGTATTACAGAACTTTCCATTCTACCCACACAGCCTGCTGCTAGCTTGTTGCTGAACCCAGATATGAAGCCACGGACTTGGGCTGGGGACAAATCCAAGGAGTCATACCTGTGCCCTTCTTGCGACCTCCCAGGTCAGCTGTCTATGCCCAAGTCCTTCTTAAGTTCTTATTCTCTCCAGGAAACTCCTCATGGCTCCTGTACATCATGTCTGGTGGGTCCATGCCCCCAGTTCAGCAGACCTGCTCAAAGGCATGTCTGATTTCCATGCATATTGAGTCAGTCCTACTCCTACATCCACCTCCTGCCCTGCCACATGCAGACATGTGTGTGTACATGTGTGCTCACTCGTATGATTTAATCAGCAAACTGACGTTTGGGGATTGGTGAAAGGAATGGTCCTTAAGATGAAATTCTCCTTGCACTGAGAAGACACCCTAAGCAGCTCCCTCCTTCCTCTGCTTCTCACAAAGGAAGGACCATCTCTCCCCCATGCAAGCACCCTAAGCAGATTCCACAGGGAAGGGGGTCCTCTGCCTTGTGACTGCCCCTACCCCCCTCTCCACTAACAAAGAGGACAAAGCCAGGCACACCTCTCCTTCCTGTCCACTAAGTACAGGCCTTGCTGCCTCCTACATGAGCCTCATCCTACTCAACCCTTTGCAGCCTCTGAGCTCAGGGGAACCATGACAATTCTGAGCTTTGACCTTCCGAAAGATTCTCAACCGACATCAAATTGGTATGTTCTCACCTTGACACTGAGAGGTGCCAAAGGGAAGATTTTCATGCCTGTTTCATAAGCAAAGACCCCGAGGTCTTGGATGTGAAGCTTGCGCCTAAAGACATAGTAGAGACCAAGAGAGTGTGTTCCTGGGGTTAGCCTCACCTGCTTATTGCTGAGAATATGAAGACCCACTTCTTAAGGATCGGGGCAGGGCTGGTTTTCTGAAGGCTGAGGATTGTAGTGGAAAGAGCACTGGCTTTGGAGCCAGCTAAGCCTGAGTCCAAATCCTGCCGCTAGCACCAGTTCCTGGGTGGCCTTAGCCAAGTCATACCTGGCCCTATGGGGTCACACCCTCACCACCACCACACCCGCACATATAATACCTGAGAGGGAGCAAGGATGTCATCAGGAAATACCTTAGAAAGCAACTCAAACACCAGGTTAAAAAAAAGCCACACATCTAGATGTGTACAAAAAGCTGTTTTTTTGTGTTAGCATCAGAGATCACATGGTACCCAGAATTCCAAAGGAGAACCATTGCCACGAAGGCTGTGGGAGCTCCTAGCTTGACCATTAGGACTTGAAAGTTGTAATGAACTATAGGTAACTTGGGGCTACCAAACATTTGTCTATCTTCTGTATGAATACCCTAAATCCCTCAGAGAATCACCACTCCCTCTTTGCATGGAGTCTTGGTGGAAACCCAGGGGCTGGCTAACCATTAAGAAAGCCAAGGGACTATATCCTTTATTTTGTAGACCTGGTATGGTAGGAGGCAAGTATATGACAGCCAGAGGGAACTTCCTCCTAAAACTCTGCATCTTGATACCACAAAAAAGGGAGAATGGCCAGAGGACACTTATCTTTGCAGCAGTGGCTGACTTTATAGGTCCAGCTGCAAGATGGTTGCTATGGTTCCCGGAGATGCCTGAGATGCCAGACAACCTTCTTTTCTAAGCCTGCTCCTCCTACATCCCATCAATGTTGTGGTTCTTCGGCATCCTTCTAATAGCTACCCAGCCTGCACTGTTAACCAATCCTGGTTTCTGTTGCTTGCAGTCACCAAGCTCTGACAGAGAGGCAGACATAGAGTAGGCACCCAGTAAGTTATTTGTTGAATGAATGCAGGAATGAATGAGAAAATGAATGTAAGTGTAATGCATGTGTGCATGAATGAATGAAAGAACATAATAACGAATGAATAAAGGAAGCTCCTGCCTGTCTCTCTATGTGCTTATCTCACCACACTTCCCACACTCTCTGTCAACAGCTGCAAGGAGCTTTATTTGGCTGCCTCGATGTTCCAGGCTCCCTCCCTCTATAGGGACTTGGCATGTGCTGTACCCTCTCCTGAGATGATCATTCCTCCATTTACCCTTTTTTTTTTTTTTTTTTTTTCTGTGTTAGGATCTTGCTCTGTTGCCTAGGCTGGAGCACAGTGTCTCAAACATGGCTCACTGCAGCCTCGACGTGCTGGGCTCAAGTGATCCTCCCACCTCAGCCTCCTGTGTAGGGGAGACTACAGATGCATACCACCATGCCCGGCTAATTTTTTTATTTTTCATTTTTTGTAGAGACAGGGTCTTGCCATGTTGCCCAGGCTGCTATCGAATTCCTGGGCTCAAGCGATCCTCCTGCCTCAGCCTCCCGAAGTGCTGGGAATACAGGCATGAGCCACTGTGCCTGGCTTTCCCTTTACCATAATAACTGTTCATCTTCATACTCAATCATTTACCTAGAGAAGTCCCTGGCCTCCCAAAGTGCCACCAGATTAAGCCTTGTTATAGTCTTCCTCCTAGACCACTGGTGTTTTCTGTCAAAGCACCTATCTCAGTAGATTAAACTGAGGTATTTTTGTGCTATTATTTCATTAATGCCTAAATCTGCCAAGACTCTAATCTCCAGGAAGACAAGGACAATGCCTGCTTTACTAAATGCTATATCTTCAGACCTAGCCCAGTGCTTTGAGGCAGCAAGTATTCAATAAATATTTGGTGCCTAAATAATGAAAGCATGTGCCCATTTGAAGGAGAGGACAGGAGATCCTGACCTCAATAAGCAGCGAGTACATTTCTGTTATTGAATTTAACTTGACAGCTCAATCCCATGCACAGGGTCGGTTCTCGGAGATTAGTTGAGGTGCACTAAGAGAGCCTGAGACGGAGATGAGGGAGGGCAGTGGTCATAAGAAACCTGGAAAGAGAGTGGCTCAGTGGGGAGGCAGGTGGTGGTCAAGAGCCAGCTTCTTCCTCTGCTCTTGGCCGTGGGCTGGGCTGGAACCCAGGCGTCCTGGCACTCAGGATGCTGCCTGCTCTCTCAGTCATTCTAACCAGAAGCATACTCTGAATATTAAACAGACTCTGCCTCCCCGCACTCCCAGAAAGCAAGGAAAGTCCGCAGGAAAACAGTTCCTTAACCCTCTTTGCTGGATCCCTGGAGAATCATCTGTCCAGTTCTACTGTTCTAAGAGGGGCCTCCAAGTGGAAAACAGCCTCATGGTCTGGTCTACTGCCTTACTCTCAGGGTCACAAACACCTAAGCAGAACCCCAAGGCCCAAGGCCCAGGGTCTGGGTACCTGCCTGGCTCCCCATAGCCTCCTCTCCCAGCTGGGTGACTCATCTCTTCATGGACCTTGGCACCTCTGGTTGGCATGAGGAGCAGTTGGTGAAGTCACATGCTTCTGAAAACCAACCCCCCAAAATGACAGAGGAGGAGGAGGCAGGCCCAGGGAGTGGGAGCAGAGACAAGAAGAAAAACCAAGGTTCTAAGTATTTTAAAATTTTAAAAGAAAATGAGTGAATTCAAGTTGGCTGCTAGTAATTTACAATGACGAGGCTGTTTTTACTCTGGTACCTCATAAATAACTTTTGATTTAAAGTTTCCAAAGAATTGACAGAGCACTTCAAACGACCTCACCGGAGAGGAAATGAGCTTCTCCCTCCATGCCCTGCCTGCTCAGGTGAGGACTGAGATCACTAGCTGGAGGGGTTCATCAGGGGTGTGGCCCGACTGGCAACTGACAGGCTCACTGACTGACTGAGGCGCTCACCGGCCAGCAAGCTCATGGGGAGACTGACCCACGGGCTGACAGGTTGGTGAAATAACCAAGGGACGGTTGAGCCAATGGCATGGCTGATACACCAATGAAGGGACTGGCTGTCCAATAAATGCACAGTTGGACTAATGGCCAGCCAGCAGACCAACGTATTGACCAATGGATCATTTTGTCAGTGAGCCAGTGGATTGTAAGGCTAACTTGTCTGCCTCCCCCAAATCTGGTTAGCCAGCTGACCTACAGACCGACAGGCTGATGAACCAACCTTCCCAGACACTAACAGGAGAATACGGAAAGGATGGGGTCATCTAGCAGATGGACAGGGCAAGCAACCATTGCCCTACACACGTATCAGAAAGAATTCAGATTGCCAGGACTACACACAGTAAGGAATGCTCCCAAAAGAAGATCACATGCAATAAGAAAATGGTAGCAGATGCAAAAAGATTAAAAACTAAACTAGACTAAAATGTTGACTATGTGGTGGGGAAAGGAGAGGACCCTGGTGATCATGTTGGAGGTAACCTGACATTGTTGACATCAGAGTTGCGTAAAGAGGCTGGGAGATTCCAACACAATGTCAAGACGTGTTTTTTTGCTATTAAGGTCTCCCTTGTGGTGTTGAATCAAATAAGCCAATGAGCAAGTGAGCTCAGCAATGGCCTCTCTTTAACACTCTTCTGAGCCTTTCTCTATGTTCCCATCATGAACACAGCAGACTCATTCATTCTCCTAACGTCATAGATTTGGAGTCATAAAGTGAAGTCACGGTGGTGTTCTGGTTACAGAATTATGGGTGATTATTTTTTCTTTCATTTTCTAATTATATCTTAGAGTGGAGCTATATTATTTTGTAATAAAAAAATCACACTTACAATTTTAGAAGGAAAATAAAACAATTTGGACCCTTCTTCTCTTTTGCTCCATACCCAAAAAGATGTCTTGATTTATGGATCCAAGGAGTCTTCAAGACTTGCCTCACCTTACTTTTCCTGTCAAAATGGTTTGTTGAATACCTACCCATCCTTCTTCTCTTTTTCCTAGATTACTAGAACAGGCTTTGCAGCCTTTCCTTGCTCAGGTCTGTCCTTCATGCGGGTGCTAAGAGAATTCCCACTATATTTTTCCTTCTTAAGAATTTCCAGGGGCTGCCAGGTACCTGTTTAATTCTCAACTTAAACTTTTTAGAATTTAACTTTTTAAATTCTAAACTACAATCAGTGGACGCTGGATAACTGTGTCCTCTCCTTGCACACCTCTCCCCAAATCCACATGCACACATGCATGCACAAGCACACGCACACAGACCCGACTGACCTCCCCATTCCAACTTCTTATGATGCCCAGTGCTTACCTGAATTCTTGGTTCAGTTACACATCTCACAGTTTTCACTCAAGCCAGAATGGAAATACCACACCCAACGTGTGGCCACCATCACTCTGATAAACTTATCCATTTATCCATCAAAAAATATTCACTAAACACTCAGTATTTGCCCACCATTGTAGGCATTAATGAATCTCCAAGAAGGGCAGAGAGAAGGGTGTTGATATTTATTGAGCGCTTACTACATCAAACATTGAATTCACATAGGTGATCTTTTGGTGTCCTCAGTGAAGTATTTTCCCCATTTCAAGGATGAGGAAATGGAAGCACAGAAAGGTCAATCTAGGGTCACATTGCTAGGAAGCAACAGATGAAGCTAACTCCGGCGCCTTTGCTTTCTCATCTGGGAAAGCCAGACCATGTTTTCCACACACTCATCCACTTGCATCTTCATTCATTCACTCACTCATGCATGCATTCATTTAGCAAGCATTTGTTGAGGATCTGTTCTATACCAGGACAATACCATGTGCTGAGAATATAATGGTGAATAAGACAGTGATGATCCGTATTTTCATGGAGCTCACTGTTTAGTAAAGGAGATAGACCAAAATAAAAATCTATCTGTCTATCTATCTACCATCTATACACCAATTTTCAATAAGGAAGGAACCAACAGATAGAGAATAACATGGACAAATGATCTTAGATTTTATAACATCTATCATTTATATTGCTTTACAGTTTTAAAAGCCCCTTAGAAACTTTATGTGGAACCAATTCTTGAAAAGCAAGATTCTACAAGTAAATTGAAGGGCAACATAAATTATGAGTGCAGACACCTGGAACCAAGTCCGGAGTCTGCAAAGCTGTTCTTTCTGTAGTGTCATAAGCAGGGTCATGATTGAACAAAGGAAAAAGCACAGGTTTGAAACTAGCAGGGCAGCCTTCAAAGGCATGATGAGACTTAGAATTGAATGAGGGCTGGAGGTGGATCAAGAGGGAAGGAAACAAATGCAGCATAGGTCTTGAGGACTGAATTGAGGCGTACTCATCCAAAACCTTCTTGGAAGATCCCAGCTGTGTGAAGATATAAAGGTTTCTCCAAATAAAGAGAACCACCAAGAAGTCTGGAAAAAAAAAAAGTTTGAAAATAGAATTCTTAATAATGCTATAGTCAAATTATTTCTGACTTGAGAAAATTCAAATAAAATTATAAATTGCTTATAAGATTTGCATACATGACCAACAATATGTTCTGGGATTTGGGAAAGATGAAGAAAAGCAAGCACCTAGTTATCTTGAGACCTGTACTACTCAGCAGAGATGAGAGCAAGAACCACAAACAGTCCTGCGTGGGCCCAGAAGCTTCCCCTTGTGGAAACCGGGATTCTGAGCCATCTGTATCTTTTCACTTATCTTCCAACTGCTAGTTCATGACCTGCTGCGAAGCTCACTTCCTTCTATAAAGTCCTGGCAAGAACACAGCCTTGGGGATTCCCACCCTGAATCTGCCATTGACACACTATGTGGTCTTGGGCAGGGTCCCCAGACTCTCTGTGCTTCCGTTTTCTACAAAATGAGAAGAATCATAACTACCTTTCAGGCTTGTCATGAGAATCAAGGTTGTTGTTTTCCGCTCTGTGGTAGATGTTGGCTCTTCTCATCTACTCAGCGTCTCTCTCCTCTTCTGTCAAGAACCTCCGCCTTGCCCTTGGAGAACTTCTCCTTCCCCATTCTCAGGCCATGTTGATTTAGGTGGGGTTGACTCCACCTCCAGGTTTCCAGGATGGATACATGGTATGGCTTGGCATGTGACTCAAGTATATTATAATACATTATATAATACATTCAATAAAATGCAGTCCTAGGGCTTGTATTTAAACCCTTGGGAGGAGTTCTCTTTTCACTAAGGTGCTGAGCTGGTGAGAGGTAGTCCTGAAGCTGGACTGCCATCCTACCATCACAAGGGCAGAGGCTGCCTGAAGGTAGATTCAAACTGAAAGAGAATACATATAAGAAATGTAAAGAGATTAGCTGGGCAGCTGGATTCAGCCATACCTGAAGCCATTTACTCCTATTAGTAAGTTCCTTTGTTCATTTATTAAGACAGATCGAGTTAGTGTTTGTCCTTGTCATCTAAAGAGTCCTGACTAAAGTGCTATCCTAGAAAGAGATCTCCATGGACTGAGATACTGGTTAACATGTTGAGCAGTTTGTAGTCTCCAAGAATCCTGCCTACATGGGTTGGTAGGGGCTGGGGAAGAGGCTCAAGGACTCAGGATCTTGACACTGCCCGAGAAGGGAAATTAACAAAATGAAAGAAGAAAATGGGCTCCAAAGTCTAAAAGTGCTGGATTGAAATAATTTCTACTATCTAGTAAGACCTGTTACATGCCAGATGTACTAAAACCATACTCATTTATTCAACATGTATTTCACAGGGTCTACTGTGCGCCAGGCACCGTTCTAGAGAGCTTCCATTCTACTGGGAGAGCTGAGCCTAACTCTGCCAGGTAAGTACAATGAATCCCATTTTACAGATGAGGAAAGTCACAGCTCTGGACAAGGGTGGATTCGAGATTCTAACTTGGGTCTGTCTGATTTCAAAGCCCACGCCTTTGTTGCCACTCCAGGCCACCCTTTTTGTAAACTCTGCTCTCTGGAAACATTTCCTGATTCACATCTTTGCCTGTGATGGGAATTGGGGAGTTGGGGCTCCCATACTCAGCCTCTGGTTCAAGAGTCAGGACCCACAGCGTCTCATGAGGCGCTTGGCCATGTTTATGTTGCTCGTCAGACAGGCCTGAGTGTGTCTGCCCAAATGGACTGTGAGCTGCGTGATGGAGTTTGGAGGTTTTGTCTGAGGATCCTCCGACAGCCAGAGGAATTGGCAGAGGGCTAAATTTGGCTACCCCGCCCAGCCTGTGGCTTCTCAGTTCTCCCAGCTGCCCTCCCAGTATCCCATCTATCCCACCTCACCCCCATTTTGGGGAGACATCATTGATGAGATCACTGCAGTGGTGGTAGCTCGAGAAAATAGCTTAACTCCTCTGCCTCATTTTCCGCACCTGAAAAGTGGGAACAACAGGACTCCCCTCACAGGGTTGCTATAGGAACTAGACAGATAAATGGAATGTTTACATGTTCCTAGAACTACATCTAGCTACAGTAGGCTTTTTTTTTTTTTTTTTTTTTTTTTGAGACGGAGTCTGGCTCTGTCGCTCAGGTTGGAGTGCAGTGGTGTGATCTCAGCTCACTGCAGCCTCCACTTCCCAGGTTCTAGCCATTCTCCTGTCTCAGCCTCCTGAGTAGCTGGGATTATAGGTACACACCACTGTTCCCGGCTAATTTTTGTATTTTTAGTAGAAACGGGGTTTCACCACATTGACCAGGTTGGTCTCAAACTCCTGGTCTCAAGTCATTCACCCACCTTGGCATCCCAAAGTGCTGAGATTACAGGTGTGAGCCACTGTGCCTGGCCATACAGTAGGTCTTAGATTAGCCTGAGTTATCTTCCTTGCCCACAGCAGCCCTCTCCCCTGTGGCTGCCTGGCTCACCTGGACACCCCCCTCCACCCACCAGCTCAGTCACCCGCCCTCCAATCTAGCCCTAATGACTTTTGCAGCCCATCCCTGGTGGCAGTAGCTGAGAGGCTGGAGACTCCCAGGGTCCCAGGGCTCTTTCATCAGCCTCTGTGAGGGCTGTAAGTGATTCAGCCTGCAAGTAATTCGGCACCGGGCACAACAACAAACAGGCCTGCAGGGAATCACTTCAGCAGAGAGATGTTGGCACATCTCTATAGCAACTCGGGGAAAATATTTCACGCAAAAGTCCATCTGCTGTAACATAAAGGGAGTCCCAGCCAATAATCAAATTATAACGAGTTATAAATTAATCCTAATTTGCAAGCTTTATTTTACCAAACCTCAAAATACACACACACACACACACACACACACACACACGCCTATATATATATTTACACACTCTATATACATATTGTTATACACGTGCACACACATGTGTGTGCAGTCATGAGGCAGTAGCAATGCAATTGTGGCTTGTTTGTCTCATCTCATGGTGCTGACTAATCAGCAGGCAGAACAGTCATCGGAGGCTGAATGATGTGATCCAAGCAAGTAGACAGCAGTGACCTCCAAGGCCACTGTTAAAAGGAGAGACAACCTCACTGTTACCTAGAGCTATCCTGCATGCCAGAGCTGAAATCTTTTTGTTAATTGTGTTGGTTTCTCTTAAGGAAAAAAAAATGTATCTTTTTGTTTCCAATGTCTTTATAAAAAGACATTTGTATTGATTCATCGGTATAAAATGCTTTGTAGAGGCTATCAAAGTGGAAAAAACAACGTGATAATTCGCATTGTGATGCTTTTAATTTTATGTGTTGTCAACACTTCAAAGTGTGCTGGAGTTCTGCTTGGGAGATCTGGGACGTCTCTCTTTGCACGTCGTATCTGGGCTGCAACTGTCTGCAACTCTAGAGCCTCTTGCATGACGCCCATTCTGGCTTCAGATCTCTCCTCTTTTTTTTTTTTTTTTTTTTTTTCATTCTCTGTTTTCTACGTCTGCTCTGCAAAACTCATGTGGCCTGGAAAAAGAAAAAGGGTGGTAGTGAGTGGGAGGGAGCAGGGTTAAGTAAGAGCAAGATGTATAGCATCTTCTTCCTCTCAGACAAAGAAACTGCTGGCTTCCCAGCCAAGAACCTCCCATGGCATCTCAGGGAGAGGGGCTGGAAACTGTGCCATCACCCTGATCCCGAAAAAGAGTCATGACTATTTGTCACCTTCCCTCGAGCTAAGTACTGTGCCAAGGGCTTGCATTATGCCACTTAATCCTGACCTCAACCTCTTGAGGAAGGGGGCATTTTACCTGCATTTTCTTTTATATTTTATTCATAACTGGGGCCCAGAGAGGTGGGCGAATTGCTCAAGGTTCCCCAGCTGGGAAGCTGTATAACCAGAATTCGTAGTCAGTTTTGGCTGATTCCACTGCCTGGACTGCTTCTGCATGCCTAGAAAGACACAAAATGGCTGTCCCCGAGAGAGATCTCCAACAGTTGACTTCCACCTCCGAAAGTTAAATCAGAAAGCTGCATCGGATCCCCAATATGAACCCAGATGTGCACATGGACTGCAAACGCGTTCATTGTCCTCTCTGAACCTCACAACATTCCAAGGGAGATAGGGTAGCCCCCATTTCACAGATGAGCACATAGAGACTCAGAGAGCTCAAGACACTTTCCCAGGGTAACACAGTAGAGAAGCCAGACCTCAAAGCCCGTGACCCACTGAGCGTCCGGTGCCTGTTTCCCTCTGGATAGCTGTCCTCTAGGCTCGAAGGTAAACTTCTGCAGGCCGAGGGGGGCCGGTCACCCACATCTGCGCCATCCGTGGGGCAGAGTGCAGATTTGGCCTGGTTTCTTAGAGCGTGTCGACTTGATGAAACGCAGCAGGGGCGGGGCCCAGGCAGAAGGGTCAGCAAGGGAAGAGGGCAGGAACACCCTGTTACCAGATCTGGAGAAGAAATGGAAAGTGAAATACTTGGAAAATGACTTCGGCCTGCCTGGAAGAAAGTGTGTCGGGATGTTTCCAAAGGCCTGGATGAGCAAGTCTTTTCCCCACCCACTCCCACACCTCACCGAGGGGCAGGGGTGTGTGCAACAGAGGCTGCTTCTGGCCTGAGTCCCTGGAGTTCAGGTCACTTCCAGGGACAGTCCCTGAAGAGCCAGGCCATGTTCCCCCTGAGGCCCCCGAACCTGCAAGGAAGGCCCCTGAGGCTCGCTGACCCTGCCCTGCCCTCCTGGAAGGCCAGGAGCTTCAGCTGCAGCATTAGGTCCCCACCATCCAAATCTTTCCCTGGGGACCCAGCAAGGCCCTCCCAGCCAGGGTGACTCTATTTGGAATCAGCATCCAAGACCTTCCATCAGACCTGTTGAGTTGGGGCCTTGGAATGGGGAGCTTGCAGCTGCAGAAGAGGCCATGATCCATCCACTAAGTACATTTGCAACAACAGCCCCACGGTGGCCTCCATCTCAGGCATCATTAGGGATGAGTCCATCAGGAAATTTGACTCAACAGACAAGGCCCCTAGTATGGTCAATTTTTCTCTCCTTTCTTCCTTTCCTTTCCCTTCCCTTCCCTTCCCTTCCCTTCCCTTCCCTTCCCTTCCCTTCCCTTTCTTCTCTTTTCTTTTATTTCTTTCTTTTTTCCTTTCTTTTCTGTTTCACTCCATCACCCAGGTGGGAGTACAGTGGCTTGATCTCAGTTCACTGCAAACTCCACCTCCCAGGTTCAAGCATTCTCTTGCCTCCCGAATAGCTGGGATTATAGGCACCTGCCACCATACCCAGCTAATTTTTGTGTTTTTAGTAGAGATGGGTTTCACCATGTTGGCCAGGTTGGTCTGGAACTCCTGACCTCAAGTGATTCACCCACCTCGGACTCCCAAAGTGCTGGGATTACAGGCAAGAGCCACCACGCCAGGCCCTGGTGGTGCTTTTGTTACACTGCATTGAAATTGCATAAGCCTTGTTACACTGCTTGGTAATTAGGCAAAGGTGGTGGGGGACTGTCTCCAACAGTTTTCATTAGGATTGTGCAATATTTCAGGTCTAGTCTAATAGGTAAATTAGGCTTCTATGGGCCTAGCACCCAAGGCGGACCAGAGACCCCTGTCTCATGGGTCATGGTAGAGCTAGATTTCTAAAGCTGTACATCCAGATTCAAGGTTCCTGAATGAATTCACGGAAGAAAGTTCAAATCCTAGCACAGGTTTGTGTGCTAGGCAGGGATGACAGTGAGTCAGAGACAATGAATAGAATGAGATCTGGGCCTGTCATGTAGGTCCTGGCATTTTCTCTTTTGGGGAGTTATTTGATAACCAGAGCACATAGAGGGGTCTCAAACCCCCCGGTATCATTACCTCTATGGGAAGACCTCTACCCCATCTTGTGGTGTCCTGGGCAGGGGTAGCTCTGGTGTCTACATCCAGGGGCTTGATGTCAGGGTGGCAACTGTGAACTCTAAGGTAGAGGTTGGCTGAAACTGGGGCAGCCCTTCCCAAACTCTCTTTTCTAAGAGCAATGACTCACAAGTGTCTGAGTGTCCCTCACAGACTTTTTCCTTCCCACAGGTTCCTAGAAAGTGGAGGAAGGGTGAAGCCTAACTCTTGTTTGACATTTCTGTGACTCAGGAATGCAGAAGTGTAAAAAACTACTTTGTTAACCAGATGTCAAATTTAATGAACCCACTGATATCAAAAGAAAGACCTGCAATACCTTTATCTGTGTAATTAATTAGCCTGTGTCTATAAAGTGTTCCAAGCATGTGAAGTGCCACAGATATCTTGTGTTATTAATTATTATGCATGGGAAACATAACTGGATTTTTTTGACCTCTGTGCACTTAACAACTCCTGTTTAGTGATGCATTAACTGTAGCTTTATTTTTTGATCAGCATCGATTCTCTTTTGGTGGTGATATATTGAAGCATATTTTCATGCCTTTCAAGATTTCCCTTTAGAAAATCAAGTTTTGAAAATGAGAGTAGCAGTGAGGAGTGACTGAAGGTGTCTGAAAGGGGGGGAGTGTTGACTGCATGAAAACAGGTTTTCAGAAAATGCATCTGCTAGCATCAGATTAAATTAAAAGAGGAAAAGACTGGAAGAAGCAGGGAAGAATCCTGCTTAGGCATGAAATAATGAAAATGTGAGCTAGGGTAGTGATTGGGAAATGGAGATTGTATGGTTGAGAGAAAAATTTATTGCTTCAGAACTGTTAAAGATAATGTCCTAATGGGCCCTCTGGTGTGGCAGGGGAAAGCTGTAGGCAGCTTAACTGCCCTGTGTTAAAAATGAAAAGAAATAATTCAGTATAAAGTTTTAGTTATGGGAGATGAATAAATTCTAGAGTTCTATTGTACAATATAGTGCCTCTGTAACAACATAGTGTCCAGAGTGTAGATCTCATATTGAGAGTTTTTCACACACACGCACCACAAAAGAAGGAAATTTTTCAAGGGATAGCTATGTTTAGTACTTTCATTACAATGATGGGTGTAGGTATATGTCTAAATGCATCAAAACATAAATATTTAATATGTACATTATTTTGTGTATCAAGTAGACCTCTCTCTCTCTCTCTCTCTCTCTCT
>NW_016814045.1:5705506-5712822 GCF_001698545.2 Rhinopithecus bieti | reverse complement strand
CCCCTCCCCTCCCTTTCCTTTCCTTTCCTTTCCTTTCCTTTCCTTTCCTTTCCTTTCCTTTCCTTCCTCTCTCTTTTTCTCGCTTATTTTCTCCCCTAAGCACTTTAAGAAACAGAACTCCCTTTCAAAGACCAGCTTGTAACAGCCTTTCCCGCGGCTGGGTTTCCAGTGCTGAGCTGCTCCCTCTAAGCTGCTCTGTGGCACATGAGGGAGGGAGCTGTGTCCGGGGGAACAAATATCCCAGTACTCCCGCCTGTATGCTGAGAGACCATTCCAGGATCTCTCAGGCTTGCTGGGAATCCACCCTCTGGGAGGGTGAGCCAAAGGCAGGGCCTCCGCTGACCTCTGCCCTCCCTTAGCCTGGCCAGAAAGAACAGTCCAGAGCACCGCAGGAAGCCCTTTGGTTGAGCAAAGCAAAAACTCGCATGCAAGCCCAGGAAAGCCCAAGCCAGGTCTTTCACATGGGGGATTTGGCTGCAGTTCACAGGCTTGGAGAGGCAGTGAAGCTGAACGCCCTTCACTCACCCACCCCCAGCTCCCTCCAGCCTTGGCCTTGGTCATCTCTGAATTCTCAGCCAGGTTCTGTCACCAAAAGTTGCCCTCAAGTGGCAGAAAGACATGCACCCAGGAGTCTGAGGGTAGACTCCTGTGGGAGGCCCTGGAGTGTAGTGGCTAAGAGCTTGGAGTCCAACAGATCTCTCTTGGAATCCCACATCTGCCACTTACCATCTGTGGGAGTATTTATTCCAACACAGGAGCCTCAGTTTCCTTAGCTATAAAATGGGGATAACAACATCCCCCGTTTTGAACAGTTTGGGTTTGTGGTAATGACATCACCCGTTTTGTGCAGTTTGGGTAAGAGGAAAATGAGGAAATACATGTGAAGCACTTAGACCTTTGCATCCTGTGCCTGGCACAGAACAAGTGTTCCCAGAATGATAATTATCATATTTTGCGCTTGTTCCTACGTCCAGATCTGCAGTGTGCTGCGCATGCGCACACACTCACATACACATGCACACACAGTCAGTGCAGGAGCACCCTGAGGGTCCAGGCGGCCTCTCTGCATCGTCATAGAATGTGAGAGTTGGAGAGGATGTTGGAAAATATCTGAGGCCAGAGAGGGGATGTGTCCTGGCCGTAGTCACTGACCGGTATGTGGCAGAGTGGGACTGAAATGCAGTTCTTATTTAGTTAGATTTCCTCTCCTCATTTATTACGTATCCAACAAATATTTATGCTGACCACCCCCTCTGTGTCAGACCCTGGCTGAACTGGGCTTCAAGGTGAACAAGATGGCGCCTGCACTCCCAGATCTTGTAGCCAGCAGCTTCCGGCCCACTGGGCACCTCTGTGGCTCTCCAAACTCCTGTCCTGTGCATAATCAGAATCTCAAATACCCTAGATGCTTGGGCAGCTTTGTCTTTGTCTCAGGTCTAACCCTCATTTCCCTTGGTGGTGGTGGGCTCTTTGAGGGCTCTCTCTCTGTTTGTTCTGGGTAGGGCGCTCCCACGTGGCAGCCTGGACCGCGCTGAGCTGTGTCCATCCACGCAGGGATCTGTCTCTCCTCACAGACCAGGAGATCCTTCAGGCAGAGGTCTCCACTTAGCCACGGCAGTGCCTGGCATGGAGCTGACTCTGTAAATGGTGGTTGAATGAATGATTGCTCAGGGAAAATAAGGTCGGTACTTCACTTACTCACTGACAATGCATTTATCATGAATTTATCTGTGCCAGGCTCCTTGAGGCCCTGGGATACAGAGATGAATGGGCCATTGTCCCTGCCCTCAAGGAGGCCCAGTAAACAAATATGAGCAATGATAGCCATGTATGCAGGGGCCAGTGGGGTGGGAAAAGGTGAGGTCAGTTCTTCTGGGCAGTGGGGAATCAGCAGGAAAGACACGGAGTGAGACTAGGAGAGGGCTGAGCAGGCAAGCCTGCCAGGTAAGCAGGGAGAGAGCAGGCTTTCTGAGCAGAGGGACAGACATGGGCAAAGACCCTGAGGGGTGACGTACCCTGGGAAACATCAGCCTTACCATTTGACTCCATTTTTCACAACAGTAAGAACAACAATACGAGTCAATATTTGTGGGGTGCTTTGCTCCAAGTGCTGTCTTAAAGCTTTGTAAGGCTTAACTCACTAATCCCCCCACCTCAGTGTGTCTTTAGTCCCATTTTTAAGAAGAGAAAACTGAGGCACAAAGAAGAGAAGGAATTTGTCCAAGGTCTCATAAATTTTTAGTGGTAGAGCTTGTTGTCAAAGAGACGTTAAGGCTAGAGGTGCCAGCACTGACCCGGCCACAGAGGGCCTTAAATACTGAGTAAAGATGCTGGACTCTACCCTCGTGCTGGAGGAGAGCCACTGAAGGATTTTGAGCAGGGGAATGTCGTGATGTGATTTTCATTTTTGATCGTTTCTTCTGGGATAGTCAGGGCAATGGACTCAAGCTTTCCAGCAGCTGTGAGGTTAGAGAGGACCAGGAATCTCTTGCACACATTCGATAGAGGACAGGTACAAAAAAGTTCATGGAGCGATTTTCACAATATCAAAAACACAAATGCCCATCAACAGCAGAGTGGATGAGTAAACCGTATGTACACTGTGGAATATATACAGCCATGAAAATGAATGAGCCATAGCAGCATGCAACAGAAGACTGAATCTTAGTGTAACAGCTGGTGATTGCTGTGTAACAAACCACTCCAAACTTAATAGCTTAAACAATTACTTATTTGATTCAGAATTTAGTGGGTAGATATTTTAGGCTGGGCTCAGCTGGACAGTTCTGGTCTTGGCTGGGCTTCCTTATGAGTCCAGGGTCAGCAGAGAGTCAGCTAGGGGTCACTGCTTCTGAGAGTTGACTGGCTGTTGGCTGAGACAGTGGTGGCAATTGGGCCACATGTCAGTCCTCATCCAGCAAGCTAGCCCAGACTTGTTCAAAAGTTTCCAGGAAAATATGGAAGAGCACAAATCCTCCAAAGGCTTAAGCTCAGAACTGGCACAATTCCACTTCTACCATATTATATTAGTCAAAACATACACGGGGCCAGCCCAGATTTAAGAGGTGGGGAAACAGACTCCACTTCTTGATGGAAGGAACTTCAAAGTCATGTTGCAAAAAGGATGTGGAGGCGGGAAGAGGAATAATTGCAGCCATATTTGGAAATGATCTACTGTGCTTGCAAAAAGTAAATTCCAAAAGATTACATACAAAATACCCATTTATAAAATTTAAAATTAGACTTTAGGAGTACAGATACATAAAGTAAGGTCTTATCAACAGGAAGCAACAGAGCAATAGACACAAGACATAGGATGATGGCTCCCTCGGAGGGCGGAAGGCAAGGAGATGGGTTGGAGAATCATGCATTGTGAATGCAGGTTGTTGTCATGGTTCTAGCTTTTGTTTTGTTATTAAAAATAAGGAAATTTAAAAAGCAAGCCATTTGAAAACCGGATTATAGTTAGTTGGATTGTATATACTTCAGGTCCAGAAAAGGAGAGAGAGATTGAGAGAGAGAAACAGCCCAATGGAAATGCACAAAGAGTCAGGTTGTCAGGACATGGCACATGCCACATCTTAGATGTGGGTGGAGAGGGAGAAGGAGGAGCAAGGATCACTTCTGGAACACCCACTTGGGGGACTAGGTGGTAGTACCATCCCCAAGCCAGAAACCCCACAGAAGAAGACAGTTTGGAGAGAACCAAGAGCCATGTTTGGGGAATACTGTGTTTGCAATGCCCATGAAGACCCACAGATCAAGGGCCAGCATGCTGCTCACTTTCCAGAACTTTGAGGAACGGTCAGGACTGGAGAAGCGGGAGCCCAGCAGATCTGAAATGGAGACCATCCCAGAAAACCCTGTTTGATATCAGGATGGAAAGCCTCCCTTCCGCTGAGAGCCACCCCCCGTCCCTTCCTGACAGCTCCTCGGGGCACGTCCACAGCCAGGTTTCCCTTCTAAGCAATCAGGTCTCCACCCTGGAGTCCCAGGCCAAGCGAGTAGGCCTGGGGTTGTGGCTGAGGGGGGCCCCAATAGCAGCCTCCTCCCTCCAGCAGGGCCAATGGGACCCCAGAGGGGGCTGGCTGTTTGTGCAGATGACATGTTTACGGCCCAGCCTCTCCTTACTCATGCTTTTGGCTTTCCCTCGCTGATTTTGGCTGGGTGGATCCCAGTTCTGCTGCTGGGTTTGGGAGCCTTGGGGCTGAGGCTGAACAGAGGTTCCTTTAACGGCTCCAACCCACGATGATTCCAGCCCCTTCCCTTTCCCCCAAGACCTCATCTTTCCCACACCCAACTTTATCACCAAACGCTGGCCTCTCAGAACTGGAAGGAGCCTCCAGCATCCTCCTATCCAATGCCTCCTCACATAGATGAAGAAACTGAGGCCCAGAGACAAGAAGGGACTTGCCCAAGGTCATCCAAGCAGGTAGAGACAGAAGAGCCCGCATCCTGACTTCCAGCTTGGAGCCCTGAAGCCATCCTCCCACCACCAACTTCCTTGGTTGCTGTTTTGTTTGGGAAAGGACAGTTCAGCTTTTTCAAGCCTACAGCAGTAACTCTCTCCCCTCCCAGGGAGGCAGCAGACAGTGACGGACTCTCTGCTTTTACACTTTAATTCCATAGGAAATTGGAAATTGCCTGTCAGAGGTGTCCGGGTGGCCCGGCTGCCGGCTGCCCCACACAGACCCAGGCTGCCCCGCCCCAACCTGGCCGCCACAGCGCCCGCTGTTCCCTGCTCCCTGGCAGGGGGGCCCTTTTCGGAAGCTCTCCTGAGGGCTCCTGTGGAATCTCTCCCTGCTCTTCCTTCCAGGGCAGGAGGATGGAGCTCGGTATAGGGCAGCCAGGTCTGGCTGGGACCCGAAACCCTGACATTTAGTCGCACTGTTTTCCATTCTGGGCTCTCAGGAGTCTCTGGCCCATAGTGGCAGCTTGGCTGCGGGCATTGCTTCCTGGCCTGAGGTCAATCACTGTGAAATTGCAGGACCCCTCTTCTGGGGGTCTGGGGTATCCAGGTTCCCCAAAAGCCTCTACATTGCCCTCCAGAGCTCGTCACCTTCTCAGGGTTTCTGAGACTGCAGTGGGTCACACTTCTTCCCTTCTCTGGGTATCCCCTGCATTTGGGATCCTGTGGTGGCATGCTTGTCTCAAAAACCAGCCTGGAAGCTTCTGGAGGTCAATGTTCCTGTTGCATAGTAGTTAGAGGCATGAATCTCTGGCATCACACTGCCTGGACTGAACCCCAGAGTCACCACTTTTGAACTTTGTGACTTTGGACAAATTGCCCCACCTCTCCATGCCTTTGTTTTCTCATCTCCAAAGTGGGAATGCTAATGATAGCACCAAATGTGCAGGGTTTGTGAGGATTGCATGGGGGTGCATGGGACCGTGCATGTGAAGCACTGGATAAATGTGAGCTCTGCTCATGTTCTATTGCAGCAACCTCTCCTCTGACCCTGCATTTCGGCCCAGAACTAGACTGTGAGAGATAATAGGTACTCATGAGCTGACTTCTTAAACAACTGGCAGAAAATATAGCAAAACAAGCAGTCTGTAGCTTCCTGGGTCCTATTCAATGCAATGAGCATTGATGGAGTGCTTGTTACGTGTAGACACTGTGCTTGGTGCTAGAGACTCAAGGGTGTGCAAGATGGACAATCTCTGCCCTCCCACAGCTTTCATTCTAGTAGGGAGCAAATGCTGGAGCAGTCCCAGCCCAGTGAGCCAGGTGATGGGCTGGAAGCAAGCTCGGGGCCTGCAGGTCCAGAGGAGGCATGGAAAAGAGGTCACTCTGTGGCTGTGACCTGATGGATGAGCAGACATGAGTGTGTGTGTGTGTGTGTGTGCAATGTAGAAAAGCATATAGCGATGCATATATGCTTGATGGAGCAAGATTCAGTGAAGGAATTGAAGAGAGTTTAGTGTGGCTGGAGAAGAAAGTAGGGAGAAGCAGGAAGGGAAAAATGAGACTGGAGAAGTGGAAAGAGCCCAGATCTCAAGAGCTTTGTAGATTTGTTCTGAAGGCACTGGGGAGTCATTGAAGAGTACAGAGCAGGAGAGTGGCAAGGGGAAGTTTGCCTTTTAGATTGTTCATTCGGTGTGGTAGATGGATGGAGGGGTCAGGCCTGGAGGCAGGGAGGCTTGCAATGAGACCCCCATAGTGATCTGGATGAAAGGAGGTAAATGGCAGAATATGGACCAAAGTTCAAAGTCTCAAGGATGACATTCAAGGCCACTCCCAAACTGGCCCACTGGACTTTCCCAGTCTTCCCTCGTACTAAAACTGAGTTTTTGTGAGAATCAAAGGAGACCCATGGGCGTGGACATGCCTTGTTAAACACAAAGCACCATGTGAGTATAAGAAATTGTTACCTTTGGGATTGTTAGTGGTTGGTTTGCTGGACATACCCACATGAGCATCCTGCCGGGTCCAGGAGTAACACTGCCTCCTTGAGAGAGGATGATTTATTTCCGTTCACCTCCAGTGATTCCTAATGAATACCTGCAATTGGTGACACAAAACTGAATTTCACACCACCCATTCCAACCAAATTTCTCTACTGCCTTGATGAACTGATTTCTAGACAGAAACAAACTCATAGCATCTTCCATGCTTGGGAGAAGGAACTTGAGCTAAATGTAAGCAAACCTGCCATAAATACAAAGACTTTTAGAGGACCAGGGAAATCAGCTGGGCTACCTAGACAACAGTGTGAGCTGGCAGGAGTTTGGAAGAACTCCAAACACGAGAACAGATTACTCACCCCAGATATTTTCCTGCCCCACGTGCTCCCCTCTCTCACTGCTGAGTAAGCAGCAGTGAAGAAAGAGTAAACAGATTGTAGTTTAATGCATTCTCATGATTATAGGATTCAAGATCCTGACAGACTTGAATTTAAGAGTGAACCAAAACTATCTGAAACTGTAGGCCGGGCGCAGTGACTCATGCCTGTAATCCCAGCACTTTGGAAGGCCAAGGTGGGTGGATCACCTGAGGTCGGGAGCTTGAGACCAGCCTGACCAACATGGCGAAACCCTGTCTCTACTAAAAATACAAAAAAATTAGCCAGGCGTAGTGGTGTGCACCTGTAATCCCAGCTACTCAGGAGGCTGAGGTAGGAGAATTGCTTGAACCCAGGAGGCAGAGGTTGCAGTGAGCCGAGATTGTGCCATTGCACTCCAGCCTGGGCAACAAGAGTGAAACTCCAACTCAAAAAAAAAAAGAGAAAGAAAGAAAGAAAGAAAGAGAGAGAGGGAGGGAGGGAGGGAGGGAGGGAGGGAGGAAGGAAGGAAGGAAGGAAGGAAGGAAGGAA
>NW_016814045.1:5700401-5703242 GCF_001698545.2 Rhinopithecus bieti | reverse complement strand
AGGAAGGAAGGAAGGAAGGAAGGAAGGAAGGAGAAAACTGTAGCCGTTTTCCAGCTCAAATTCTGACAAGATTAAAAACAGACAACAGCTTTGGGGGTCAGACATTGAGACAATCACACAGATGAACTCAATCTAATTAAAGCTGTGGCCCAGCCCCATCTCAGCTTGATCAAGGAGAAATGTGAATGATCAGACATTTACTTTAACCATCAGTCATAAGAAAGAGTTTTCAGTCTAGGAAACAAACAAAGAAAAGCATCCTTTAGTCTTCATTGCTATTTATATATAGTGTTTGGAATACAATTTAAAAATTACAAGCCATCTGAAGAATCTGGTGGGGGCAGGAAATAATGATTATAATCAAGAGAAAGCATAATCAATAGAAACAGACTCTCAAAGGAAATAGAATTAGAATTGGAATTCTGTCATTGGAACTGGCAAATAAGAACTTTGGAACAACCATTTTAATATGTTTAAAATTGTAGAGGTAAAGAAAGATATAATCATTGAAGAGATGGATATTTCTGCAGAGAATTCTAAACTAAAAAATGACAAAATGAAAATTCTGGAACTAAAATACGTGAAACAGAAAATTAATAGAATGAGGTCCTCTGGAAAGACGGTGAAGTAGAAAGCACCAGGTATCTGTCTACCCACCTAACACTAGCAGACTCCATCTGATGTAACTATTCTGAAACTCTGGAGTTTATTGAAGGCTTGCAAATTCCTGGGGAAATTTCACTCTCAGCTCAGTAGCAGCTATTCATCCCCCTCCCCCAAGCCCATGGCAAGCAGCTGTGCACATGTTCCTGGAGCAACTCGCACATAGCTTGAGTGAGCCAGGGTAGACCAAAAGGACCCTATCCTCTACATACCAAGCATCTGTTGTCTGATCTCTGATTTCTGCTTCCGATCACAAAGATGCAGACAAAGAAAAGGCAGCCATTGTTGTTGCACCTCCCCAACTGTTGCAAGCCCCTGCTTCTTGGCTGAAATGACTTCCAGGGGATTTAAAGGGCTAGCACCCCTTTTTTTCTATTTGTCTCTCTTTTTTTCCTCTTTTTCGCCTGTTTGGGGCCAAACATTAAAGCCTAGAATGTTCAAAAGCAATCACAGATACAGGGAAATTAGAAAATGACCACTTATGTCCCAGGAAAGATGAAGGCTCAGAAAAGACTTGAGAAGACCTGAAGTTTATACCTCAGACTGATCCTTGGCATGGACTACAACAACCAAAAACAAAATAATAAGAAAACAACAAATCCTGAGGAAGGGAGAGAATCTGATTTCCAGATTATTAGATTCAAATGTCCAGTTTTCAACAATAACAACAACAACAACAACAAAAACACAAGGCATATAAAGAAATAGGAAAGCATAGCCCATTCAAAGGACAAAAATAAATCAACAGAAACTGTCCCTGAAGAAAACCTTATGGCATATCTGCTACACAGACTTTAAAACAACTATTTTAAAGATGGTCAAAGAACTAAAGGAAGATATGGAGAAAGTCAAGGAAACCATTTAGGAACATAATGAAAATATTAATAGATAGAAACCTAAAAAGAAACCAGAAAATATGAAGGTAAAAACACAATAACTGAAAAGAAAAATTCACTAGAGAAGTCTGACTCAGAGGCAGATCCGGGCAGACAAAATCATGAGTGAACTTGAAGGTAGAACATTGGAAGTTACAAAGTCTGAGGAACAAAAAGAAAAAAGATTGAAGAAAAGCAAATAGAGCTTAAGAGACCTGTGGGACACCATCAAGCAGATCAACAAATGCATTGTGGGAGTCCTAGAAAGAGAAGAGAGAATGTTTGAATAAATCATGGCCAAAAACTTCCCAAATCTGATGAAAGACATGAATATAAACATTCAAGGAGTTCTTCAACAAACTTCAAGGAAAATGAACTCAAGGAACTTACACTAAGATTAGGGTTAGTGTCATAACCTAACCATTATAATCAAAACTTGACATTATAATATAAACTTTTGAAAGACCAAGAATCTTGAAAGCAGCAAGAGAGAAGTGACTCATCACATACAAGTGACCCTCAATGAGATTATCAGCAGATTTCTCATCAGGAACTTTGGAAGCCAGAAGACAGTGGGCCAATATATTCGGTGCTAAAAACAACAATAACAAACAAACAAACAAAAACAACAATAAAAAAACTGTCAACCAAGAGTCAAACTGGCTCAGAACTGACAAAAATGTCAGAACTATCAGACAAGGATATTAAACTAGTTATTATAAGTATATTCTAGTTGTTCAAAAGTTAAGTAAAGGCATTAAAGAGCTAAAAAGCTCACAAGTCAAATCTAGAGAGATGAAATCTACAATTTCTGAGATGAAAAAAAGTGTACTAGTCTTTAATGTTTGGTTCCCAAAAGGAGAAAAAGAGAGAATAGAGTGGGGGAAAAGGCAGACCTTAAGTTTCCCCATAAAGGGAGTGGGGGAAAAGGTGCTACCCCTTTAAATTCCCTGGAAATCTATCAGAGGAGAAGGACTTGCAACAACGGGGGAGGTAACAACAATGGCTGCCTTTCTCTTTGTCTACAAGCACCTCTGTGATCAGAGGCAGCAATCAGAGATCAGACAACAGATGTCAATATGTAGAGGACAGGGTCCTTTTAACTAGGATATAGTGAAAAGGGCACATTAGTGTATTTGAAGAAGCAATTAAAACTATTCAAAATGAGACAAGGGGAGAAAAAATTTTTAAAGTGAAAAGAGCCTCAGTGAGCTTTTGGACAACGGTATAATACCCATAATCACATTAAATGTAAATGTGCTAAATATCCCCAATTAAAGGGCAGAGATTTTCAGATTGGATT
>NW_016814045.1:5584874-5699917 GCF_001698545.2 Rhinopithecus bieti | reverse complement strand
TCAGATTGGATTAAAAAAAAAAAAAAAAAAAAAAAAAGAAAGACTCAATCATATCCTGTTTACAGAAGATGAATTATATATATAAAATAATTATATGTAATGTTGCACTATTGTCTTTTTGCTTGCATTGCTTTTGCATTGCTTTAAAAAGAAATCTGATGTCATTCCTATATTTGTACCATTGCGTGTAACACGTCTTTTTCTCTCTGGTTGCTTTTGAGATATTCTCTTTGTCACTAGTTTTGAACAGTTTGATTAGGATGTATCTTGGTATAGTTTTCTTCATGTTTGTTGAGCCAGAGATTTGTTGAACTTCTTGGACATTTGACTTTATAGTTTTCATTAAATTTGAAAAATTTCTGACCATTATGTGTGTGTGTGTGTGTGTATGTGTATAAAACATGAAAGTAGAATGATGAGAAAAGATACCATGTTATCCCTAACCAAAAGAAATCTGGAGCAGTTATATAAATATCACAGTAGATTTCAGAGCAAAGAATATGACTAAAGATAAAAAAGATCTTTTATTATTATAAAGGGGTTAATTCATCAAATTATAATTCTAAATGTTTATGCATGTAATAACAGAACCGTAAAACACATGAAGCAAAATTAACAGAATTGAACTACAAGGAGAAACAGATAAATCTATCGTTACAGTCAAAGATTTCAACATCCTGTCAAGAGTTGATAAAATAAGTAGAAAAAACATCAATAAGGATATAAAAGATTTGAATAACACTATGAACCAACTTGACCTAATTGGCATTTATATAGCACTCCACCCAACAACAGCAGAATATACAATCTTTTCAAGTGCACAAGCAACATTTACCAAGATAGACCATATTTTGGGCCATAAAACAAGTCTCAGTAAACTTAAAAGGATTCTAGTCTTACAAAGTATGCTCTCTGACCAAAGTGAAATCAAATTATAAATTAATAACAGAAAGATCTCTGGAAAATCCACAAATATTTGAAACTAAATAACACACTTCTAAATAATTGAAGGGTCAAAGAAAAAAATCAAAAGGGGAGTTAAAAGTATTTCAAACTAAGTGAAAATGAAAAAGCATCAAAATTTGTAGGTCACCACTAAATCAGTACTTATAAGGAAATTTGTAGTACTAAGTGCCTATATTATAAAAGAAAGGAGTTATCAAACTAATGACCTCAGCTTCTACCTTAAGAAACTAGAAAACAAAAGAGCAAATTAAACCCAAAGGAAGCAGAGGAAAGGAAATAATTAAAATTCCACCAGAAATGAATGAATTTTAAAACAGAAAAACAATAGACAAATCAAATGAAACCAAAAGCTGGTTCCTTCAAAAGATCAATAAAATTTTAAAACTTCTAGTTCAACTGATCAGGAAAACTAAAAGAATATAAAAATTACCAATATCAGAGATAAGGGAAGTTATATTCAATACAGACAATATCCCTAAAACTATTAAAGAAAATGAATTTTGCAGTTAAACATCGTCACAAAAACAAAGCTCCAGGCCCAGAGAGCTTCGATGGTGAAGAATATGAAACATTTATGGGAAAAATAATGTCTGTTAGACACAAACACAGGCATACCTTGTTTTACTGCACTTTGTTTTACTGCGCTTCACAGATACTGTGTTTTTTTACAGATTGAAGGCTTGTGGCAATCCTGTGTCAAACGTATCAGCACCATGTCTCCAACAGCACATGCTCACTTCATGTCTCTGTGTTAGCAATTCTTAGCAATAAAGTTTTAAAAAATTAAGGTATGTACATTATTTTAAAGACATAATACTATTGCACACTTAATAGATTACAGTATAGTGTAAACGTAAGTTTTTTTTCTTTCATTATTAAACCTTAAGTTCTGGGATAAATGTGCAGAACATGCTTTCATATGCGCTGGAAAACAAAAAAATTTGTGTGATTTGCCTTCTTGCAGTGGCCTGGAACCGAACTTGCAATATCTCTGAGGTATGCCTGTACTTCTGAGAGCGGGAGCAAGAGAGAGAGTGACAGTGAAGGTGCCACACACTTTTAAATGACCAGATCTCATAAGAACTTTCTATCATGAAGACAGCACCAAGCCATGAGGAATCTGCCCCTGTGATCCAAATGCCTCCCATCAGGCCCCACTTCCAGCACTGGAGATTATGACTCAACATGAGATTTGGGTAGGGACAAATATCTAAACTATATCATGATGGAAAAATAGAAAACAAATGAATCAATGAAACACAATAGGGAGTCTAGAAATAGGCCCAAATATAAACAAACAACTGAGGATTTGGGGCGGGGGCGTTGAGACAAGGTCTCACTCTGTCACCTAGGCTGGACTGAAGTGGTCTGATCACAGATCACTACAGCCTAAACCCTCCAGGCTCAAGTGATTCTCCCATCTCAGCTTCCCAAGTATCTGGGACTACAGGTGTGCACCACCACACCTTGCTATTTTTTTTTTAATTTTAATTCAGACAAGGTCTTACTATGTTGCCCAGGCTTGTTTTGAACTCCTGAGATCAAGCAATCCTCCCAACTCAGCCTCCCAAAGTACTGAGATTACAGGAGTGAGTCACCACCCCTCTGCCCCCTGCCATTAACAACTGATTTTTTATAACAATGCAACGCAATTTGGTGGAGAAAGGATGTTCTTTTTAAACAATGGTGCTGGGAAAATTGAACATCTTTAGGCAAAAAAAGAGAACTTGGATTCATAACTCACATGGTGTAAAAATTAACTCAAAGTGGATCACAAACCTAAAACTATAGAAATTCTAGAAAAAAAACATAGGAGAAAGAGCTTTGTGACTCTGGATTAGGCAAAAAATTTTTAGATATGATATCAAAAGACAAACCATACAAGAGCAAACTCATAAATTGGACTTCATCGAAATCAAAGATTTTTACTCTTTAAATGATACTTCTAACATAATAAAAAGAGAAGGCATACAATAGGAGAAAATATTTGAAAATCATACATATAGTAAAAGACTTGTGTCCAGAAGATAAAAAGAACTCTTGAAACTCAATAATAAAGTAAATAGGCCAGGCACAGTGGCTCATACCTGTAATCCCAGCACTCTGGGAAGCTGAGGCAGGAGGATCGCTCACGCCCATGAGTTTGAGACTAGAGTGGGCAACACGGCTGATGTGGTTGGACTGTGTCCCCATGAAAATCTCATCTTGATTGCAGTTCCTATAATCCCCACAAGTGGTGGAAGGGACCCGGTGGGAGGTAACTGAATCATGGAGATGGTTCCCCCATGCTATTCTCGTGACAGTGAATAAGCTTTCACAAGATCTGATGGTTTTATAAAGGGCTTCCCCCTTCACTCAGCTCTCATTCTTCTCTCTCCTGCCGCCATATGAAGAAGGATGTGTTTGCTTCCCTTTCCACCATGATTTAAGTTTCCTGAGGACTCCCTAGCTCTGCAAAACTGTGAGTCAATTAAACCTCTTTTCTTTATAAATTACCCAGTTTCAGGTATGTTGTTAGTAGCAGCATGAGAATGGACTAATACAATGGCAAAATCCCAACTCTACAAAAAATACAAAAAATAATAATAATAGCCAGGTATGGTGGCAGTGAGCCATAATCACTCCACTGCACTTCAGCCTGGGCTATGAAGCCAGATCATGTCTCAGAAAAAAAAAAAGAAAGAAAGAAAGAAAAATACTGCTCATACCACAAGTTTACAAGAATTTAGAGAAACTAGAAGTCTCATACACTGCTGATAGAAATGTAAAATGGACCAGCTGCTTTGTAAAACTGTTTGACAGTTTCTTTAAAAGTTAAACAAAGACATGCCATATGAGCAAGCCATCCTAATCCTACGTATTTACCCAAAAGAAATTAAATATGACCATACAAAGACTTGTACAAAAAAGTTCACACCAGCTTTATCTTACTATTCAAAAACTGGAAACAAACGTCCACCAATCAACAGATTGTGGTATATCCACATCATGGAATACTACTCAGCAATAAAAGCCAATGTATTAATGCATGAAATAACATAGATGAATCTTAAAATAATTCCACTACCTGAATAAAGTCAGACAAAAAAAAGAGTATACATGCTATGATTTCATTTATACGCAATTCCAGAAAAAATGCAAACTAATCTAGAGTGACAGAAAGCAGGGCAGCGGTTTTTGGGGAATGATGGGTGGCAGGGAGAGTTGGGAAGGTGAGATTGCAAAGGGCATGAGGAAACGTCTGGAGATAATGGAAATGTTTACTATCTTGATTTGGGTGGTGGCTTCACTTGTCAAATTATATTATTCCAACATGTGTACTTTATTATGTATTAATTATATCTCAATAAAACCATTTGAAAAGCAGAGATTGTTGATTAGATTTTAAAGTGATCCCAGACTGTGCTATAATCAAGTGACTCATTCTGAATATGAATACACAAATAGGGCAAAATAAATACACTTTCAGACATAAGAACAGAGAGAGCTTGCCACCAAGAGAGTTCCAAAGGACAGGCTTCTCACAGAATGATAATTACATCCAAGGAAATTTTTGAAATGTTAGTAGAAATGAAAAAAAAAAAAAGGAAAAGGGAAAAACAGAGTAACATCTAGGTTGGGGAAGGAAATGAAATAGAACAAAAATGATCAAAATAACATTTTAGGAGAAGGTGATTGGAATTACAGCATTGAAGATTATTTTACTACCAGTTGAAAGGCAAAGATAATAACTTTCTGTCTTATTTAGTTCAATTTGCATGTAAATTTTCCGGAGCAACCAATTAGAAGACTGAAAACAAATTTTAAAAACAAATTTATAAATAACTCATTGATCTAAGAGGCACTAATATATTAAAACACTTAAATGCTTAAAGCTTGGGGCTGGGCATGGTGGCTCACACCTGTAATCCCAGCACTTTGGGAGGCTGAGGAAGGCGGATCACTTGAGGTCAGGAGTTGGAGACCAGTCTGGCCAACATGGCAAAACCCTGTCGCTAATAAAAATACAAAAATTAGCCAGGCATGCCGGCAGGTGCCTGTAATCCCAGCTACTTGGGATACTAAGGCAGGAGAATCACTTCAACCCAGGAGGCAGAGGTTGCAGTGAGCTGAGACTGCACCACTGCACTCCAGCCTGGGTGTCATAGCGAGACTCCATCTCAAAAAATAATAATAATAAAATAAATAAATAAATAGTTAAAGCTTGGGAGGCTAAGGCAGGAGAATCACTTGAACATGGGAGGCAAAGGTTGCAGAGAGCCAAGATCATCCCACTGCATTCCAGCCTGGGTGACAGAGTAAGATGCTGTCTCAAAAAAAAAAAAAAAAAAAAAAAGGTTAAAGTTAAATAATAAAATTTTTATGTATCAAAACTTATATAATGCAGCTGTCACTGAACTTTTGGGGAAATATGTAGCCTTAAATGTTTACATTTAAAAAGAATAAAGCTCACCATTAACAACCTAAGCACTCTACAGCACAAACCCAAAGAAAATAAAAGAGACATAAATAAGAAGAAAATTACTGAAAATAAAACATATAATAAAAAGAATCAGCTGGGCATGGTGACTTATGGCTGTAATCCCAACACTTTGGAAGGTCGAGGCTTGATCACTTGAGCTCAGGAGTTTGAGACCAATCTGGGCAACACAGCAAGACTCCATCTCTACAAAAAAGTTTTTTTAATTAGCCAGGCACCTGCCATGTGCCTGTAGTCCCAGCTACTTGGGAGACTGAGGTGAGTGGATTACTTGAGCCCAGGAGGTCGAGGCTGCTCGCTAGCCATGATTGCACCACTGTGCTCCAGTCCGGGTGACAAAATGAGACTGTCTCTAAAAAAACGAAATAAATAAAAAGGATCATCAAGGCCACAAGTTTTCTCTTTGAAAAGGCTAATAAAATAGACAATACAGATTGAAAAAATAGACAAATCTCTAGTCAGAATAGTCAAAAAAGAAAAAAGACAGTAAACATTAAGGAAAAAAGAGACATAAAAATAGATGTTAGTGATATTAAACAAACAATACAAAATGTTGCAGAAAATTTGACAATTTATTGGAAAACGTAGACAAAGGAGCAAACTTCTCAAATAATATAACTCATTAAACTTGATTCAAGAAAACAAAAAGAAATTTAAGAAACCCAATGACACTATAAAGAGAGTAAAAAGAAAAGCTACAAACTGAATGTACTTGCAGCGCATATAATTGACGAGGGATTAATATCCAGAACATATAAAGAACACTGATGGATCAACAAGGAAAAGTCAAACCATACAATAGAAAATGGAGAAAAGTCATAACCTCTTCAGAGAAAAGGGAACACCAAGGCCCCGTAAAGAATGAAAATATGCTCAACCTCAATAATCATGGAAATGCCAATTGTAATCATAACGAGATCTCATTAAACTCCCATCCGAAATGCTGGTAAGAATGTGAAGTCATGGAAATTCTTATATACTGCTGGTGGGTTTTACTTTTCACGTGTAAATGGCATAATCATAAAACACTCAATAGCATTGATCAGTAATGAACCACAGCTTCTACATATGTACATATGAACACGGATGTGTCTCAAAATCATAATGAGAATGATAGAAGAAAGTCACAGAAAAATACACACAGTATGATTCGTTTTATAGGAAGTTTAAAACAAAGAAAAAAGAAATGATTATCACAAACTTTCAGGATAATAATTTCCTGATTGATAGGTACAGAAATGCAGTTCGAGAATATGCCACAGGGAGCTTCAAAGGACCTGGAAATGTTATATTTCCCAAGGGGAGTGAAGGGTACCTGAGTATTCATTACATTATCATTTCTTTTTTTTTTTTTCTTTTGAGATGGAGTCTCGTTCTGTCACCCAGGCTGGAGTGCAGTGACGCGATCTCAGCTCACTGCAACCTCTGCCTCCTGGGTTCAAACAATTCTCTTGCCCCAGCCTCCCAAGTGGCTGGGATTACAGGTGCCCACCATCACACTCAGCTAATTTTTTGTATTTTTGGTAGAGACGGAGTTTTACCATGTTGGTCAGACTGGTCTCTCAGGTGATCCACCTGCCTCGGTCTTCCAAAGTGCTGGGATTACAGGCGTGAGCCACCACGCCCGGACCATTATATAATCTTTATTTATTTATTTATTTATTTATTTATTTTTTGAGGCGGAGTCTCGCTCTGTCACCTGGGCTGGAGTGCAGTGGCCGGATCTCAGCTCACTGCAAGCTCCGCCTCCCGGGTTTACGCCATTCTCCTGCCTCAGCCTCCCGAGTAGCTGGGACTACAGGCGCCCGCCACCTCGCCCGGCTAGTTTTTTGTATTTTTTAGTAGAGACGGGGTTTCACAGTGTTAGCCAGGATGGTCTCCATCTCCTGACCTCGTGATCCGCCCGTCTCGGCCTCCCAAAGTGCTGGGATTACAGGCTTGAGCCACCGCGCCCGGCCAATCATTCTTTATATTGGATGTAAGTGCTATCTACAATCTTCTCTCTGTGTGACGTATTTTATAAAACATTTTACCTAAAATAATTTAAAAGAAGGAATGTGGGCTATTAATACATTAAAAAGTTCTTAAAACTAACAAGAAAAAGATTAAGAGTCTAATAGAAAAGATGAGCAAAGGACTTTAATGGTTCAGGGAAAAATAAATAAAATGGCTTTAAACAGATAAAACGATGCTTGATTTCACTCATAATAAAAAGAATGCAAATTAAATCACAAGATACAAGTTTTCTCCTATCCTAGTGAATATATATGAGGAATGTATAAGAAAAATAGGCACTTTTATACAAAGGTGATGAGACAATAAACCCCACAGTGCCTTAGAAGGGCAATTTGGTAAAAGCTATGAAAACTTAAAATATACTTGTAAGAATTTATTCCACAGATATAAACACTCATGTGTGCAAAGAAGTGGACAAGGTATTTAATCTCTTCATGCCTTGGTTTCTTCATCTATAAAATAATAAGAGTACCTACAATCTAGCTTTATTTTGAAGATTAAATGATTTAATATAGGAAAACATAAAATAGTTCCTAGTAAGGAGTCCAACAAATGTTAACCATTATCATTATTATCAATAAAATAACATTTGCTCTATTATTTGCAGGCATCGAAAGAGGAGAAACATCTTAAGCATCCATCAATTGCGGTCTGATTAAATAAATCGTAAGACATCCATGCAATGGAACATTCTGCAGCTGTTAAAATGATTAAGGTAGATGTATGTGAAACCATCTCAAAGATACAGTGTTAGGTTAGAAAAGCACAGAAGAATGCATATGCCCTGCTAATATTTCTGTAAAACACATACCCACAAACCTGTACTTTTATATACATAAGCTTATAAGTGGTGGCTCCAGACAGGTAAACAGGGGAACTGGGAGTCAGAGCTGAAGGTGAAATTCCTTTGGAGGATCTAGCCTTTGTGCTGTTTGAATGTGCACATTGGATCTATGTCTGAAACAGAGGAGGAAGAGAGAGGAGCAGGGAGAGGAGGAGGTAAAGGAATGAGGGAATCCAGGAGGAGGGAGAAGAAGGAGAACAGGAGGAGGGAGAGGAGGGAGAGAGGAAGTAAGATGGGAAAAGTAGGGAAAAGGAGATAAAAGAGGAAGGGAAAGAGGAAGGGAAAAAGGAAGGAATGGAGGAAGTGGAGGAGAGGGTGGCAGGAGAGGAGGGGAGAGGTCCTCTCTCCTGCAGCTCTGAGCCCATGCCCTAGTCTGAGCCACCTTCTGATTGTGCCTTGGTGTCCTGTGAAATTCTGCTACCGAGGGTTCGTGCTGCTCAGGCCCCGGTGGGCATTAGGTGTGAGTGGCAGTGCTGATTCTCACCTGATCTGCATGAATCTGCCTATTCTCATTGAGGACGCAAAACCAAGATACTGCCCCTACAAGGTAGCACGATGCACCCCGGGCAGTGAATTGACCCTGAACAGTGGCAATCAGCTCCAGGTGAGTGTCCCCTGGTGGAGGTGGGGCTGGGCTGGGGGTGGGGGGTTACGAGTGGTCATATGCCAGCCCTTAGTGTCCACCCACAGACCCAAGGACACGCCCCCATCACCATGTCTTGCTTCTCTGACTTCTATCTCAGGGCTCCATGGCACCAGGGCCCTGCAGGAATTGCCAGTTCCTCCTTCCCCTTGTGTCCACGCTTCCCTCTGCCATTCTCTCCCCAGCTCCTAGCCTCGCAGACCACAGTCTCTGCTGATCTTTTTCTAGAATAATCACAGAGACCCATCTTCTCTTTACCAAAGCAAAATAAGGATGGTATGCACCCCTTCCTGGGTGCCTACCAAGTGCCAGATCCTGTACCCAGCCACCTCCTATTCCAGCACTGTTCATCCCCTGGGCAACTTCAGGGCACATCTGGGACCCAGAGGGTCCAAATGACTTACCCAAGGTCACACCGCAAGGACGCAGTGGACTCGGATTTGAACACAGGTCTGTGTTTCTCCAGAGTTCATGCTTCTAAGTCCCAGGATGGAGTGCTTGCCCCAGCTGCCTCCCAAGAGGCTGGCAGTGGGACCATTCATGGTGGTCACTACTGGAGATGAGTAAGGTGGGGAGACATTGTGAAATTATAGAGCTGGCTTCTCCTGTCAGAAATATCTTTCTTACAAAAACAAAAAACCAAAGACACAAAACCAAAAACCTTGGTCCTATGATGTGCCTGGCGTGCATTTGGCTTTCCGTCTCACCAGTGCTAAAGGGCAGCACAGTCTTCCCAGAGTGGCCTGGGATGGTGAAACTCAGAGGGAAGCAACATCCTGTCATTCTGGAGCCAAACCTCCTCCCCACCCATCCATTCAGCCACCTTCAGAGTAGCATCCCTCATTGTGATTTCTCCCTGGTGAAGTGGGAAGGAGACTGGACCACACGACAATCATGTGCCTTCTTCAGTGTAATGAGCTTGCCCGCCTCCTCCCTGTCACCAAATTTCACATGAATGAAATAGCTCGGTATCTGGGCACAGTCTTAGGCACAACTCCCCAGTCGGAGAAAGGGACACTGTCTGTAATGGCGTGGCAAGAAAAAGAACCGAGCAAGGGGGCCATGTGTTCAAAGGGAGGAGAGTCTGTATGCAGTCAGCATCGAAGGTCTCCTCCATTAACCGCATCCTCTTCCTCCAAGCCCTGGAGAGTGCAAAGCTCAGGCAGGGTTGGGAGGGGCTGAGTTGCTTGAACACCTTTGATGAGCCTCAAAACAGCTCCGGGTCCTCAGTCTGAAGCTGGGGAGTGACTGGCCAGTGCGAGGTGGGAGGCCTCAAATCCTATTTTTTTAAACACATCCTTTTAAATATATATACTTTAAGTTCTGGGATACATGTGCAGAACGTGCAGGTTTACTACATAGGTATACACGTGCCACGGTGGTTTGCTGCACCCATCAATCCATCATCTACATTAGGTATTTCTCCTAATGCTATCTCTCTCTTAGCCCTCCCACCCCTGACAGGTCCTGGCATATGATGTTCCCCTCCCTGTGTCCATGTGTTCTCATTGCTCAGCTCCTACTTAGGAATGAGAACATGCGGTGTTCGGTTTGCTGTTCCTGTGTTAGTCTGCTAAGAATGATGGTTTCCAGCTTCATCCATGTCNGTATGCAGTCAGCATCGAAGGTCTCCTCCATTAACCGCATCCTCTTCCTCCAAGCCCTGGAGAGTGCAAAGCTCAGGCAGGGTTGGGAGGGGCTGAGTTGCTTGAACACCTTTGATGAGCCTCAAAACAGCTCCGGGTCCTCAGTCTGAAGCTGGGGAGTGACTGGCCAGTGCGAGGTGGGAGGCCTCAAATCCTATTTTTTTAAACACATCCTTTTTAAATATATATACTTTAAGTTCTGGGATACATGTGCAGAACGTGCAGGTTTACTACATAGGTATACACGTGCCACGGTGGTTTGCTGCACCCATCAATCCATCATCTACATTAGGTATTTCTCCTAATGCTATCTCTCTCTTAGCCCTCCCACCCCCTGACAGGTCCTGGCATATGATGTTCCCCTCCCTGTGTCCATGTGTTCTCATTGCTCAGCTCCTACTTAGGAATGAGAACATGCGGTGTTCGGTTTGCTGTTCCTGTGTTAGTCTGCTAAGAATGATGGTTTCCAGCTTCATCCATGTCCCTGCAAAGGACATGAACTCATCTTTTTTTATGACTGCATAGTATTCCATGGTATATATGTGCCACATTTTCTTTATCCAGTCTATCATCGATGGATATTTGGGTTGGTTCCAAGTCTTTGCTACTGTGAATAGTGCTGCAATAAACATACGTGTGCCTGTGTCTTTATAGTAGAATGATTTATAACCCTTTGGGTGTATACCCAGTAGTGGAATTGCTGGGTCAAATGGTATTTTCGGTCCTAGATCCTTGAGGAATCACTACACTGTCTTCCACAATGGCTGAACTAATTTACACTCCCACCAACAGTGTAAAAGCGATCCTATTTCTCTACATCTTCTCCAGCATCTGTTGTTTCCTGACTTTTAATGATCACCATTCTAACTGGCATGAGATGGTATCTCATTGTGGTTTTGATTTGCATTTCTCTAATGACCAGTGATGATGAGCTTTTTTTCATGTTTGTTGGCCGCATGTCTTCTTTTGAGAAGCATCTGTTTATATCCTTTGCCCGCCTTTTGATGGGGTTGTTTTTTTCTTGTAAATCGGTTTAAGTTCCTTGTAGATTCTGGATATTAGCCCTTTGTCAGATGGATAGATTGCAAAAATTTTCTCCCATTCTGTAGGTTGCCTGTTCACTCTGATGATAGTTTCTTTTGCTGTGCAGAGCTCTTTAGTTTAACTAAATCCTATTTGTCAATTTTGGCTTTTGTTGCCATTGCTTTTGGTGTTTTAGTCATTCTTTAAAAGCTGGTAAAAGATACTCTTCTGAGGTCTGACACAGGCTAGACTCACCTGGGTGATGGTGATGGTGACAGGGAGAAATATGTAACTCAGCCAGAGATTGAGCTAAAAGAATGAGAAGTGGAAAGAGTTTCGAGCCTGGTGGGTGCCAGTTCAGCCCCCACACAAGCAGCCCTCCCAGCGTGGACTCCTTCCCTGCTGGAGTGGGTGGGAGAGCCCAAGGAATGACCTAGGGCTATCGGGGCTTCACCCCACCGCTCTCCACTGCCACATCCACTTCTGGGCAGACAGCACAGTCAGTCGCCAGATGCCTCTTCTGCATGGAGACCATTTACCTGTGAGCCTGACAGACAGGTAAGGTGCTGGCATCCTTAGCTGTGCGACTTAAATCCTCAGTCACCTCACCTCTCAGCTGGAAGCAAAGAGATCTTTCTGAGAGTTGCTGGAGGATTCAGTGAGACGGGGTGGTGTGGGCTTGGTGGGGGCCAGTAGCAGTAACCCCCACCATATGCACAGCTGTTGCCATTGTTATTACCATTCCTATGATTTGCCCTCCCCTTTCAACTTCACACCACCCTGAGGAAATGGTTCAGAAAGAAAATGTCAGTGTTTGTACTCCTGACAGTCTTCAAAGAAATTCGGAAAGCACAGACACTGAACAGCGGTCCCTAATTCCCCCTCAACCCCAGTAAGCTGTGATCTACTCCAGAAGTAGGAATTATAAACACTTCAGATCTGGTAGGTCCTCTTGTTTATTTTGTCATTCTCATGATCTCCATGTGGCCTTCATTTGCTTTTCCTTTGTTCCTTTTTTAAAAAAATATAAGCTCTATTATTTACAGTAGCAAAGACATGGAATCAACTTAGGTGCCATCAATGGTGGATTGAATAAAGAAAATGTGGTATATATACACCATGGAATACTATGAAGCCATAAAAAAGAACAAAATCACCTTCCAGCGATATGGATGCCGCTGGTGGCCATTATCTTAAGCAAATCAATGCAGAAACAGAAAACCAAACACCGCATGTTCTCACTTATAAGTGGGAGCTAAATTTTGGGTACACACAGACATAAAGTTGGGAACAATAGACACAGGGCACCTTACAGGGGGAGAAGGAGGAAGGAGGACAAGGGTTGAAAACTCCCTATTGGCTACTGTGATCACCATTGGGCTGAGAAGTTCAATCAAAGCCCAAACTTCAGCATCACACAGTATACCCATGTAACAAACCTGCACCTGTACCCCTGAATTCCAAATTTAAAAAGAAAAACATAAATTATAAGCTCTATAATATATGCTAAAAGTGTTTAAAACATTATGTAATGAATCAATTAAGGTAGGTAAACCTCAAAATTCCAATGGCTTCACTCAAGAGAACTTCTTTTTTTTTTTTTTGAAACAGTGTCTCACTCTGTCACCCAGGCGGGAGTGCAGTGGTGCAATCTTGGCTCACTGCAACCTCCACCTCCCAGGTTCAAGTGATTCTCTTGCCTCAGCCTCCTGAATAACTGGGATTACAGGCACCCACCACCACGCCTGACTAATATTTGTATTTTTTGTAGAGGTGGGTTTTCACCATGTTGGCCAGGCTGGTCTCGAACTCCTGACCTCAAATGATCCACCCACCTCAGCCTCCCAAAGTGCTGATACAGGCATGAGCCACCATGCCTGGCCAGAAGACCAAGGTTTTAACCTGCATGATATACTACCCTGGGTATTGTGGGCATCTGTTATTCTTACCATCTAGCATTCATTCTCCTTTCTCGTAGTAAACGTGCAATGAGTTCTCTCTAAAGAACTACACTGTTGCCCGTTGTCAGTCCACATGGTTAATATGGAGTTCCATCCTTGCTCCAGAAATGCACACACGATGTAGGCCTAGCCATTTCTAACACTGCATTCTCTCGGCCATGGTAATGGGTCAGAATTGATGAGTTACAACTAGCCCCCTGCTGGGACTTGAACCTTTGCATGAGTGCTGGAATTCCTGGTGGCCATCTTGCTACCACAAGGGAAAGTTCATTCTGAAGACAGAACCAGAACACTGGAAGCAGAGCCAAGAAATGGAGAAAAAGAAACTGAGACCTAATCATCTTTTTCAATGCCCTGGATCAAGCCATGCCTGAAGCTCTAACTGCCTTAGTTTACATGAGCCAGTAAAATTCTTTTTTAGTAAAGCCAGTTTGAGTTGGGCTTCTGACACTTAAATAGAAATATCCCAAACTTTTACACAGACTAAATACCATCCACAAATGTTTGAGAAGACGCACTGCACTGAGGATAAAGTGTTCTCAAAATGACTTCACAGTTAAAAGTATTTATTATTTGAAGACTTAGATCATTTCTTCTGTAACATAGCTTTCCATCCTTTCCTCTCCTAATTGCAGAGCACAAAACGACCCCCGTCCAGCTGCAGAACAGGACCCCTCACCCTACTTTCATCCTGTGCTGAAGCAGGAGGAGAGAAAAGCCCCCTCTGTAAGGGTGGGCCAGTGTGTCATCTGATCTCGGGAGATTTGAGGGTCTCAGTTTAAAATGATAACAAGCCAAAATTATTCTGAACCAAGATTTTTTAAGAAATCAAACGTACATCTAGCAGAACCCCATAAAAGAATAATCACCCATCTGTCCCCTAAAATCATTTCAATGCTCTTTTTCAGCTACGACGTTCAGAATACAGGGATCTTGTCCTTCTTCATTTGAGACTACACTGCCCCTTTTCTCTCCTGGAGTTAGGAAAGAAAACATTCTTATTTCCAGTCGCTGGTTACCCGTGTAGCAGCCTCTGTCCACTGGCCCCATCCCACACTCATTTTTACACTGGGGGCCTCCAGGCCATAAATCTACCCTTCAGCACAAGTGGCCTGTGGCTCACAGGGGCTCCCTGGGCTCCCTGAGCCAGGCCTGGCCAGCTCCTCTGCAGAGTGAGCTTCAGCCCAGGATCCAGATTCAGGGAGGGGCAGCTCGGCGGGGACAGAGTCCAGGTCCCAGGCCAGCAGAAGAGCGCAGATGGCAGAGGGTGGAGGCAAATGGCTGTTAACTCAGTTTTCAAATATTTTTTTAAATCGAAATATAATTCACAAACCATAAAATTTACCCTTTTAACGTGTACAATTCAGAGTTTTTTAGTGCTGTATTGACAAGGTTGTGCAACCATCACCACCGTGTAATTCCAGACCATTTTCATCACCCCAAAAAGAAGCCCCATACTCATTAGCAAGACAGTCATAAAGGAGAAAGATGCCACTCCCACGTTCCTAATGCTGGCATTTCCCCCTTTCCCTATATGGAAAGGAAATGCCTTTCTTTTATTCATATTGGAAAGGATTAGATGGAGAAGATGCAATTATTCCCTCTCCCTTGGGCCTTGCCACTCAAACACAAGAATGGAGGCCCAAAGGGGCCAAGGAAATGACACATCGATGACGAATTCTAGCCCATCATCACTGAAAGAGAAACTGTCTCCTTCAATAAGCTGGTACTGTACCTTGGCATGGTTTTTTTCTTTTGTGTAAGGGAAGCAAGGTGCCTAGGGTGAAAATTGTAAGGCGGTCCCCACTCTCAGAATCGGAGTCCATTACAAGTTGGCTGACCTTTATTTCAGATCATATAAACCACTGGAGATCTTGGGTAATTCAAGGGAGGAGGTACCCAGGAGGGAGACTGTGGGCTTCCTGTCCATCTATCATTTGAAGACTTGACTTGGTTTTAATTTCTATTGAGAAATAAAAAACAAACCTCAAGTTTGTGAATTCAGTCATAATCATTATTCCAGGGAAATCGGAATTGTCTTTTGTGTTCCATAATACAAACCTTAGGTGTATTGATGGGGACGAGGTAGATTCCGGGATGGAAACAGGTGACTTAGTGGTACAGGGTGACATTAGCAAAGAAATGTGTCTATGTCTTTCCCCAGAAACTGCTTTCATTACTGTGGCTCAGCTTTACAAATCATTTGAAGTTTTTCTCTGATGGCATTGTAAAGCCAATTTTCCTTCTTTTCTGACCCTATTTCTTCATTCAATGAATATTTGCCAAATGCCTTTTATGATCTAGGCAGACTGCTGTGGACCATAGAAGTGCTAGGCCAAGGGAACTCAGAAAAGAAATAAGATGTCCTTTGTTCTCAAGGAGGTCAGTTTAAAGGAGAAGATAATCTTAGGAACCAACCTTTGTGGTTCAGTTCTATGACAGATACATTTACAAGAACAGATGGATGTAAGGAACCAACTTTAAAAAGTTCATCACAGCACTATTTATAGGAACAACAACCTTGAAATAATCTAAATGTCTAATTATAGGGAAATGTCTGGAGATAATGTAAGGAAATAATATTGATTAGTACAATTGTATGGGAAAGCATGTTCTATTTGCAACTGAAGGAAAAAACTCCTTCACTATCCCCCAAACACACACACACACACACACACATGCGTGCACACTTGCTCTTCTTACAGGTTCCAAGCGTAAGTCTTAGACTAACACAGCCCAAGGTCAGTTGTGGCAGACATTTTGCTCAGATAGTGTTTTAAATTTGGCTTTTCCACATTTTAAATGAAAGATTTCCCATTTTTCAGAAGATGAAATGGTTTTCTGGCTTCTTTTGAAGCATGAGATGATGGGACACCAGTGAGATCCTGTCCTGCACAGCAGTGGTTGCCTGGAGCTCCGTGGCGTGTTCCCCTTGAAGTGGGTCACACGCTGGCCAGGGCCACTGTCCCTACCCACTGGCCTCTTTCAGCACAGGCTGTGGGTCACCACTGATCGCCCTAGAGCTGGCCCTGGTATACTCAGTGATGTCAGCTTCCTGACCACTGCATGCATTTAAAGTTTGACCTCCTTGGGGAAGAAAAAGTTGTTTCTGGAATGAATGTCTGGTAGAAACATACGCTGTGTGTGGTGTGCATGTTTATTGGTACGGGGGGATCAACCCAGCAGTTAGCCTCTGAATGGACAATCAGAAAAAGAATCGTGTCCACAACTCACAGCGGTGAAGAAACCATAAAGAAGCAAGACTAAATCATTCTACTATAGAGATACATGCACATGTATGTGGCAGCACTGTTTACAATAGCCAAGACTTGAAACAACAACCCAAATGCACATCAATGATAGACTGGATAAAGAAAATGTGGCACATATACACCATGGAATACTATGCAGCCGTAAAAAAAAGAACGAGTTCATGTCCTTTGCAGGGACATGGGTGAAACTGGAAGCCATCATTCTCAGCAAACTAACACAGGAACAGAAAACCAATAAATGGGAATTAAATAATGAGAATACATGGACCCATGGAAGGCAGCATCACACACCAGGGCCTGTCGGTGGGTGGGGGGCAAGGGGAGGCAGAGCATCAGGACAAATACCTAATGCATGCAGGGCTTAAAACCTAGATGACGGGTTGATGGGTGCAGCAAACCACCACGGCACATGTGTACCTGTGTCACAAACCTGCATGTTCTGCACGTGTATCCCAGAACTTAAAGTAAAATTAAAAAAAAGAAAAAGAAAAAAGAAGAAGTGAGGCTTGATGGGCCCACAGCAGCTTTGGATGGTTCTGCAGAGCACAGCATGTCAAAACCACATGGTGTCCTGTTCTGTGGAGCTTGGGGGCTACCATGGCATTACTTCCAGTCTGGGTAAATTTAGGCTTGTGGAAATCTCCTGCTGCGGGAAAGTGGAATGAGTTCGGGGGCAAAGTCAATACCTATGGGTCAGGGAGATAATCTTCCAAAATCCAGGCGAGATTTTGAAAGGAGGACGTATGAAAGAGACCAGGGAGATCATTGCGAGGGGTTTATCCCCTGCACAGTGAGTCTTACCTTTCTTTCTCACAATTGGTCAGTCGAGTCAGGCACACCTCCACAACTGTGGGCCATTATGGGGGGAGTACAGAACCCTGGCATCAAAAATTGCGGGGTTTGAGCACCTGGAATGGGAGACTGCCATCCCAGAGTTCCAGGATGTGGGCCGGACAGCTTGAGCTGTGGCCCTCTGAAGAACAGAGACCCGTGTGGGGGACAGTGAAACATGGCGGAGGGCAGTCAGGTTGTCAACTCCAAAGCAGAAAGGAGGCCCTGCCCTTCGCTTTCACACATAGATTTGAGGCCGGCGCTGCTAGTGCTTTCCCAAACCCTGGTCTCCTCTTCCAGATGACGTCTCCCAGCCTTGTAGCTGCTTGTGCCATGTGACTGAAGTTTGGCCAATGGGATGAAGGCAGAAGTGATGTAGGTACATGACCCCCAGGCCGTGCCCTTAGCACTTGCAGCTCAACCACGCTACCAGACTCCCCAAGGTGGCCCGGGTAATATTTCCCTTTGCCCCTCTCAGGGTGAACAACACTGTTCTTGACACACCACTGCTCAGTAATCCCGAGAAGTTAGAACCCTAGGTTTTGGATCGAGACCAGCTGGCTATGTGACCATGGGCAAGGAACTGACCTTCTCCGAGCCTCTGGTCCTCAATGGTAGAAGAGCAATGATGAGCTTTCCTCAGAGCCGCACTGCAGCTACAGAGGCAGTGCTCCCTCCCTCGTCCAGGGCCCCAAGAGAACTGAGCCACCTGGTGCCTCCAGGACCTGGTGAGCCTCATAGAACACCTGAGCACTTTTCCCCAAGGTCTCTCAACAATGGGCTCAACTGTTGAACCCAGCTGGAGGGCCCATGGTCCCCCAGGCCATTGGGCTTGAACAAATCCCTGCTCCTCTATGGGAAATGGGAGGAAGCAGGCCAGGCCAGGGCGGGAGTGCATCCCTCTTTGAGACGGGGAGGGGGCCCAGGAGGGAGAGGCAGAGGACATGACTCACTCTGCAGGCCAGGGAAGCTCCCAGGAGGAGATGTTCAGGAAGTGGACCCACCCTCCCGCTGCTCCAGAGAGGATGTCTAGCCCAATCCCACTCACATCCCCAAGCCCTGTACAGGGGTGATGGCAGGAGCTGAGCAAGGAGAACAGGAGCCAGTGGAAGGTTACGTGGGGACACGAAGGGTCCTGGTGGGGTTAGGGTGGGCAACTCATCAGGTGTTGATGGACCAGTGGAAAGTCAGCTCTCAGGAATCAGTGAGGCGGTCCTTAGGGTGAGGCGGGGGGGTGAATAATGAGAGGGAGTCTTAGGGGAGGTTAGCGAGGCCACTCAGAGGGCAGGGTCACAGCTGCCACAAGCCCCTGTCCACCCACCCTCCTCACTCGCCATTACCCTGCATGTTGACCCAGAGGTGACCAAGGGAAGCCCCGATGACCTATCAGAAAGCTAACTACACACAGGACAAGCCAGAGGTATGGGGAGCTAACATCCCCTGCAGGGCCCCTTAAACGATGGCCATGGGCCTGGCGTGGAACACCTTTTTCCCACTTCCTGGCAGGCAGCCTGAAAGGCACACTTTCCACACCACTCCCAGAGCTGGGCGGGCTGAGCCTCAGGGGCCCACACCACTAACAACCCCCATATGGACCTCCTGCCCTTCTCTGTCTCATAACTCTGTTCCCCTTGCCAGCACTTCCTGGAGTTACCTTCCAAATAAATACATGGGCTCACATCCTCCTTTCAGAGTCAGTTGTGTGTGGGCTGGAGGGGTTAAGTGGTGGGCCATGGGAAGAGGGGGTCAGCCTTTCTGCCAGGACTGATGATGTCAAGACATGACCCCAAGGCTGATGATGGGGCTGCCTGGGCCACCCTGCTCTTCTCTCTCTCAGCGTCAGTCCACAACTCTGTAAGGCGGAGCTCATCCGTCTGAGTACCGGTGAGGTGGGGAGGGTGAGGAGCCTCCACTGGGGCCCTAGGACTCAGTGTTCCAGGGAACATAGGGACAGAGTTCCCTTCCCAACTTCAAAAGCCCAGTTGGAGGAGTCTTGGGGAACAGGGTGGTTAGGATTCCACTCCAGTTTTCCCGATAGTTTCAGTCTGGGTGAGGGGCTCAAGCACCGAAGCCTTTGAACTGGTGCATGGGGTCGGGAGGGGGGAGGTTCCTGTCAGGGGGGCTTCAGAACTCAAGCTGCTGCCAAGAAACTGGTGGGCTTGCTGAGGGAGCCTGGGCATGACCTGCAACCAGAGATCGTCCAAGAAAATCCCCTACCCATGTGAGACTGCCAAGGCTTCATTTCTGCAGTCTTCATCCTCGTGTTGATTGATTCAGCAAGTACTGACTGAGTGACTAGTAGGTGCCAGGCATCCTGGATGCCCCTGAGGACATGGGAGAGAACAAGACAAGCATGGTCTCCGCCTCCAGTGACCTTTTGGTCTCAGTCAAAACAGACTACAAACAAGAAGGCGAACCAAATAACTGCATGTTGAGAAAAGCCCTGTGGCCGAAAAAAGATGGCATATTAGGATCTGAAAGGAAAGCGCATTTTGAAGATTGGCCGGGGAGGGCCTCTCTGGTGATGTCCCTGTGATGTCTGAGCTGAAACCTGGAGGTGCAAAGGAACCAGCTGATGGAATACTACCTGACCAGAAAGGGCATCTCCACCCAGGGCTGACGGATTCAATGCACGCCCTGCCCCCAAGCCAGTGCCAGGCACTACTACAGGCATGATCTCACTTAATCCTCATAACTCCAGGAGACGGGTGTTAAGATTCCCCTTTGCACATGAGAAAACCGAGGCTCAGAGAGTGCAGTTACCTGCCCAAGGTTGGCACAGCTGGCACGTAGTGCTGCTGGGATTGTTACCCCGCAGGTCTGGATCTTGCCCTGAGGTCTTCGCCTGTGCTGTTCTTTGACCAGCCTTCCCTACCCTTCCTTCTCAGGTCCTGACTAAAGTCAACTCACCCAGCTCAGAGGTTACCTCCCAGGTCTTCCAAGAAGCTTCCCTGACCTGCCAAGCCTGAGTTAAGATCCTTTACTGTGTTTCCACAGGTCCCTAGCTGAGCAGTGACTGCATAGTGTTCAAACCGTCCCTTGACTTCTTTTCCTCATGTCATTCACATGGTTCTAGCAGAATAGCCATGCTAATAAAAGGCCCCGCCCCTGGCGCTGTTGACTGGTCTAGAGGCAGGCGCCTGGTAGAAGCTAAGTCCATTAGAAACCTTCCCTAGGGCTTTGGAACTGGAACCCAGGAAGAAGAGTCACACTTTGCACGATGGTTGAAACGGAGTCCATGTGAACAAGATCCCGGTTCTGCTGTGGTGACTGAGGAGCAGAAGGGCCCACAGACCGTGAGAGAAGAGTTGAAACCCAGCTAGGAGAGAAGTAGGGGCAAGAGATAAAGAGAAAGCACTTCCGGGGCTTCCCACCATGTTTGGTTTGGGACTCCAGCCCATCCCTGGCTGGAGTCTGGCTTTGGGAGGCCAGGCGCTCCCACAGTGTCCTCATTTCTGTTACCACCAAAAGACTCCACATACAGGATGCTCAGTCAATGCCTATTAAATGAATAAAGCAGCCTGAACACGGTGCTGATTCCCGTCTCACTGAGTCTTTCTTTGATGTTACATTAATTTGGAGAAAAATAACAATAAAGATAAAACAGGCCAGTCTAGCTGGCAGGCTCTCTGAGCCCAGAAGAGAGGACAGCAGGACATGCCCTGGCAAGAGGCCCCAGCACATGGCCCCGGGGTGTCCGGCCCCTCTTCCCCTCCAGGAGGAGCTGCCCTTACACTCCCCGCCACAGAAGGTCACAGGCGTGAAATGGGTCCCTCCCAGTGACCTGGCCAGGCCTTGGGTGTGAGCTGGAAGAGGCAGCATGGCTGGCTCAAGAGCCAGAGGTCACCAGTCAGAGCGGATGCTTTGAATTTAGACCCAGGTTTATGAGCCGCAGCGGCCGCCAGCAAGGACCGGACCCAGCCCTTCCCAGGCCAGGGGCCGTTGGGAGGAAGGCGCACTTTTAATGGGAGTGTTTTCTCCCAAATATTACGCTAGGCAGGGAGTTTGGACCAGAATGAAAGCAGAGGGTCTAATTTTAGACAGTACCTATGAATGAAACTTGACCCAGGCTGGGGAGGAAATACCTTCCACCAGCCCGTGCCAGGGCCAGTGTGTATGATTTGCTGCTAAATTAGGCAGCTCCTGCAAACAGGTTACTGTGGGGACTTGGGTTTTTTTCCCTTCTTCTCTCCACTAAATTGGTCAGACTCTTTATTTCTAAATATACATCCCTCCTCCCCTTATCCCCTTTCTTTTATGAAAGCTCCAGGTCACCCCATCCCTGCATGTTCCAGCTAGTTAACCATCTGCCCCTCCTTTTCTGTTTGCCCCACCCCTTCCCAATTCAGCCCTGCCTAGAACCAAGAGCCCAAGACATTATGTCAAGCGACGTGGGACTCTAGGGCCTGGGGTGCCACACTACCAAGTGCCAGCTTGATTGGGGTCAGCTGGTAGCCAGGCTTAGACTATGGAGTTGATGAAGGCAAGGCCCACATCTGTCCTATTCATGGTTGTCTCCCAAGTCCCCAGCAGAGTCCAGCAAGGATCCACACTCAGTCAATACCTACCAACTCTTAAGGGAAAAAGATATTTGCCCTCTTGGTTGCTGCATCCGAACCTAGTTTGGGTAGATGAGAGGTCATCTTCTGACCCAAAATATCTACCATCCTTGTTTTTGCTTTTTTTTTTTTTCTTTAAAATGATTTGGCAAACATCACGTGAGAGAAAAAGAAGAGTATGACTTCCACCTCCGTAGATAATGACTTACAGCAGAGAGGGAAAAGGCGCTGAAGAAAACAACAGGCCGGGGCTCTGATTCCAGCCCTGTCTCTTCCTGTCTGTGTGATCTTTAGCGAGTCTCTTGTCCCCCATAAGCCTCAGTTTCCTCATCTATAACATGTGATAGCAATCCCAACTTTTCAGAGTGCCCTGCACCTGTGATTCTTTTCCTAGAATGTTCCCCTATCTCTCTTCCCAGCTCCAGCTCCAACCGGGGCCTGGCTAGACTTGGGGGCGAAGGCGGAGTCACGTCAGCCAAGCAGGAGAGAGGCTGGAAGGCAGCTCCGTTCCCAGTTTGGGGCGAGGCCCTGGCCAAGCTAAGGATCCAGTTCATCTGTGGCTGGGCTCTGCAGCTTTGGAGCAAAGGCCCAGGGAGTGTCCCAGGAGGCCCTTGAGACCAAGCAGCCCTGGGGCAGGGACAGTAGTAAGGACCTCGATGGTGACAATTGTCATTCCAGCCATGAGACGGGGCCATATGGGCTGGCCACAGAGACAACCTGAGTGCCACCCGCACTCCCTCCCCAGTCAGCCCTGACCATTTGCTTGTTGTATGTCGAATGACTCAGCCATTTGGGACCCATTTTCCCTTCTCTAGAAACCTTCCCAGCAATGTTCCTGGGGAGGGGAAAAGAAACTTCCCTAGAAGATGTGTTTATCTCCAAGCGCTTATTTTCTTTTGGGGATTTGGGCCGAGAGTACTTAGTGGAAAAAAAAGACACACTCAAAAAGACTTACACTGGCTTCTTAAAAAGTATACTGTGCCTGTCTCTCCCTCTATGCCACACTTCCCACAACAACCTCCAAAGACTCAACTACCTCTGTCTAATAGGGTTTTTTGGCCATTCCTTCATCCTTTCTTCCTTCTTTCTTTCCCCTTTCTTTCTGTCTTTTCTTTCTTCATTCTCCTTCCTTTCACTCTCTATCTTTCTGAATTCTTTCCTCCCTCCCTCCTTCCTTCCTCTCCCTCTTTCTTTCAATTCATTCCTTCCTCCTTCCTTCCTTCTTTCCTTTCTCCTTTCCTCCCTTTCTTCCTTACTCAAGTTTAATTCAGCAAACCTGTTTTTTTCTTTTTTTTTAATTTTAGCTTTTATTTTAGGTTCAGGAGTACATGTGCAGATTTGTTTCCTGGGTATATTACATGATACTGAGGTCTGGGGTATGAATGATCCCATCGCCCAGGTCAGTAGCCAATAAGTAGTTTTTCAGCCCTTCCTCCTTCCCCTCTCTGGTAGTTCCCAGTGTCTAATGTTCTCATCTTCAGCAAACCTTCAAATGCCTACTACAAGTCAGTACTCGGTTAGATGTGGGTAAAGATGGTTACAGTGGACACACACGGCAAATGCAGAGCCATCTGACTGGCATTGATTCAGCACCCACGACACTCACCCTGCAGGGGGAGAGAGGCACAACAGCAAATGAACGCACTGGCAGCAGGCAGGGGCAGCACAGGGGAGTCGGTTCTGGGCTCTAGTGTAGGTTCATGGAAGGGGTCCTCAGGGAAATGATGTCTGAGCAAGGCTTTGAAGGTTGAAGAGGAGTCTATCAGGGAGACAAGAAGGGAGTCTTGGCTAAGCATCCTAGGAGAGGAGGCAGACTGCACAGTGACAAAATATGGTCCATATTAGCATGCACAGAGGAACTTGTGGAGTACAAGATACACAAGAGCCGAAATCAATGCCAAGTTAATTGAGGGCTCTAAGAACAGAGCAGTGGGCAACGGAGCTCTGAGTTGTAATAACTTAGAAAAACTTGGTCAGGGAAGACAGCCTGGAGGAGGGGCCCTTGAGAGGTCCTTTAATAACACAAGTATTTCCTCAGGGAAGGACAAAGGACGGGGGAAAGAAGAAGAGCGTCTAGAGCAGTGTTCCTCAGGAGCACCTGGGGTGCTTTTAAGAACACATACCCCTGGGCCGGGCGTGGTGGCTCATGCCTGTAATCCCAGCATTTTGGGAAGCGCAGGAGGGTGGATCACTTGTCAGGAGTTCGAGACCAACCTGGCTAACACGATGAAACCCTGTCTCTACTAAAAATACAAAAATTAGCCAGGTGTGGTGGTGCAGTCCTGTGGTCCCAGCTACTCAGGAGGCTGAGGCACGAGAATCACTAGAACCTAGGAGGTGGAGGTTGCTGTGAACCGAGATCATGCCAGTGCATTCAAGCCTGGGCGACAGAGTGAGACTCCATGTCAAAAAAAAGCAACAAACACAGATCCCTGCCCTACTGCCAGACAGTGGGATTCAATTGGTCTGGGGTGGGGCCCAGGCATTTGTATTTTTTTAAAGCTCTCTGGGATTCTGATGTGCAACCAGGGTTGAGATGCGCTAGTCTGAGCAAAGCAGACAGTAGGAGGAGGGATTTGGGGGGAAGAGCAATGGAAGCCACACATGAGAAGACACAGGACAGCAGGCCGAGGACCTCAGGGTCAGGCTCAGAGGCCTCATCTCCATTCCATTTTCATGTGGAAGCATCAAAAGCTTTTGAGCAGTGGCACCTGCAGGGGCACAATCAGAGTAAAGGCTGCCAGAATAAGGAAGGGGTTGGAAGTAGGGTGCCTGCTATGGCTGTTGGACAGGGGAGAAATATACAGCCCTGACCTGGAGTGGTGACAGGAGACAGGTTTCTGGACTTGTGGACGAGAGGGGGGATGTCATCAATCCTGGATCTCTGCTAAGGACACTGACCTAGTGCGTCTTTGCACATCCATCTGCTGAGTACTTGTCAAGTTCACTGTCATCACTGTGACAACATTATGGCGGGTGTGATGGTTAATGCTATGTGACAATTTGGCTAGGCCATGGTGCCCAGATATGTGGTCAAACATTCTGGATGTTTCTGTGATGGTGTTTTTGAGATTAACATTTAAATCAGTGTCTTTTGAGTAAAGCAGATTGCCCTCTGTAATGTGAGTGGGTCTCACCCAGTCAGCTGAAGACCTGAATGGAACAAGAAGTCTGACCACCCTTGGGCAACAGTAAATTCTGCAGCAGATGGTCTTCAGACTGGAACTGCAACATTGGCTCTCATCTGGATCTGTAAATGCTGGCCTACCCTGCAGATTTTGAACTTGCCAGCCTTCATAATCATGTGCGCCAATTCCTTAAAATAAATCTCTCTTCACACACACACACGCACACACACACATGTATGTGTATACACACACACATGTAGCCTATTGGTTCTGTTTCACCGGAGACTACTACAGTAGTGATAGCTCCATTCCTTTACCACCCCGCAGCCTCAACAGAGCCGAACTCTCTTATCCAGCTTTGGCACAGGGATACCTCCTAGCCAATCCATAACAAGCATGGTGCCACCTTCCTTACCAAAGCCCTATCTCATTTCTTGCAAGAGCCTGGTGCCATAAAACTGGGTATACATCTGGATTTTCTTTGTATAAACTAAAATCTCTTAAGTAAACTCAGAGTATCAGACAGGATGCTTTCAGCAAAAAACCAAAAACCCCAACTCGTAAGTAAATATTTAGCTTACGTATTAGAAAGTCCAAGGGTAGGTCAAGCTCCAGGACTGGCACTGTGGCAACTGAGCATTGCCACCAGAGTGGGCTCCTTACAGCCATCCTCCCCGTCTCAGTGTTAATTTCATCCTCAGCCTGGCAGTAACATGGTCACAGTTGTTCCAGATGTCTCCACCAGACACTGCAGCATCAAGGCAAAGTGGCAAATCCTTGCTTCTTGTGGCTGTCTCTTAGGAAAGAGGAAATTCTCCCCAAAGGTCCACAGTAAATTCCCTTCATATATCATTAGCCAGAACTGGGCCACATGACCACTCCTGAACCAATCACTACCAAGGTGAGTGAAATCATATGAATTGATTTAGACTAACTACCTTGAATGGGATAGGTGTTAGAATAAATGAAGACCACCAACTTCATTGTCCCCCCATACATGGGACAAACTCTGTTAAAAGAATCTCTCTGGACTCACATCCATTTGATAAACGTTCAGTTGATTAGGTGGGTTCTGACTGGTCAGATGGTTGCACAGTTGACAATTATTCTGAATGATGTTTTACTATGATATGCCCCTGTGAGTATTTCTAGAAGCCACTAATTGTCTTGCAAATGCCACTACCAACATGTCACTCTGTTCTAGTGAGGCTTTCTCCAGCCCTCGGTAAGAGATCACACTACATGCAACAAGGATCAGAGAAGAGGGTGACGATGAAGTACCTAGCACAGTGCATACAACACCATCTAATTCCCCCAGGAGCTCTAGAAAGTAATCATCATTCCTTATGTCAGCTAAGGATGCTTCAGATGCGAGTAACAGAACACCCGAAGACGATCAAAGACTTAATTACTTCCTGTAACAAAGAGTCCCAGTTTGATGCAACAGTTCAGTGTTGTCATCAGGATCTTTCTCTCCTTCCCCTGTGTCATTCCCAGTGCAGGGGCTTTAATTTATAAGCTCATCATTTCATTGTTATATGATGATTGCTTCAGCTGTGACTATCACATTTTTGCACAAATGAATTCAAGGCAGGAAATAAAGGGAGAAAAAATGTTTTTCATAAACCTCCAAACAGATGTCCTATTGGTCAGAATTTGGTTACATGTCAGCTTTTAAAACAATTACTGGCTTAGCCCAAACATGACACATCCTCAGGGTAAGCACATCATCAACACGGATGAACCCAGGGCTCTGTTAGATGGAGGTGATAAATATTCAGTAGGCAACGAACAGTGTCTGCCACATGCCTGTTCTACAAATGATGAAACAGGCTCCAAGGGGTTAAACCAAATGCCCAAGGTCACCCAGCCTGCAAAAGGCAAAAGTATGGCCAGGCGTGGCGGCTCACACCTATAATCCTAGCATTTGGGAAGGCCAAGACAGGAGAATCGCTTGAGCCCAGGAGTTTAAGACCAGCCTGGGCAACATGGCATAAAACATCCCCGATCACCTCTACAAAAAAATGAAACAATTAGCCAGATATGGTGGCATGTGCCTGTGGTCCTAGATACTCAGGAGGCTGAGGCAAGAGTATCGCTTGAGCTGGGGAGGTAGAGGCTGCAGTGAGCTGTGTTCACGCCACTGTACTCCTGCCTGTACGACAGAGTGAGACCCTGTCTCAAAACAAAACAAACAAAAAGAAACACAAAAGCAAAAGCAGAATTCAAATCCAAGTTGAGATATTCCAAATCAAGGGTTTTCCATAGTGCCATGATAACAGGTGAGGATGTATGCTGTGAAGCTCTTTTCACTCACATTCCTGAATCTTCTGCTGGCCAGTTACACACTTCCTGCTGAGCTCTACCTGGTTACCTTGGTGTGGATGACACTCCACACTCACTGACTGATGGCCCCATAACAATTGCAACCAACTGGACAAGGGCTTCCAGTTGCTGTTTGGGGGATACCCAGACACAGCTCCTCGCTTTCAGTGTAGTCATTAACACCCAGCTGTTAAAGGGAATGGCTCCCTGTTTGCACTGAGCCAATTTTATGACATCCAGTGAACATGAGAGAACTGCAAGCAGAACCATTTATAGACTTAATCTTAGGGCCTGCAATGATATAAATGTCTAATGCTTTTTCCAGGTGTGGGCTGGGGGAAGCTGTGTGCATAAACCTTGGGTTGAAAAAGGACTGATGTAGGAGGGTCGGGGTCATAGGAAACGTGGCTCAAAACTCTAGTTGGGGAAAAGGACTCCTTCCTCTAGTCCTATCACGATCCTGGGTGGACCATCTCTTCTCTCCAGGCTTTTCTGCTCACCCTCTTTGCTTTTTCCCACAAATGCCCTGGAAGAAAAGAACTAACTCTTACGCATCTTCATTTCCTTATTAATGGTTAAGGATCGGCACATAATGGGTACTCATTCATATGAATGAATGAACGAATGAACAAGTAAATAAACGAAGTGAATGGATGCCTGTCTTCCTTGAGGGAGGAGTAACATCTGACTTCTTCATTCCTATCTGAAACAGAGGAGGAGCTCAACTGCAAGTCTGTTGGGTGAAGACGTGAATGAATAAAATGTTTCAAACATGGGGTTGCATTTACTGAGTTGACTTAGCTGTTGTACTTGATGGTCCCTCTGCCCAGAACCTTCTTCCCCTGACTCACTCAGGTCTCAGCTCAAATCTCCCTTTCTCGGAGCTGCTGTACCCAATCACGCCATCCAAGATTTACCACTCCCTGTTCCAGTGCCTCCTGAAGCTTCATCACACTCCTTGTTCATTTTCCTTCCTGGCACTTTTCTTAATATGCAATTATTGCATTTGTTTATAGTCTGTCTCCCCCCACTACAAAATAAGCTCCCTGAAAGCAGGGGCTGTGTCTGTCTCAGTCACTGCAGTACCCCCATTAAAATGTCTGGCACACAGTAAAAGTTCAATAAATATTTTTTGAATGAATGAATAAGTGAATATGACTTCCAACCTTTTCTCTGGCTGCCAGTGTCCCCATCTCCAAAGCTAGAGGCTCCTTCCCATTTATTCAAATTTTCCAGGGCCTCTCACAAAATAAAGCATCTTACAAGTCTTTCCAGCCTTGGCTTTAGTATCCCCACACCACCTTGGCCCCCTACTCCTCTGACCATATTCCCCATCCTTCTCCTGCCCCCACAGTCCTGTCCCCCATCCTCTGAATTACTGGTCATGCTTAATTATGGTACAACCAAACAATAGAATAGACACTTAAAATGATGTTAAAGAAGCATGTATATTGACGTGGAAAGTCATTCACAATATATTGCTAATTAACAAGGTCATTTTATACAGGTAGTTAAATTCCATTTCTATAAAATCTCTGTGTATAGGTACATGTGGATGTATCACATAAAAACAGAGGTTTATACAAAAAAATTAACAGTGATAACATTTGTGTATATTCTTTGTTTATGTCATCCTTATTTTTATGATACTTCTGTATCCCTTAAACAATTTCTGAAAATTTTAAGTTAAACCACATGAAATTGCCATTTTGATAGATCAAAAACAGTAAAATATCTTCTATTTCATATGATTAGTTGAAATAAACAAAAAGAACAGAGAAAACATAAAGACTAAAAGAGCCAAGATCACATGCCAAGGGGAACTGCATGCAGGGAAGCCAGCCCCACTCAACAGGACCAGGTTTGCGGAAAGAGAAACAGGGCAGATCTTTGAAAGCCAAAATAGTGAGTCACCACATCCAGTATTAGGACACTGAAGGTCCCTGGTCACTGCTGACTGACAGGTGTCAGGGATTATTGATTAAGCACTGAGACAGCTGGGGGTGATGGACACAGTTGGGGGCTGTGTCTGAGGACTTTTTTGTTCCTTGCCTTGACTCCTCACGTCAAGTACCCAATTTGGGGATCATGGCACCCACTTACCACGTGAGCAGAAGTCAACTCTGTGCCACTGTCAGTACCCTGGGAGGCTAAGTCAAGATTCATCAAAGGAAAAAGAGGAAGAGGGAGAAAAGGAGAAGAGGAGGGAAGAAAGGATATTTCTATTTCCCAAGGCCAAGTGTCAATGGCAGGTGCTTTTCCCTGAGTGCCAAGCCTTTTCACACCATGGCTTCTGAAAGAGGTAGTGATGCCACACATATCTATGACACTCATTTGAGAGTACTGAATGCTCAATATGGAAGGAAGATCACTGATGTAGATGTTCAAAGGAGCCTCTCATGAAGTTTCACAGCAATGACTTTGACATGCTAAAGCATGTCAAAAGGTTTTGTTACATATAAGACACCTTGCTCAGAAGTGGGAAGCCAAAGGTGAGGAAGAGTGGGGAGAAGGTAGAGTCTCCCAGGTGTTGGTGGCTCAGGGTGTGTGTGTGTGGTCACAACCAGCCCTCAGGCCACATACCAATGCTGTCCCAAGGCTTTGAATGGCTAGTGTAGGCTATCACTCACGGCTAAAAAAGGGGGCTCCACCTGCCACTGGAAGGCAGTGACAGTTTAAGCTTAGATACATCTGAGGAAATGACAAGAGGAAAAACAAATAAATATATCTGTACATGAAAAAAAAAGCCAAAATGAAAATGAAAAAACCCACAATTTGGGGAGGGGGCACAATAAATTCAACCAAAAATGACCAAAGGGCTAAAATCTTTATCAAGGGCAAATTAGTTAAGAAAGCACAAAATCAGAAAATAAGTGGGCAAAGGATATAAATTATTATGTCATAAAAAAACCTGGATTTAGCGATAAGATACCATCTCACACCAGTCAGAATGGCTATTGTTATTAATAAAAAGTCAGAAATAACAGATGCTGACAAGGTTGTAGACAGAAGGCAACACTTATACACTGCTGGTAAGAGTGTAAATTAGTTCAGTCATTGTAGAAAGCAGTCTGGAGATTTCTCAAAGAATTCAAAATAGAACTACCGTTCTTCCCAGCAATCTCATACTGGGTATATACCCAAAGAAATATAAATCGTTCTATGACAGATACATTCACACATATGTTCATCATAGCACTATTCACAATAGCAAAGACATGGAACCAACAACCTAAATCAATAGCAAACTAGATAAAGAAAACGTGGTACATATACAACACGAAACACTATGCAGCCATAAAAAAGGAGATCATGCCCTTTGCTGCAACATGGATGCAGCTGGAGGCCATTATCCTAATCGAATTAATGCAGGAACAGAAAACCAAATACCACATGTTCTCACTGTAAGTGAGAGTCCACATGGACACAAAAAAGGGAACAATAGACACTGGGGCCTACTTGAAGGTGGAGGATAGGAGGAGGGTGAGGATTGAAAACTACCTATCAGAGGCCGGGTGTGGTGGCTCATACCTGCAATCCCAGCACTTTGGGAGGCCAAAGTGAGTAAATCACCTGAGGTCAAGAGATCGAAACCAGCCTGACCAACATGGAGAAATCTCGTCTCTACCAAAAACACAAAATTAGCCAGGCATGGTACATGCCTGTAATCCCAGCAACTTGGGAGGCTGAGGCAGGAGAATAGCTTGAACCTGAGAGGCAGAGGTTGCCATGAGCTGAGATCCCACCATTGCACTCCAGCCTGGGCAACAAAAGAGAAATTCCATCTCAAAAAAGAAAGAAAAGAAGAAGGAAAGAGAAAGAAAGAAAGAAAGAAAGAAAGAAAGAAAGAGAGAGAGAGAGAGAGAGAGAGAGAGAGAGAGAGGGAGGGAGGGAGGGAGGGAGGGAGGAAGGGAGGAAGGAAGGGAGAGAAAGGAGGGAGGGAGAGAGAGAGAGAAAGGAGGGAGGGAGGGAGAGGAGGGAAGAAAGGAAGGAAGGAAGAAAAGAAAGAAAGAAAGAAAGAAAGCTTACCTATCGGAGACTATGCCGATTACCTAGGTGACAAAAGTATCTGTACACCAAACCCCCGTGACATGCAGTTTACCCATGATGCACCAAATCTGCACATGTACTCCTTGACATAAAATAAAAGTTGGAAAGGAAAATAAATCTGAATTTAACTGATTTTTTTAAAAAACAGGGAATTCAACTTCACCAGCAATCAAAGAAATATAAATTAAAACAAGAAGATGTCAATTCTCTGTTGTCAAATTAACAACAGTTTTAAAGTTTAAAAGTATATAACAGCCCGTGCTGATGAGGATGGAGTCATATAGGCATTCCCAGTATTTACATGTGGACATGTGAATTTATACATGTAGGAAATTAACAATGTATAACAGAATTTATTAAGAGTATTCAAGACCTTTGGCTCAGTAATTCCATTTCTGAACATCTGTCTTAGGAAAGCAATATTTTTTAAAAAAATTAAATTTTATTTATAATAGTTTAAAAATTGAAACAACCTTAATCTATAATAATATCGGGATGATTGGGGAGATGACAACCTATTCATTCACTTAAAATATATTACAAAGATTTACAGTGGTATGTAAAAGACATATTAATAAATTCAAACAAAAGCACATAAAATGCTTATCATCTAGTATTAAATGAAGAAAAATCAGGAAAAAAACTGCCTATATAGTGGAATCCGTAATCTATAATAATCAAAATGAAACAGAGTAAAAAAGACGAGAAAGAAATAACCCAAAATGTAAAAATTAGTGTGATGGGAACATCAGCTATTGAAGGGTTTTCTTCATATTCATCTTATTATCCAGTTTCTTTACTACCTTATAACGAGAAAAAAGTAAGTAAGCTATACTCTTAACAGACAGAAAAGAACAAAGATGTCTGCAATTTCTATATCATAAATAACAAAGTGCGATGAAAACAAGCACACGCCCAACCTGTCTGCCCCACCCTGTCTTCCTTCCCCTGAAAGCAGTTCTGGCTCACTCTGTCGGCATGGAACAAATTCACACAGTGCACAAATGTCAGCACACCCAAACTGAAGAAAAAGAAGGAAAAAAACACACACACAAAATAGAGAAATCTAATGAAACATACGAAGCACCGTCAACTTGATACTTAATAGAAATGCACAAATAAGATAAAAGCATCTGATCTTCCTGACCTGGGCTTTTTTGTTTAATCTAGAAATATTGAAAAGTGGGCAAAATAGAAAAGGATGCTTGAAAAGTGGATTTTAAAAATCTCAAGGGTCTCAAGGGGATTGAAATATTCTTATCTCAAAAGAAATATAAATTTGATACATAAAAATTGCTCTGTGAATTTGGGATGGGTCAATGGAGGCTGCTGTCCTCAGACAAAAGAGAACCAGCCTTGGGAGTTTAAATCTCCACTCCTTCCCTGGCTGGCTGGATGTGCTCTGTAAGACACATCATCCTTTCCCACAGGCTCAGTCTCCTCACTTGTAAAATAGGCATGCCACCTGCCTAGGTTGTAACCAGGAGTCTCTGCTCATTATGACTTCTCTTTTTATTAATTTGTGTATTTTATTTTCTTTAGAGACAGGGTCTCACTCTGTAGCCCAGGCTGGAGTGCAGCGGTGCAATCATAGCTCACTGCAGCCTTGGACTCCTGGGCTAAAGCTATCCTCTCACCTTGGCCTCTTGAAGCACTGGGATTAGAGGTGTGAGCTACCACATCTGACCCCACTTCTCTATTCATTAAGCAGCTCCTCTCTGCTGGAGCTGGGCAAGGTGCTTCATTATTATCCTAATTAATCAATAATAAGATAGCAAGGTTAAAGGTGTAGGGGTTACATGTATTCTACTCTACTTTCCCTTGATGAATTGCTTTTAGATAAAGTTTGCACCCTGAATGCTAGATTCCAAGTAGCAAGGGTGCAACATGGGTTATTTGATCCAACTCTGTACTCAGGCAGGTCTTGAGTTCTCCGGTACATCTAGCATGGCTTCCATCAATCATCAGGCATTTATTGAGCACCTACTCTATGCCAAGCACTGTGCTGGGTGCTGGAGAGGCACCCATAGACAAGGCAGCCCTGGGCCTTGCTGTCCCGGAGTTTAGGACAGTGACGGAAACAGACCAGGAAAATAGGTCTTTGCAACACAGACTGGTATGTGAACCATAACAAATCCCAGCTTTACCATTTACTATCCATGTGACCTTGGACACGTGACTCCACCTCTCTGTACCTCACTTGTGAAGGGCAGACAATAATAGTTCTCACCTCAGAGGGCAATGAGAGGCTAAAGGGAACTAATATGTATTGAGTGCTTAGAACAGTGCTTGGCACATGCGGACACTATGGAAGCACTTGCTATGAGCGTTAGTGTTCACTAATATTTGTATTAGTGTTAGTATTGACATTAAACTTAGTACTAGCCTTAAGGATGGGCACTGGGGCTCACGCCTGTAATCCCAGCACTTTGGGAGGCCAAGGTGGGTGGATCACTTAAAGTCAGGAGTTCGAGACCAGGCTGGTCAACGTGGTAAAACCCCATCTCTACTAAAAAAAAAAAAAAAATTACCAGGGTATGGTGGTGCATGCCTGTAAGCCCAGCTACTCAGGAGGCTGAGGTGGAAGAACTGTTTGAACCTGGGAGGTGGAGGTTGCAGTGAGCCAAGATCGCACCACTGCACTTCAGCCTGAGCAACAAAGGGAGACTCCATCTCAAAACTAATAATTAATTAATTAATTAATTAAATTAAAAAGTAAATAACCTTAGTACCAGCTTTAAGATGAGCATTAGTACTATCGTTAGTAGTATTTTTAGTAGTTATAGTACTATTGTTAGTAGTTAATTAGTATTAACATAAACAAAGCTCTGGGGATACAGAGCAAAGCTACCTTATCCAGCCAGGAGATGGGGATGACTTCTGGAAGACTTCCTGGAAGAAGTAACATTTAAACTAAGATCTGAAAAATCAGTAGAATTCATTTGGTCAATGTGATGGTGGGAAAGTGTTCTAGGAAGAGAAGACTGTGTGTGCAAAGACCCAGAGTGGAGAGAAAGCAGAATGCATCTGTACAGTTAACTCCGAGAAGGCCCTCTGAAGTGCAGAGGGTACCGGGAAACGGGGGCAGAGATAAAGCAGTCGAGGGCAGGAAGGAGAGGCAGGTCCTGCAAGGTCTGTGGGCCAATATGGGGAGTTTAGACTCTACCTCGAGGTCACTGAGGGCTCCTGGTAGGGACATTACATGATCAGATTTGGCTTTTAGAAAGACTTTTCAGGGGCCATGGGGAGGGACTGAAGGGGGGTTGGCTGGAGGCAGGGAGTTCAGGGTGGAGGCAGCTGTCGTCATTCGGGGGAGGGAGGATGACGACCCACCAAAGCCTTGGCAACGAGGTGGAGAGAAATGAGCGGGCCCAAGAGATTTAGAGGATACAGCAGGATGAACCCGCTGTCCGCTGGGATGAGGAGGAAGCCAGAGGAAGGCAGGCTCCTGGCCTGAGTGGCAAGGACGTGGTTTTGAGATGTTTTTAACTTCTCGGATTTCAAGTCGGAATTCATACTGAGATAATGAAGTTCTTGGAGGGCCCAGGACTGTTTTAAGCATCTGTGAATCTCAGGGGCCTGGTACACAGTGGGTGCTCAATGAGTACCTCTGACTCGGGCCTTTCCCAGCCACCAGCCCTTCCACTGGGTTGAGCCACTGCCAAGCCCTTTACCACGGAAAACCAAACCGCAGTGGGTTTCCAGAAATGTGGAAAACATCCCCTTAGGAATCCAGACGTCCCCACGGCTCTCCTGTGTTGCAGAGAAGTGGCAGGAGTGGGGAGCCAGGCTGGCGAGGAAGGCTCCGTGCTGGAGGCCTTGCTGCTCAGGAGAGCCGTAAGGAGCTCTCGGGGAAGGCTTGGAAGAGGGTGAGGGAGGGAAGAGCTGGCCTAGAGTCCAGGCTTGTGAAGAATCCCACACACGGGCTCCCCAGCTCTCAGGAGCCACGAGGTAAGGCCAGGACAGGAATGTGAAGGCAATAAAAATCTCCAACCTACCCAAAGCCGTCCACACCACACCCTCCCCACCCAACACACACACACAGAGACCACCTCCTCACCACCATTTATCCAGCATCTGTGAGGGGCCGTGTGCCCCATGGTTCTTGTATAGCTCTGAGGCACAGGATGACTGATAGGAAGGTGAACTCACTTGCCCAAGAGCCAGTTGGGAGGGATGGAGGCTTTGAACCCTGCATATGTGATCCTTGCTTGCTTTTAACCACCATCCAAAAGGCCAAAGTCTGGAGCTGGTGGCCATGAGGTCAACTCAGCAAGCACATGTGTTTTGTTTGGACCCAACACTGTTTTAAAAAGTGGGAAATTTCACATAAAAATCCAGGTTTCCAGCTTCTCTTTAGAAACCAGATCTGGCAACCCTAGGCCCACATTTCCTCAGGGCCACAGTTGGCCGGGCTGAGGAGCGGCTTTCCCTTAGATGAGGCTGTACACTGTGCTCCCCAGCCCACGTGCCTCACTGATGTCCCCTGCCTGGCCTCGGAAAGCATTGACTTTGACTGACAGGCCCAGGAGCTCCCTCCCAGGAGAGAGCCCTATATCCTAAAGTAAATATTCTGACCCGGAGGTGGTGGCTTACGCCTGTAATTCCAGCACTTTGGGAGGCCAAGGCAGGCAGATCACCTAGGTCAGGAGTTCGAGACCAGCCTAACAAACATGATGAAACCCCATCTCTACTAAAAATACAAAAATTAACCAGGCGTGGTGGCAGATGCCTGTAGTCCCAACAACTCGGGAGGCTGAGGCAGGAGAACCTCTTGAACCTGGGAGGCAGAGGTTGCAGTGAGCCAAGATCACACCACTGCACTCCAGTCTGGGTGACAAGAGAGAACTCCATCTCAAAAAAAAAAAACGATTCTGAGTTCCCTTTCTCAACAGCCCTTTGCACCCCCTTATTTCCCATATTGAGTGCATGATCTTTAAAGTCAGGCCTGAGACCAGTGGCTTCCCGCTTCTGGCCTCAGTTTTCTCATCTCTAAAATGGGGGTGTTAACAGTACTGATCTGACAGGGCTATGGAGAGAATGAGATGAGCTTCCAAATTCCAAGTTTGGGCCATGTGAATCCCTCCCTTCCCCATTCTATGGAATACAGTAGGTTCAGGGGCTGCTAATAGCCACTGGGAGCCCCAGGTAGGACAACATCTGTCAGAGTGGATCTGGAACAGGCCACGGTAATGGGTTCCCTGGGCTGGATGAGATACCATCCCTGGGCTCCCACAGTCCTGAGGCTGACTCCTTTCTACAGGTTGTTGGCCTGGTGAACTTGCTGGTTCCTTCCACATGCATCGCCCTTTTTAAAACACACACTCTGTGAAGGCAAGGCAACAACCAAGTTTTCTTCATGTCTGTACCCTGAGGGTTCACTATATATTAGGAAAATCTCTAAGTGATGGAAGGTCCTGGGCTCAGTCCTTGGACCTCTTCTCTGTCTACACTCGCTCACTTTGTGATCTCATCCAGTCTCAAGGTTGTAGACACCATTCCTGTACCAGATTGACGCCTCCAGCCCAGACCTGCTCCTGACCCCAGACTGGATATTGAGCTGTCTCCATGGTATCACTGCTTAAAGATCTAATGGACGCCTCAGTCTCAACACATCCAAAAGGAGCTCCTCATGCTTGCTCCCCTTAACAAAATCTGCTCCACCCACAGCCTTCCCTGTCAGGTGATGGCAATCTTTCCAGTTGTGCAGGCAGAACAAATGAAATCATCCTTGATGTCTCTCTTCCTCCTCCACCTCACATGGAATACTGATGGTTCTTGCCACCTCCACTACTATTACCCTGGTCCAAACCAACATTGTCTCTTGCTGGATGGTTGCAATAGCTTCCTAACTGGTCATCATCCTGCTTGGACACTTACCTCCTGATGGGCTATTTTCTGCACAAGACCTGGAGTGATCATTTAGGTTTGTTTGTTTGTTTGTTTGTTTGTTTGTTTGTTTTTGAGGCAGAGTCTTGCTCTGTTGCCCAGGCTGGAGTGCAGTGGTGCCATCTCAGCTCACTACAACCTCCACCTCCTGGGTTCAAGTGATTCTCCTGTCTCAGCCTCCCAGGTAGCTGAGATTACAGGTGCACACCACCACACCCAACTAATTTTTGCATTTTTACTAGTAACGGGGTTTTACCATGTTGGTCAGGCAGGTCTCAAACTCCTGACCTCAGGTGATCCACCCGCCCTGGCCTCCCAAAGTGCTGGGATTACAGGTGTAAGCCACCACTCCCAGCCTCTGGAGTGGTCATTTTAAAACTATATTTAGATCATATCTTCTCTGCTCAAAGCCCTGTAATAGCACTGTTTTTACTCAGAGTAGATGCCAGAGCTCTTTACAATGGCCTACAAAGCCCTACAAGGCCTTGAGCCCTCTTTGACCTCACATTTCTCTCCTTCCTTTACAGAGTTTCAGTGACTTGCACAAAGTCTCTCAGCTAAGAAGGAAACAAACTGGGCCTAGAAGCTTGTTTGAGCTTCAGGATTCTTAATCTTTCAGTTACAAAGCACAACTTCCCAGCAAGTCTCATTGCTTTTCTTGGCCTGCAGTTTTCTCATCTGTAAAACAAGATACTTCCTCCCACCTAGATTACATCTGAGGGGGTGGCATTAGACACTTTATAATATCACATTCCACCTCCAATATTTGATGAACCTGAATGAGGCCTGAGCAGGAGCTGTGTTCTAGTCATTTCTACACCTCCGATGCCTGGCAGTTAGCAAACATGGGATGGGTGGGTGAATGGATGAGTGGATGGATGAATGGACAGGTGGATGTAGGTAGATGAATGGATAGATGGATGAATGGATGGGTGAATGGATAAATGGATGGATGGGTGGGTGGATGGATGGATGGATGGATGGATAAATGAATGGTTCAATGAATAAGTAAATTAATTAATAATTAACGCTTAAGGAAAATTCTGAAAGCTTAGCGAAGGAGAAAAGGGAGAGAAAATATTCCTGAAGGAGTGGTTTTTAGGAGCTCTGATTTAGAGTTGGAGGATTGAGATGATAGCCAGGACAGAAAAGCCTTCCTTACTTACCAAATACTCCGTAAGAGACCAAACTCTGAGCTAAAGGGTCATATGAGAAGCAGATTGGAACAGAAGACAGAACACGGACTTTAGGGTTGAGGGGCCTGGGTTCAAATCTTATCAGTGCAGCTTTCTATTTGTGTGACTCTAAGCCCTGGTTTTCTCAGGGGGCATAGGGGATCGTATAATCCTTTTTTCTTGTGGTTGTTGTGAGGAGTAGATGAGATATTAACATATATTTTTAAGTGTCTGGCACATAGGAAGTGTGTAGCAATGGTGCTGCCATCATGGCTAGGAAAGGCCTCTACCAGAGACAGGGCCTCAGCCAGACACCTCAAAGCAACTCCTGTCTTGACGCTGCCCGAGAAGCTTTGATGAAGGGTGCCAGAGGCAGAGGCCAAATGCTGTCTATATCTGCCGATCTCTGGCCATTGGCTAAGCGGCCCAGCTGGCTCGAGGCCTTCTAGAGTACACAGGATGGGCCAGCCTCACGCAGAGTGGGCCTGGCTGCGTCCCTCCCTGACAGGTTCAGAGGGCCTTGTGAAAGAGCCAGCCACCTGCCCTGCCCCACCAGGCTTAGGGGGAGAACTTGGCTTCAAGCTCCAGAGCCCCAACTTCTCAGGAAGCTCTCAGACATGAGGAACTTTCCATCCACATTGCAGGAATTTTTTGCAGCAAGGGAAAAAACTAAAAACCTTCGTCCTTTGGCCTCTGGGAGAATATTCCTTTTATGTGAAACTGGCAGGGAGGAAAATTCAAGATTCCTTCTCCTTCGCCTAATTGATATCAACATGAAATATTCTGGTGTTGTTTTAATAAGACTTTGGTTTTCCAGCAAGAGTAGGGGAAAAAAAGAAAAAAAGATCTTCTCCTGGACCAGAATATTTTTAGCGAAAATATTTTGCTTGCATCTTCCCTGCCCCCTCCCTTCCCTGTTCCTGCGTGGCTTCAAAGGCACAGCAGCGCCGTTCTGGGGTGCTAAACAGCGGCCCACACTCGGCAGCCCCCTCCTCCCATTGCATGGCAGGCTGGCCAGCCAGGGAGTGCCAAGCCAGGAAGATATTTTTTCCAGAAGCGGCATCTGGCTGCTTGGCAGCCACACAAGCAGTTGTGCTGGCAGCCGGGGCTGGCCGGGGTCTGCTGTGCATTTAGGCTGCTGCCTCTTCTGACTCTCTCCCACAGACACAATGTTCTCTCTCCCAGGCTGGGCCCCTCCTGTTCTCAACCCCTCACGAGGATGGGGGGACCTTAGAGCACCTGGGGGCTTTGCCCCGGCCTCCTGACAGGATCTGACACGGGAGGCCCACCTGGGCTTGGTCTCTTGCCAACTTGCCCTTGGGCAGGTGGTTTAACTCTTCCGAGCCCTCAGCTTCCTCGAGTGGGAAAGGGGAGTCATCAGTACCCACGTAAATGAGGCTGTCTGTCTGCTCTGGCCTCTGCCTGACTCCCCGAGAGAATCTCTTATATGCTTCCCATTGCACGTGAAAGTCCCTGAAAGCATGGCCTCTGCTTTCTCGGGCTCTCAAAGCCTTTGCCATCCCAGAGCCTTTGCACTTGCTGTGCCCTGCCCACCTCTGCTCACCTTTCAAACAGCTGACTCCTGGCACTTCAGCTCAGAACTCAAAAGCCACCTCCTTCAAGAGGCTCCCTGGCTTCCCCATCTCCAGCAGCCCCTCCTGACCTGCTATCCCAGCTCCTGGCACTCTCCCGCAGAGCAGCTATCACAAACCGCTCTGTGCATCTGGTCCTCACTCCTCTGCCATCCCAGGCGCAGGGCTCCATGAGACCAGGTTTCCCATCTGTCATGTCAATCATCCATCCCAAGCACCTTGCATAAGACTTTCCCAATGACATGTAGATGAATGAAAGGGCTCCCAGGCCCACTGGAGATGCCTCTCGCATCTCCCATGGGCAGTCCTTGGGGGTCACGATGTCCCCAGCCCATCCCCTCAGAGAAGGGAAGGAACGAGGCCAGCTTCCCGTGTGTGCCTCCTCCCCACAAAAGAGGAATTATTATCGCTAATATACAAATGTGAATGCTGAAAATTAAGGGGCTAGCCCATTGTCACACAGCCAAATGTGGCCAGTTCTGCCCAACCCCATTGCCCTCCTTCTTCCACTCCCCACAGCTGGTCCTGCCACTGTGCCATGTGAGCTGTAGGCTCGGGTGCGATGCTGTAAGGAGCACTGATGACAGCTCCCATGCAAAGTCCTTGTGCCATGCTGGGTGCCCTCCACCCATCATCTCATTAAACTCACAACAGCACTACAGATGGGGATATTAAACCTCATCATATGGGTGAGAACACTGAGGCTCACAGGGATGAAGTGGTCTCCCTGGGCACACAAAGGAAGTAGGGGAGTTCCGTAAGTGCTGAATGGAATGGACCCACTGCTAAAGTGAGATCCCACCAACATGTGTACCATGCTTTCTAATGCACCTTCAACATCTGCTATTGACCACACAGCTAGCATGTACCTGCGCTCAATAATTAGTCATTGGATAGATGAATGGATGGATGGATGGATGGATGGATGGATGGATGGATGGATGAATGGATAGATGGACGGGTGAATGATTGGATAAATAAATGAATGAATAGATCCAGAGCTGAGATATGAATCTTGATCCATATTAAAAACCAAAGTCCGAGTTGAGCATAGTGGTTCACATCTGTAATCCAAACACTTTGAGAGGCCGAAGCAGGAGGAATGCTTGAGGCCAGGAGTCCAAGGCCAGCCTGGGCAACATAGCGAGACTTTGTCTCTACAAAATAATCTTTTAAAAAATTAGCCAGGCATAGTGACTCACGGGTGAAGTCCCAGCTACTCCAGAGGCAGAGGCAGGAGAATCGCTTAAGCCCAGGAGTTTCAGAGTTTGAGGCTGCAGTGAGCTATGATCATGCCACTGCCCCCTATCTTGGGTGACAGAGCAAGAACTTGTCTCAAAAAAATAAAAAGAACTAAGGTCCCAATTCTGGCTCTACTCTCCAACCAAGCCTAGACTAGGGTCTAAAGCCCATGGAGGCCCAGATGCCAGCTTCAAGGTATACAGACTCCCCGGGAGCTGGCCCCATAATGAAACCATTGCAAGCAGCCCTCACAATCCTGTCTACCATCCTCATCACCCCATAGACTGACCAGGGGTCAGAAATGACAATCACGGCTAATCCAGTGAGTTCTCCAGCCACCTTCTAAGTGGTCACCCAATTCTACCTCTCCTTGAGTCATCTGAATGAGAATGTTGGAGAGCACCCTGAGACTGCAGGGAAATGGAGGCACAGAGGAGGGAAGGGACTTGTCAAGGTCAGTCAGCCTTGGTTCCTGGGGTTGAGCTTGGTCTGCATGGAAAGAGCCTCAAACACCGTTTTGTGCCAGTTCCCTGGGATCCTCGGCCTTGAACACATTTTTCCAACTCCTTCTTTGCAGACGGAGTGCTTGGGGCCCAGACATAGTCCTTGTGCCCGTGGAGGTGCAAGCTGATCCGCCTCTAGACAGCCTCCAGCTTCATGGGCATCCCTGACAGCTTACCAGACCCAATCAAACACACATCCAAAATGGTTTTCCAGGGCAGGGAGGAGGGTGGAATATTCATCCAGTCAAGCAAAGTGTCACATTGGTTGTCCATACGCTCAGCCTGGTATTCAGAGCACACCTCGTTGGGTTTCAGTTCATCTCCTGGCTTTACACTGTTGACCTTCCAGCAGGGTTATAGCCTTTGCAAATACTATCTGTCCTTTCTGCCTGGAGGTACTTCTCTACTTTATCCCTTGCAGAATTCTCACTCCTGCTATAATGGCAGCTTGGAGGTCCCCACCCTTGAACTTTCCTCCTACCTGGCTCCTCCCCTCTCTCCATCCCAGCATTCTGTTCCATCATGGCCTCATGATGGAGTTGTCTCGTGCCCTGGTCTGTGAGTGATGTGCAGAAGAAACCTTGTCAAATAATCTTGTTATTCGTCCCCTCGCTGGTCAATCCCAGCACCTGGCACATTTAAGGGTCTATCCCTGATGTCCTGACTCTCTGCAGGCTTGACGTCTCCTGTAATCGCCGAGCTCTGTTCTGAGATGTGATTTTTTCTGAAATGTTCTTGCTAACTTGGGTGAATCCTCTGTACTGCAGAGGAATGCAGCCCTTTAGCAGTTTTTTCAGATGACTCACTAGGGGCTGAGGATGATTAAGGGAGCATTAATGTTACTCTTTTCTCTCCAGTTCCTAAAACCTCCCTGGCCTGCTCACAGATGTATTCCCAGCACCCGACACCAGGCTGGCACAGGCCTTGTTTCTTGCAGGAGGAAGAAATGAATAAAGGCAGCTCTCAGCCCAGGAGCCCCTAAGTTGTCTACATCTGCAGCTTTCCCTATCTCCGAGGGTGACATAACACAAAGGTCACAGATTGCAAGCTGAAGAGGCCTGGGGTTGAATCTTAGTTCTGCCTCCTCCCACAGTGAGAAGGTGGGCAAGTCGCAGGAGTGACAGTGTGGAATGCTGGAGCTTGCTGGAGACTTAAAGGTGCGACTGCACAGAGGCGGGGGGCATGACTGCAGCTTGGGAAAGGTCTGTCCCGCCCTCCCCCAATTGCCCTCCCTCATACCTCCCCCATATCTCAAGGGCCTTTGTCTGTTCCCATCTGCCTCTGCCCTGGCAGTGGCTGCCTTACCTGCCTGCAAGTTCTGCCTGCTGTTGCAGGGCAGGTGGGTCTGGGAGGGCCAGGCCGGGCCATTTCCTCCCTTCCCTTCCCGCGCCGCCCGCCTGCCTGCAGCCAGCTGTGGGGCAGACATTCCTAGGCCTGCTCATTGATATTCAGGAATGGAACTTGAGCCGGCTCCTGGTGCCCAGAGCGGGCAGGCGCTCAGACCCTCTGCTTGGGTTCTTCTGCCCATATTGGGAGGACCTCAACAGCCTCATCAGCCAGAAAGAGCATCCCAGGCCACTGACTCCGGCAGTTGGATGGCCGGGGAAACTGCACCCTGAAGTGGGGACCCCTATATAGCCCCAGGGCACGCAGGAGTCTGGGGGTGTGGGTGACTGAGGTCTCCTGACTCGCTGTGCAGTGCTCATTCTCTGCCAGCCGCCTGAGTTGCAAAGTGTCCCCAGAGCTTCCTGCTCCTCCAGGTGCTTCCGAGTCCTTCCCAGCCCCACACTGCTCTCCAGAGGCCCTGCCCGAGGCCCCACGGAGGGAGGGGGCTGGATCCCAGGCTGGGCTGGCCGGCCTTCCCACACTGTCTCAGCGGGAAGACGGGAGGCTCCTCCCTCCCAGCCGCAGATTGCCAAGCCTCCACCTCACACCTCTGGGTTTTTGCAGATGGGCTTGTTTTTCCTTGGGGTGTGAAAGAGCTGGTTGGTCATGGAAGGGGCCTCCTCCCCTCCAGGCAGCTGCTCAGGCCAGCCACAAACTCCCATCTCCCCAGGGGACGGCCCCTGACCCAGGGGTCACAGGGTGGGGAGGAGGTGGTGCCCTCCCAGGACCAGCTGGGATGGGCCTTAGGGGGCCCAGTCCCAAGGACTGAGGCTCCCACCCTAGGAGGTGGCAAAAAGGCTCCTCCATTGCTCCTTGGGAAACAAGATAAGCACCTCCCCACCATCCTGTAGCTCCTGCTCACACTTCTCAGCTTCAGCTGAATCCTGTTGGACCCAAGTGTCCACCGGAAGGACCCAGGGCAAGGCCTCACATCCCTGTAAGGGGGTCCATCCCCTCATGTACAGCTCTACAAGCTCCTATCCTCATGCTTTCTGCACAGTCTCTCCCCGGCCCAGCTTCCAGCTTTCCCTCCTTCCAGAACCTTCTCCCAGGACCCTGAAGAACCCCAGCCCCATAAACAGCACACTCCCTCACGCACAGCTTCCTCCTCTTCCCAGCAACTCCCTTCCATGGCCTTGGGGAGCCGTCTCTGCCTTGGGGGACATCATTTCCTCCCTCCCTCCCAAGGGGAGGCTGGCTTTCCTCTCTCACCTCAAGACAGTAGATAGAGGCGGCGTCCCCTTGCTTCCATGGCCACTTTCTGGCCTATGCTGCCCCATGCCGTCCCAAAAACACCTGCTTTCTCAGGACACAGGCTGTTTGCCGCATCTCACCGCCCTCACTTGTCCACAGCCTCTTGGGCACTCTTCACTCCCTGAGGAGCCCCCCAACTACAACTCTTGCCATTGCCCTGGGTCACTTTGACACCATCACGGACATCCCTCCCGATGTCCTGGCCCCTCTATCTTGGACTTCCTCATCACCAATGCCCCTCCTCCACCCCGAATCAGCCATCTTGACTCGTCATCACAGAAACTGTACTACTTCCACCATCAAGGACCCAGTCAATACCTTCTTCACCGGCAGCCTTCTCTCTGTCTCTGGGGCTCAGGAGCTCCTGTACTGCCCCCTCTGTCCCCAGACTGTTCTCAAACACACCTCTTTCTGTCCCTGAGAGCTTCCATCCCACGGCTGCAGCCCAGATTCCACAGCCAGCACGGCCATCCCTGCCTGCCCTCTCTGCCTCTGCCACCCCCACCTGCCTGAGTCGCAAGCCTGGGTGACCTTCCAACCCACGCCCCTGCTCCTGTGCCTAAACAGCTGAGCTGGGCCAGAGACACTCTCCCCGAGAGGCAGCTGGCCTCTGTGCTCCCAGTCCCAGGCCCGCACTGGGTGACCCGCATCGCTGGCAGCCTTTCCCTGGGCCCCAGCCGGCTTACTTTCCCTCTCTCCACCATGGTCGCTGCATTGTTCCTTTCCTCTCCTCAACCCTCCCTCAACCTCAGCCTCAGCAAACTCCTCCTGACCCTCAGGAAGTGGTCTGGTCTTGTCTTGATCTTCATAAAGAAAATGGAGGCCTTTAGATGGAGGTCCCTGGATCTCCCCAGCTCATCTCCCTGCCCTGTGACTCTCCCTTCATCTCCCCTCACCGTGGAGATGGTGGCCCAGCCGCCATCCCCGGCCCTGGGTTCCCGACTCGGTCTCTTCACCCATCTTGCTCTCACTGATGCCCTTTCTCCAGAATCTCCATGTCCTCCTTCTCTGCAGGGTGCCCCCCATCCGCTTTTTTTTTTTTTTTTTTTTTCTGAGACAGGGTCTCGGTCTGTCACCCAGGCTGAAGTGCAGTGGTGTGATCTCAGCTCATTGCAACCTCCACGTCCTGGGCTCAAACCATCCTCCCACCTTAGCCTCCTGAGTAACTGGGACTACAGGCACTCGCCACCACACTCAGCTAATTTTCATATTTTTGGTAGAGTTAGGATTTCACTATGTTGGCCAGGCTTGTCTTGAACTCCTGGCCTCGAGTAATCCACCCACCTTGGCCTCCCAAAGTGCTGGGATTACAGGCATTAGCCAGTTTGCTTGGCCATCATCAGCATTTTTTAACGTTCTAGTCTCTCCCATCTTAAGACAAGAAAAATGTCCTGGACTTCATTCCGCTTCTCAAGCACATTTCTCAGAATTGTCACTCTCTCCTCATCTCTCCTCATCTCCCTTCCATTTCTTCAACCGACTTCAGTCAGACTTGCAGCCGAATACTCCAGGAGGCTGCCAATGACAGCCTCGCCACCAAACCCGGGGGCCGCATGTCTGCTCCAGCATCCTTGGTCTCCCAGCAGCATTGGAGGTTACCACTCCATCCCTCTTCAAAGCTTCTCCTCCCCTTCCTGGTTTTCTCCTGCCTCTGGCTACTCCTCCAGTCTCCCTTGGAGCCAGGGTGACAAAGGTCCAAGCTTGCCCAGGATGGAGGGGCTGTTCGTCCTCCTATGTGGGGTGCCACCTTCTCTGTCCATGTTGCTTTCCCAGAGCTTGGTCTTCAGCAACTTTTCTCCCTGCTTTGCTCTCCTGCTCCAAGTGTGAGCTCCCACCCCTGTGCACTTAAATAAAGCCTGTGTGCCAGTGACTCCCAAAGGCAGGACCCAGCCCAGCCCACCCTGCCAAACTCTCTATGTCACCCTCTCCCACTGTGTCCAGAGTCCCTCCAAGGCAGGGCTACATGTTACGCCAGTCTGTATCCCCACAGTCTGAAAGCCTGTAATGAGAAAGTCAGTTAAAACAGCAACTAACAGAAATTAAGTGCTCACCACGTGCTAGGCTCTGCTCAGTACCTTATATGAGGATATGAGGTCACTCATGCAATTCTGCCAACAATCCCATCAAAGCCATTTTAGAGGAAAGGAAACTGAGGCTGTAGAGGAGCAGTAACTTGACCAGCATCACATCACTAGGAAGCATGGAGCCAAGACCTGAGCTCCACAGTCCATGCCCTGACCTCACCGATGAGAACTTACCTTGTGAGGCAGGAGCCCATGACCCGTCTATTGAGTCGAGTTTTACTGGGTTACCTCCCACCCCAGAAGAAGTGGAGATCCTAGAGACTTCAACCAACCTCCTCCCGTTCTTGGAACTGTAGCCAGAGGTACCATTTGCCAAGAACTAAAGAAACATGTAAGGGAATGGTTAGAAGCTTAATCTGGAGTGAGACTTGCTGTTTTGAATGCCAGTTCTTTCTCTTGCTAACTCTTGGGGCTTGCTTGAGCAAGTCATTTATTTTGTACCTCAATTTTCTCATTTTTAAAATGGAAGATGGTGACCAGGCGTGGTGGCTAACACCTGCAATCTCAGCACTTTGGGAAGCCGAGGTGTGCAGATCACAAGGTCAGGAGATCAAGACCATCCTGACCAACATGGTGAAACTCTGTCTCTACCAAAAATACAAAAATTAGCCGGGCGTGGTGGCGGGCACCTGTAATCCCAGCTACTCGGGAGGCTGAGGCAGGAAAATCGCTTGAACCCAGGAGGCGGAGTTTGCAGTGAGCTGAGATGGTGCCACTGCTGTCCAGCCTGGCGACAAAGTGAGAATCCGTCTCAAAAAACAAAAAACAAAAAACAAAAAAAAACCCAAAAAGGAATATGGTAATAGTAAAGATTAAAGTAAGATAACACAATGAAGCACATAGCACAGTAGCAGGCACAGAGCAGATGAGCCACAAATATTTACTGAGCCTCTACTGTGTATTAGGGACCAAGCTGGATGCTGGGATACAGAACTGAAAATATAGACAGGGCGGGGGCTGAAGGGTGTTTACAATCATGGGTGTAGGAAAAGAAACCCTGCGAGATTTGCTTTCTTTGATAACTGAGTTGCTGAGCTGTGTCTAAAACCAGCTTGTGCTTGGGGTGAAAGAGAAGCCGTGCACTTATTCACTCTCATACCTCTCTGCCTATTCCCTCTCAAGCACAAGCTATTCCCTGTCCCAGCGCTCACTAGAAAACTCCTACTCAACCTGTAACACCCAGCCTGATTATTAGCCTCTTTCTGTGGAGCTGCCTCTGATTCCCATGGAATAGAACCAGTGTCTCTTTCCTCGGGCTAACCTTAGCATCTTACATATCCTCTTACCAGAGCCACTCATTCATTCAGTTTCATTAAACAAACACATTTGCTGAGTACCCAGGTACCTATTACGGGCACTGAGGTTACAAATAATAACTAAATGCTAATGTCTATTGAGTACTTACTATAAACCAGGGAGTTTTCAATACTTTATGTATAATCTTCACAGCAACACTGAAAGAGAGGAGCTGTTATTTTCTCCATTCTGTGGATGGGGACACTGAGATTCAGAGAAGTTCAGTTGCCCAGGCCTCACAGCTAGGCAGTGGGGAAGCCAGGATTGCTACCTGGGCCCATACCCACCCTGCCATATCACCTTGCAGAAGCCTGAGGAAGTCACATTCCTTGCCTTCTCTGAGGTTCATCCACTGTTCATTTCTAGGGCGACCCCCAACCCGGTTTCCCCAGGACTGAGGAGTTTCCCAGGATGTGAGACCTCCCATGCTAAACCTAAGAAAGTCCCAAAGAGGGACAAGTTGGCCACCCCAGTCTTCCCTTGAATTGTTGTGGAACCAGATTCATACTCACATCTGTCAGATTCCATACTCGCCCTCCCAAGCAACCTCCAAAGGAAAGAAAGAAGCTCCTGGCTGCTGGTCCCAGCGCTCCCGGTCTGCAAGGACCACAGGCTGGTGGAAATGGGGCTGAGGAGGGGCCAGCTGGAGGCCAGCAGGCAGGGAGAGGACCTCAGAGCAGGGGCCGGGCTCCCTTCATTCTTAGAGCCGGCCAAGTCACCACTGGCGGGCACCACTCCTGCCTGGCCCCTTCCCCTCTCTCGGGCCTCCTCCCCTCTCTCAGCAGAGGGAGAAGCTGAGGTGATGCTTTTCCCCATCCAGCCAGGAGCTGAAGAGGACTCAGGCCTCCTTTGTCCAGCCCTTTCTGAGATGAGGGAGGGTGGGCCACTCAGACAGGTGAAAATGTCTCCCCACGCGCGGTGGCTCACGCCTGTAATCCCAGCACTTTGGGAGGCCGAGGCGGGCAGATCACGAGGTCAGGAGCTCAAGACCAGGCTGGCCAACATGGTGAAACCCCATCTCTAATAAAAACACAAAAATTAGCCAGGCATGGTGGCAGGCACCTGTAATCCCAGCTATTCGGGGGTCTGAGGCAGGGGAATTGCTTGAATCTGGGAGGCAGAGGTTGCAGTGAACCGAGACTACACCACTGCACTCCAGCCTGGGCAACAGAGTGATACTCTGTCTCAAAAATAAAAAACAAAAAGAATAAGGAAAATGATGCCTCCCCTTGCCCAGTTCCTCTTCCTTTTTGGCCTGGTTCTAGGGATCCACTCAATATGGTCTCCCTCTAGAGAAAGCAGTTTCTGAACAGCAAGGGGAAGGACAAAAGCATTGAAATGGATGAGAAATAAGAATGAATGAAAAGCACCATTCTTGAAAAGAGAAACCTTGAGTAAATGCTGAATTAATCTCATTAGTATGAAAGTATGGCAACTAGTTCCCATGTTAAAACCTCCTTTATCCCCAAATCCCCATCACCCCACTTTCCTTCTCCACTTGCAGTCAAATGCCTCAAAAGAGTCTACATTCACTCTCTCCACCTCCTCTCTTCCCATTGTCTCGAACCCATTCCAACTACCCCTTTCCCACCACTACCACGTTCCTGTAACCCCAAGACCTCTAGCCGTCAGCTCCCATATTCAGTTTGTAGCCCTCGTCCTCCTCATTCCACCAGCGGCATCCGTTTGACACAGGTGACCCCTCCCTCCTTCTTGAAACCTGCTTCATGCTTAGCTCCCAGACCCTGCTCTGCCTATTCCCCTCCTGCCCTCAGGCCACTCTTTTCCAGCTGCCCAGTTGGTTGATCTCCATCCTGTTGCCCCATAAATGTAGGAGGGCCTCAGGGCTCTGCCCTCAGATGTGGACTTGTCCATACACCAGCTCCCTTGGAGATGGATCTCATCAGTCTTGCTTCTTTAAATATACCCTTTGCACACCCACTACTCCCAAATTTATATCTTCGGTCCAGACCTCTTCCAGACTTGCCGCTCTTTGAATATCTTCAACACCCACCTACATCAAGATCCTCGACACCTACCTACATCCAGATCTTTGCACCTTCTCTTTCTGTACATTCATCAGCAGAGCTACTCCAAGACACCCTCTCTTGCCACTTTATATATAAAGTAGCACACTTCCATAAACATCATCCACCCCCCAAATCTGCTTTCTCTCACTTCGTGTCATTTATCACAATTTGTCATGTATTTATTTGCTTATACCTAATAGACTATAATCTCCTTCCATGCTGGAACTTCTTTACTTTGTTTCCTGCTTTATCCCCAGCACCTTTAATAAAGGCATATAGATAAATAGATAAAGGTGTGTGTGTGTGTATATATATACACATATATATATGCACACACATCTTTATCTATATATCTATATACCTTTATTAAATGTATGTATTTATATATACACAGATATATATGCTATGGTCCTATACCAAAGCAATATCTGGCATAGAGATGGCACACAGTAAATATTTGTGGAATGCATGAATGAAAGAATGAATGAATGAACAAAATTGTAAATCATGAGCAAGCAAGTAGCTGAATAATGGGTGAATACATTAATTAAAAGCTACATGAGTGGGAAATAAAAGGTCATGTACTATGGAATACTAGTTAGCAATACAAAGGAATGAATTACTGATGCATGCAACAACATGGACAAATCCCAAATGATTCAGCCAAGTAAAAAAGAGGCCAGACACAGGAGATGATATAATATATGATTCCATTGATGTAAAATTCCAGAAAATGCAAACAAATTCATAGTGACAGAAAGCAGGGTGGTTACCTGGGTGTGGCACTGGAGGGAAGGATGGCCTGCGAAAGGGCACAAAAAATCTTTGGGGAGTTGGGAATCGTCCATGTCTTAATTGTGGCAATGGTTTCACGGGTAGACACGTGCAGCTGTTGAAACTCATCAAATTGTTCATTTTAAGCGGATGCAATTTATGGTATAGAATCAGACCTCAGTTAAGCTGATTTTTTTAAAAAGAAAAAAGTGAATAAATAAATCAGTCAACTTACTCAACATCCCTCTCCTTCTCACTACTCCCACCAAGGCTCCAAATACTTGGATGGAACCCGAAGTGACACAGTTTGGGTCTTTCTTTCCAAGAAAAGCTTTTCTTCCAGTGCAAATGGGATTGGTATCTATTTAGTGCCTGCTGTGTACCAGACACTGTGTCCATAATTATTTGAATTCTTCCTAACAAAGGTCTTGTGAGGTGGGCCATATTATTCCCATTTCACAGATAGGAGCACTGAGTCTCAGAAAAGGAGAGAGACATCTCCAGAATCATACAGCCCCAAAATGGCAGAACCAGGATTCAAACCCGAGTTTCTCTGACTCCTAAGCTATACCACAAACTTCCTCCCCACCAAGGTCCCCTGTAAAAACCTCGTGTGTGTGTGTGTGTGTGTGGCCTTGTACATGTCTCTGATCTCTCAGCGAGAAAGTGTTGCTGCCACCAAGGAGAACAAATGTGTTTCTCATCACGTCTGAGTTGTCATGAGAAGATTCAAGGAGAAGCAGTAGCCACGCCAGCTGTTGTCTCTAGTCCACTGAGGACAAAGAAATCATCCCAGCTGAAGCAAGAGGGTCAGGCAGTGGTGTCCCTTTTGGGGTGAGGGAGGTGGAGGCGGCTATTCTCTGCCCAAGTGTAGGCCCCAGGAGGTTGCACCAGCCATGTCAAGGATGCGTTTCTATTAAAGCTGGGGTGGGGGACACAGAGGAGACCTTGGTATGATTTCTCTCGATAAAACATAACCTGCCACCTACAGACAAGGAAGAAGGAGAGGAGAGGCCAAGGAATGCAGAAAACTGACATTTTTAAGAATGTAATAATATTTAAGGCACAGTACCAGACACTTGCACACATACCTCACTTGAGCCTCACAGCACGCTGCCAGGTAAATAGTATTTGATTTCCCTTTTATTTTTAGATGAAGAAATGGAGGCTCAGAGAAATAAGGCACATCTATCAATCACATAAAGGGTACATGATAGGTTGCTTCTCTTCTACTAACTCTTCCATAAAACAAACTTGTCGACTTTAGCATTTCCCCAATTTCTCACTCCCAAAAAGATCTATAGATTCCCAATACATCTATTCACACACCTATCTACTCATTCACCCACCCTGCCATCCATTCCTGCCTACATCTAATACACTTAGCCTTTCAATTATCCACCAGTCCACTCGTTTACTCATTACTCAGACTCCACCAGTCACGCAGCCATCCACTGGTCCATGCATATGTGCGTCCATCAGCACTTCATCCAACCACAGGTCTTAACATCCAACATCGCAACCAAAAACCCCATTCCACCCTTAGCATTCCTGCCACCCACATGTTTACAACTCAACCAGTCACTCACCAATACATATATTCACCTCTCTACCTATCTGCCCACCCACCTACTCACACAACCAATCACTCTATTATTCATCTACCTATTCATTCACTTATTCATTCATTCATTCATCTGGCCTCTAAACACATAACCAATCATTTATATACATCATCTCATCCACATATCCAGTTATCCACTCGTCCATTCATCCCTCTGTTCAGCTATCCAGCTACCCACATTCCATGTATACAAAGACACACAGGCTGTGATAGATAATTTCATGTCTCAACTTGATGAAATTGCACCATCCAGATTTTTGGTCAAACACCAGTCTAGATGCTGCTGTGAAAGTATTTTTTAGAAAATTTAACATTTAGACCAGTAGACTTAGAGTAAAGTAGATGACCCTCCATAATGTGAGTGGGCCAGATCTAATCAGTTAAAGGCCTTAAGGAAAAAATGACTGAGGTTCCCCAAGAAAGAAGAAATTTTCCAGACAGTCTTTAGACCGTTTAGAAGAATTGCAGCATCAACTCTTCCATGGATCTCCAGCCTGTCAGTCTGCCCTGCAGATTTTGGACTTACCAGCCCCGACAATCACATAAGCCAATTCCTTAAAATAAATCTATCTGCATCTATATATCTATACCCACATCCTATTGATTCTGTTTCTTTTTTTGGTTAAAAAAAAATTTAAGTCAGGCACAGTGGCTTACACTTATAAATCCCAACACTCTGGGAGGCCAAGGCAAGCAGATCTTTTGAGCCCAGGAGTTCAAGACCAGCCTGGGCAACATGGCAAAATCCCATCTCTACAAAAAACACAAATAATAATAATAATAATAATAATAACTGGGTGTGGTGATGTGCACCTATAGTCCCAGCTACTGGATGGGCTGAGATGGGAAGACGAATTGAGTCTGGGAGGTCAAGGCTACAGTGAGCCATGATCACACCACTGCACTCCAGCCTGGACAACAGAGTGAGATCCTGTCTCAAAAAAAAAATTGTTTAATTAGGTTATATAAAAGCCCAGCATAAACACTTTATGCAAGATTGAAACGCATCTTCAGGTTCAGGTTTTATAAAGATCCTCTGCATATAAAAGCTGCTTTTAGTCCCTCGTGCCCAAGAACATCATACTTACCTGGCAAGGGAGACACCATGATCACCAAGAATGTTCTCTATAAAACTGATAGCAATAGTAATGGTGAATGGTAAGTTAATTTGCAATTCTAAAAACATGATTTAAAAAATGGCTCAAAGTTGGCCCGGTGCGGTGGCTCACACCTGTAATCCCAGCACTTTGGGAGGCCGAGGCAGGCAGATCACGATGTCAGGAGTTCAAGACCAGCCTAGCCAACATGGTGAAACCCCGTCTCTACTAAAACAGAAAAATTACCTGGTTGCGGTGGCATTCATCTGTAATCCCAGCTACTCGGGAGGCTGAGGCAGGAGAATTGCTTGAACCTGGGAGGCAGAGGTTGCAGTGAAGCCAAGATCGCACCATTACACTCCAGCCTGGACGACAAGAGCAAGACTCTGTCTCAAAAAAATAAAATAAAATAAAATGTTCAAAGTTTAAATGCTTATGATCATTACAAACCAGAATGTTTAAATTCACAATACAAACTTCATCAATCTTGAGTGTTTTTGTATTAACATAACTTTTAGAGGACTTTTATATGACTTCATCGAATATTACATTTGTTTCAATATAAAAATATTGGCTGGCTCACACCTTTAATCCCAGCACTTTGGGAGGCCGAGGTGGGCGGATCACCTGAGGTCGGGAGTTCAAGACCATCCTAACCAACATGGAGAAACCCCGTCTCTACTAAAAATACAAAAATTAGCCTGGCGTAGTGGCGCATGCCTATTATCCCAGCTACTCGGGAGGCTGAGGCAGGAGAATCACCTGAACCTGGGAGACTACAGTGAGCCGAGACTGCGCCATTGCACTCCAGCCTGGGCCACAAGAGTGAAACTGCATCTCAAAAAAATAAATAAATAAAAAAATAAAAGTTGGCTTTTCCTCAAAATTCTCAGGTAATACTGGCACTTAGAGAGATTCCTCACATCTACCTGTGACATTGTGTACGCCCTCTGATGCCATCAGGCATTCAGCTTGAGAAGCACAGCTCTGGACAATGAGGAGAAACTGAAGTGGTTTAACCCAGGGAATGATATGTTCTGATTAATGTTTCTAGAAGCAAAGGCCCTTTGGAACATGGTGGGTGTGATGGAAATGGAAAGAAGTCTCTAGATGTGGTTGGCGTTGTTAAAGTGGCACTGGCGGGACGTAGTGACAGAAAGAAGAAGATGATGGGGTCAAGGAAGACTCCTGCGTCTGGCTTGAGAGAACGGGTAAGTGGAGATAGCATTGCCTGAGAACAAGGAGATGGGAGGAGAAGGGGAAGCAGTGAGCAGTTCACATTTGGGCCTGCGGGGTTGGCAGTTCCTATGGGATCCCTAGGGAGACATTCAGCAGGTGGCAGACATGAGCGGCTGGAGCTTAAGGAATAGAGAACTGAAGGTAGAGTCTTGAGTTAGTAGGAAAGCATAGGTGACAATCCTATTGGAATTGAGGGGCCTCAGGGCCATAAACGAGCTTCTGTAGGGGGAGCAGGGAGGGTCCTCCAAGCTGCTCCCTCTTTATCCGGGGCTCATGGAGGGTTCACAGGAGCAGGCGAGCCCCATAGGCTCCTGTCCTGCACAGATGGGCAAAGGGGTCATCTCAGGCTCCAGCTAAGGGGTGGGCCCCGGAGCTCCAGCTGGAAACCCCATTTGGGGGCTGCAGGGGTGTGTGTTAAACTGCTCCCTGGGTGGCTCAGGCCAGAGCAGGGCAGCTCAGAGAACAAACTGTTGTCTCTGCCATAAATCCCGTCAGCCATAAAGTCCCTTTCCCTGTGACCCCTTGGTTGGTGTGAGAAACTGAGGTCAGGGCAGGGCAGGGTGATGACCTCCTGACTCCGGGGCCACTGGCCTCCCAGCCCACCATACTGTCACTTTCAGGGCCTCGCAAGCCCGTTCAGGGACCCAGCACTGAGAGACATGGCTCCGGCCTGGGAGGCAGAGCCCTGGTTCCAAACCCAACAATGCCCTGGTTTTCCCTTCCACTGCTTGCCCCCTCTGCCCCTGTCTGTATCTTGGTTTCTTCATTGGCAAACTGTGTTGAGAATCCCCGCTTTGCCTCTGGAGGGAAGTCTAGGACTAAAAGGAAGAGCACAATTTAGCTTCAGAGACCTGAAGGATCTACTTGAGCATGTGCCCCACAAACTTCATCTCTCTGCGCCTCCGTTTCCTCACCTATAAAACTGGCATCATGGGCCCGGCATGGTGGCTCGCACCTGTAATCCCAGCACTGTGGGAGGCCGAGGCGGGTGGATCACCTGAGGTTGGGAGTTCAAGATCAGCCTGACCAACATGAAGAAACCCTGTCTCTACTAAAAATACAAAATTAGCTGGGCGTAGTAGTGCCTGCCTGTAATCCCAGCTACTAGGGAAGCTGAGGCAGGAGAATTGCTTGAACCTGGGAGGCAGAGGTTGCGGGGAGCTGAGATGGTGCCACTGCACTCCAGCCTGGGCAACAAGAGTGAAACTCCATCTCAAAAAACAAAACAAAACAAAAAAACTGGAATCATGATAAACCCAACTGCCTCAAAAGGTTGTGTGAATGAAAGTGAGTACTGAATGAGGTACAAGTACAGTATCAATGCACTCTAGTAAAGCTGTTTGAAATGAAGCGTATGCATTGCCCTTTGTAAAATGTTTAAAGGGATGCTAAGGTGGTCAGATAACACTTAGACGACTAGGGAAAATGTGATCAACAATGATTTCATGAATTGCCTGGGAAATGACATAATTATTTCAATTGCACTTAATTTTCCTAAGATTTTTCTTCAAGACCAAAGCACTCATTTCCCAGCTGCCTGGAGTATTACCTGATGATGGCACATAGCAGAGTTGTCTCCAGGAATTGCCTTCAGCTAAGGTAAACTGCCTCCTTCAAGGCTATGCCCCTCCGCAGGGGCAGCCCACGTCCAGTGACTGATCTCCTCGCTTCCATTCAAACAACCTAGAGATGCCATCCCAGCTCCAGAGACGCTCGTGGAATTGGCCAAGGCCTTTGTCTCCACTGTGTAGCAGTTCAACTTCTCCCTCCACCCCATCCTGCTTTCCTCACTCCCTCAGAGGACTCCCCCGCCCTGCTGCAGTGGTACAACTCTTAAAACTTTACCAACCATGATTTATGATGGGATGCCACACAGATGCAAAGCCTCAGATGTTTGAGAGGCTGGGGAAAATATCTTTACAATGATAATGTTATCAAATGACTGTTGCCAAGTGTCATCAATACAGTGGAAAAGACAATAAAGGGCTGCCAGTGTTTAATTACTAATTGAAGGTGAAGTGTGAAAGCCAGATGTTCTGCTTGGCAACATAAGAAGAGATTCCCATCTCCTGAGCATCAGGTCCAGAGTTCATGAAAAAATGAGCTTCAGAGGTTGAATTCTCAACCCCAACAAGTCGGCTATGCCAGAGTCATGGTCCTGCTTGGATGGAGCGGAACTCAGAAGATGGATGTGGGAACATCTGGATGGAGGCACTGAAAACTCTTAAATACCTGAATTTCCCTGAACCCTATGAGTGTGCAGACATGACTTACCACTCCCTGTTCAAGGCTGGCATTTCCCTCTTATCTGAAGATAATGCAGAGGTCTCTACTTTGAAAGACAGGATCTACCTCATTCAGAATCTACCCTCATCTTCTTCCTGGCTGCCAGACCAATAACTAGGGTTAATCACAACATGACCCAGCCAGATGAGTGGCAGAACCTGCTAAAGACAATGCTAGGGGACTACCACAAACTTAAACATGTAGCTCCGGTTGCAACTGCCATATTGGATATGGCCTTTTGGCTAGAGCAAATTAGCACCACGACAGGCACTGGGCATGTGGCCACTGGGTTGGCAAATGCATTCATTCCTATCACTATTAGGAAAGAGTATCCATCCACGTAGGATGGATAACAATCTTTCTCCAGGGCTATGGTAATTCTCCTAACCTCTGTCATAATGCACTCCGAAAAGATGTGGACCATCTAGACATCGTGCAAAATACCACAATAGCCCATGATGTTGAAAAGCTATAGCATACTTGGAAGGCTAAGGCAGGAGAATCGCTTGAACCCAGGAGGCAAAGGTTGCAGTGAGCCGAAATCGCACCATTGCACTCCAGCCTGGGTGACAGAGTGAGACTCTGTCTAAAAAAAATAAATAAATAAATAAATAAATAAATAGCTGTAGCATGTTAATTAGGCCAGATAAACAAGAAGTGGCAAGTATGTTGGAGACCTTAGAAAAACACATACTTCACGGAGTAAGAGAGAAACTATACGAAGGTTCAGAGACCTACCATGTTAGTGATGTTTCCAAGAGTCCAGAGGCCAGGGCATGCTGGGTCTAACCCCTCTAAAGTAAAAAACGACTTAGGCATCTTGCAGCTCCCACCACGGAGAAGGAAGCAGAAGGTTTGGTAAGGCCCTTTGGGTTCCAGAGGTAACATATTTTCCACTTGGAAATGTGTTCTTTCTGATCCATTTACCAAGTGACATGGAAACGGCCAACTTTGAGTTGGACCCAGAGCAGGAAAGGGCTCTGCAAGCGGCCCAGGCTGCAGTGCAAGGAGCTCTGCCTCGTAACCCAGTCTGTGCTATGCTGTTGGAAAGTGGCCATGGTAGGGGCAGGGTGTGGTAGCTCACGCCTGTAATCCCATCACTTTGGGAGGCAGAGGCAGGTGGGTCACTTGAGGTCAGGAGTTCCAGACCAGCCTGGCCAACATGGTGAAACCCCGTCTCTACTAATAATACAAAAAAAATTAGCCAGGCGTGGTGGCGTGTGCCTGTTATCTCGGCTACTCAGGAGGCTGAGGTGGGAGGATCACTTAAGCCTAGGAGGCAGAGGTTGCAGTGAGCTGAGATCGTGCCACTGCACTCTAGCCTGAGCTATAGAGTGAGACTCAGTCTCAAAAAAAAAAAAAATTGAAAGTGTCCATGGTAGGAAAAACATGCCACTTGTATTTTTTGGGCACACCCCAGTAGGACAATTAAAATGTAGACTTCTAGAGTTCCAGAGCAAGGACATGCCATCTCCAGCAGCAAATGGCATCTATCTAAAAAACAGTCCCTGAAGGGCTGCCAGGCCCTGGTAGAGACAGGCGCGGGACCAGATGGCATCAAGTGACTATGGGAACAGAACTGTCCATCATAAACTGGGTTCTTCAGACCCACCAAGTCACAATGTCAGGAAACCTGGCAGGAAATGCCACTCCCAGGATTGGATGTGAGCAGGGCCTGAGGGCAAAAGTGATCTGCACGGGCAAGTGGGCCAGATGCCCCATTGCCCACCACTGCATAACTCACAGCCAAGCTCTAGTCACCACTGCCCAGGAGCCGACCAGTTCCGCCAGCCTAACCCAGAGATGGCAGCAATGGCAAGGCCTGGAAAGAACTAGAGCCAGGGCCAATGGGCAGGCAGGAAAATGAGAATCTGGAATCAACCATGGCCCTCACCACATTCAGGAGGAAGCCCAAGTCCTTTGCAAGGCTGCACAATTCACCATGACCTTGAGCCCTATATTCTATTTCACCCCATTTTCCACCGCTATCAGCTCTGTTCCATCCCTTATACATACACACACATACACCCCATACACAATGGTTGTTTGCTATGCTACAGCCACTCTGAACTTCTTCAGTTTCCAGAACACACCAGACATCACTTTCTCTCTCCTCTGAGCCTTCACACATGCTGGTCCTTCAGCCTGAAACACTCTTCCTCACCTCTACCTAGCTAACTCCTACTCCTCCTTCAGGGCCCAACCTTAGATTTCATCTCTCTCAGGAAGCTTATCCAGGATCACCAGAGACTGAGTTAAGTGATCCAACTCCTGCAGCCCTTTGTCACCCCCTCACCTGTCCATACCACTTCTTTCTGGATGAATGGAGTAGTTAATACCATCCTGTATTATAATTTAAAACACATAGACATTCAACTTTGCATTAATCAGAGCTCTCTAGAGAAACAGAGCCAATAAGATATTTGTAGATATATAGAAAGATGATTATGAAGGACTGGCTCATGTGACTATAGGGATGGGGAAGTCTCATGATCTGCTGTCGCAAGCCAGAGACCCAGGAAAGCTGGTCATGTAGTTCCAGTCCAAGCCCAAAGGCATTAGAAGCAGAGAAGCCAGGAGTGTAAGTCCCCGTCTGAAGTCAAAGGTTCAAGAAACAGGACCACTGGTGTAAGTCCTGGTCCAAGTTCAAAGACCCAAGTACCAGATGCACTGATGTCCATGGGCAGAAGAGACGGATGTCTCAGCTCAAGCAGAGGAGGTGGTCTTCACCCTTCCTTCACTCTGTTGTTCTATTCAGAACTTCAACAGATTGAATGATGCTCACTTGCATTGGAGAGGGTGATCTTCTTTACTCAACCTACTGATTCAAATGCCAATTTTTTCCAGAACCCCCTCCAGACACACCCAGAAATAATGCTGCGCCAGTTTTCTGGGCAACACTTACCCCAGTTAAGTTTACACATAAAATTAACCATCCCAAACTTCAGCCTCCAAATTCAGCCAAAATCTGCTATTTGACTTCAACCTTGTCCTGGGCTTTGGAAAGCAAATAGACAAATGCTAATGTCACTGTCATTTCTGGCATTCCTAAGCTGTGGGTGAGAACTGGTCATGTAATCATATAGGTTTCGCATGGCGTCCAATCATTGTAACAACGTCAGCAATACATAGAAGACATACCATTCAGGCATGTTGTTAATTTCTGAATATTTACTTTTAGGGTTTTTATTATTATTATTATTATTTTTATTCACTCAGGCTGGAGTGGAGGGCCGTGGTGCAATCGTAGCTCACTGCAGCCTCAAACTCCTGTGCTCAAGTGATCCTCCCACCTTGGCTTCCCAAAGTGCTGGGATTACAGGCATGAGCCACTGTTCCTGGCCCTGAACATTTACTTTTAAACATAGGAAATAATTCTAAATGTAACTTGAAGTGAAAATTGCCTTGTGGGATTTATATCTTATCAGGCAGTCAAAGGGTAATGTATCATTGCAAGCATAAAGCCTGCAATAATTAATGACAATTGTGAACACTGTTCATTTTATATACAAAAACAATTAAGCAAAATAAATTGACAGCTGTTGGTAGGCAATTCTCTGTGAGTCTCTTGATTTTCTTTCCTTTTTTTTTTTTTATTTTTGAGACGGAGTCTTGCTCTTGTCACCCAGGCTGGAATGCAATGGCATGATTTCGGCTCACTGCATCCTCCGCCTCCTGGGTTCAAGTGATTCTCCTGCCTCAGCCTCCCGAGTAGCTGGGATTACAGGCATGAGCCACCACGCCTGGCTGAGTCTCTTGATTTTCTGCACATCTTGGGAACAGAGGCACTGTCACTTCAAGGTTGTTTGTATGTTATGAACAGCCCTGGAAGATCTCCATAGTATCTCCCTTCAGACCAAAGCATAGGTTTGTCCAATGTCTGATATAACAAAGAAAAAGTCTTCTCCAGGGCAAAAGTCAAGTCAGTTTCCTGACCATTATAAAGGATTCGGTTCCCCTAACTCAGGGTCTCTCCTCTGTAACACAAACCCACGGCACGTGCAGCCTCCACCTGGACCCGGCATGTGCAGCCTTCACCTGGACCCCTCCACATCATCCTCATCAATGAAGCTCATGCTGCCTGCAGTACTGTGAATAAGAATGTCCTTATCTCTTGGATTGTCCAATCTCTTGGATTGATGGGTGCAGCAAACCACCATGGCACGTGTATACCTATGCAACAAACCTGCACATTCTGCACATGTATCCCAGAACTTAAAGTATTTTAAAAAAAAAAGAAAGAAAAAAGAAAAAAAAGAGTGTCCTTGTCTCTGACCCTGGAATCTTGTGTCTTCTGCCAGGATCCATGAAACAATGCAGGCTAACTTGTTAACTTGTATACAACTAGGATAAAAATCTCAGACCTTTTACAGTTCTTGACAACAGTTTACTTAAATATTAAGAGAGAGTATGTCCTAGGTCAGGTTTCTTGGGAAGCTGGCTCTAAGATTGCAGGACTCCTCTCAGCTAGTCAAGCAGAAGAGGTGACCCCAGGCCATCTCCTTGGGTCTGGGGAAGAGAGGCAGGTGTAAAGCATCAGGCAGTGGGTGAATTCCCAGATGCCGCTGTCTGAACCTGCACTTCTCCTGTTTCCAATCTGCATGCTGACCTTCTCCAAGGAGCGCTGAGATTAAACCCAGCTCAACACCGAGCCCCAGGGATGGGAACTCCACAAGTTCTGCACCCCAATTAGCAGGCAGACGGGGTTGTCAACCAGAGAGATAGAGGGCTGCCCGGACCAGGGTGCAGACCTCTCCCAAAAGCTAAAGACGTTAATCAAGGAATTATACATGTGACTATTTTTAGACAGGTGAAATCTGTAGAAAGCAGATAGGCTCAAAATGCAGCAAAAACCTGCTTTGAATTTACAGAGCAGACCTCCATGGGAGGGAGGAGGGGTGACTGGGGGGGGCTCTCTTTCCAAGAAAAAAAGGTGGAAATAATTTGATAAAAACGTGAAGAGGGGGTGTGGTGGCTCATGCCTGTAATTCCAACACCTTGGGAGGCCCAGGTGGGAGGATCGCTTGAGCCCAGGAGTTCAAGACCAGCCTAGGCAAATTGAGACCCTATCTCGATTTAATTACATAAAATATATATGTATTTAAAAAAAAAAAAAAAGGTAAGGGAGGACTCATTCCCACAGACACCCACTGTGCATCAGGTATGATGCTCAGAGAAATGACGTCTCAGTGTGGCCCAAACTCCAGACCCCATTCCACCACTCCCACATGCAAGGACTATCTGCAAATTAGATACCGATTACAAATGCAAGCTCTGGTCAACATGAATAACAACAACAATGGATGTAAACACATCAGAGAAGCTGGCAAACTTCCCATAAAGGGCCAGAGAGTAAATATTTTGGACTTGTAGGTAAGACTACTCAACTCTGTCACCGTAATGCAAAAGTAGCCAGAGACAATATGTAAGTGAATGAATACAGCTGTGTTCCAATAAAACTTCATTTTTTAAAATGAATATATTTTATTTTGGACTGGATTTAGCCTGTAGACCCACAGTTTGCCAACTGAAAATGTCAAAGTAAAATTACAAAACACGGCAGCCTGTTTTAAATATTAGCTCTGAGCAAATTAAAGGTTTTCAACCCCCATAAAATATAAGATATTCCCAAGGCAATTTCAGGACGTTTTAGAAATACCAGTCCAGGCTGGGTATGATGGCTCATGCCTGTAATCCCAGCACTTTGGGAGACAGAGGCGGATGGATCACCTGAGGTCTGGAGTTCAAGACCAGCCTGACCGAGAAATGCAAATCAAAACCACAATGAGATACCATCTCACACCAGTTAGAATGGCAATCATTAAAAAGTCAGGAAACAACAGGTGTTGGAGAGGATGTGGAGAAATAGGAACACTTTTACACTGTTGGTGGGATTGTAAACTAGTTCAACCATTATGGAAAACAGTATGGCAATTCCTCAAGGATCTAGAACTAGATGTACCATATGACCCAGCCATCCCACTACTGGGTATATACCCAAAGGATTATAAATTATTCTACTACAAAGACACATGCACACGTATGTTTATTGCGGCACTATTCACAATAGCAAAGACTTGGAATCAACCCAAATGTCCATCTGTGACAGACTGGATTAAGAAAATGTGGCACATATACACCATGGAATACTATGCAGCCATAAAAAAGGATGAGTTTGCGTCCTTTGTAGGGACATGGATGCAGCTGGAAACCATCATTCTTAGCAAACTATCACAAGAAGAGAAAACCAAACACCGCATGTTCTCACTCATAGGTGGGAACTGAACAATGAGATCATTTGGACTCGGGAAGGGGAACATCACACACCGGGGCCTATCATGGGGAGGGGGGAGGGGGGAGGGATTGCATTGGGAGTTACACCTGATATAAATGACGAATTGATGGGTGCTGATGAGTTGATGGGTGCAGCACACCAACATAGCACAAGTATACATATGTAACAAACCTGCACGTTATGCACATGTACCCTAGAACTTAAAGTATAATAAAGAAAAAAAAAAAAAAAAGACCAGCCTGACCAACATGGCAAAATCCCGTCTCTACTATAAATACAAAAAAAAAAAAAAAAAAAAAAAAAAAAACCGGGGGAAAAAAAAAAAAAAAGCCCCACCAAAACGAAAAAAACCCCCCCCCCTATAAAAAAAAAAAAAAAAAAAAAAAAAAAAAAAATAGCCTGGTGGTAGCAAAAAAAAGTAGGGTGTAGTGGCAGGCGCTTGTAAGCCCAGCTACTTGGGAGGCTGAGGCAGGAGGATTGCTTGAACCCGGGAGTCAGAGGTTGCAGTGAGCCAAGATCATGCCATTGGACTCCAGCCCAGGCGACAGAGCGAGACTCTGTCTCAAAAAAATAAAAAATAAAGAAAGATACCACCCCATAGGGCACTACAGGCCAGACAATTTGATAACACGACAAATTCTATCAAGGTGAAATTGTCTACTATGAATCACATCGAGGTAATTCTGGGACAGGATATAGAGTGGCCAGATGAAATGTAGGATGACCAGTTAAACTTATTTTAAGATAAACAGCAAATAATGCTTTCATATAAATATATCTCGTGCAACATTTGGGACATACTCACACTATACTAAAAAATTATTTGGTGCTTAACTGATATTTAAATTTAACCTGATGTCCCATATTTTTAATCTGCTAAATCTGGCAATCCTAACAGCATGCGTAATCTGAATCGAAGAGGCTGTCGAAAGCCTACATCTACAGTTCTTTGTGATTGCAAGGCCAGGGCCAACTGAAGCTGGTATCCCGGGACACCCTACCACCACCCCACAAAGGCCCTAGATCCAAAGTAGAAAATTCACTGTTCAAGCAGATAGATCCAGGTTCGTACGCAAATTGCCTGGTACCTAGTGGGTAGATGAGAAATTGTAGTTGTGGGTTTTATTCATTTGCAGTTTCTTTTGTCGTCGTCGTTTTGTCTTGTTTTAAGACAGAGTCTTGCTCTGTCACCCAGGCTGGAGTGCAGTGGTGTGATCTCGGCTCACTGGAACCTCCGCCTCCCGGGTTTAAGCGATTCTCCTGCCTCAGCCTCCCGAGTAACTGGGATTACAGGTGTGCACCACCGCACTGGGCTAATTTTTGTATTTTTAGTAGAAATGGGGTTTCACTGTGTTGGCCAGGCTGGTCTCGAATTCCTGACTTCAAGTGATCCATCCACCTTGGCCTCCTAAAGTGCTGGGATTACAGGCGTGAGCCACCATGCCCGGCCCATTTGCAGTTTCTTGATGTGTTTTATTCTCCCTTTATAAACACTAACACTTGTTGGTGACCTTGGCCAAGTTTTTGAATTTTTCGTGAGCCTTAGTTTCCCCGTCTGTAACACAGGGATAATGCCAGCACCTTCTACAGGAACTATTGGTATGAATTAAATGAGCCAATATGTGTCAAGTGCTTGGCACTGTGCCTGACAACTAATGTGCTTTCTGCAGATTTTAACAGAGTCTCTGCTGATTCCAGCTTCACATCAACCTTCTATTAAATCTTCAGAACAACCAGAGAGTATGTATTAAGATCTCCTTTTCACAGAGCAGATACACTGAGGCTCTGAGAGCTCACTCATAAGGAAGAAGCAGGAGAGATGGGATTTGAACTGGCAGTTCTGGCTGTGCTTGGCTCAACAACTGGCAAGGCTGGGCTGGGCTGGCTCCACACAGCCAGGATACAAAAGGCAGACTAGGCTGTGGCTCAGCCTCCATAGACCTCAGACATAAGTGCCCCCATCTGCTGAGCAAGCTGCCAGCTTCCCAGCAGATGACACTAGCCTGCAGAACTGGCACATTTTTACCTGGATCAGGAATATTACCATGGGCAATCAGCTCCAGGTTGGGCCACTGGAATCAGACCACCCAGGGGTTTTCCAGCTGCTGCGGGGCAGACAGGGGGAGGATTCCTCTGCCCCTTCAAGCATCCAGGGTCTTCAGCCCTGAGGACCTCTCCCACTGCCCTAGATAGAAGCCCTCCCTTATGCCATTGGGGTCCAAGGCTTTCCAATCTCGGTTTCCCCCAAGCATCTTCCTTACCCACTTCTAGGCCTTACCTGACCCTGTACTTCTCCCTACCAGCCCAGGGCATGTTTAAAATCATCCAATCAATTCAATTATGTGTCATGATTTGCTTGGCAACTGTTTTCCTCATTTGGCTGGAAGCTCCATGCGGGCAAGACTTCATCTATCCCAATAAACGTTTGTCGAATGACTAACAGACTGAGGCAACTAATATTTTTCAGGCATCTTTTATGTCCTAAGCACTTTACCTGCATTTTTGTTGTTGCATTGCCGGGCTAATTTTGTGAGGTTGAAACTAGCAGTCTCATTTTACAGATAAGAAAACTGAGGTTCAGAGCCAGTCATAAAAAGCTGAGTGACATGGTAGTTAGGCGTGTGGCCTCTGCCACTTGCTGGCTGTACAGCTACAGGCAAATCCCTCACCTGTGAGATGGGAACAGTCACCTTACTACCTCAAGTGGCTGTTGTGAGGATTCAGTCAGAGAAGGATGAAAGGTACTCAGTGATGTCTCCGAAATACAATTAATGCAGTGAAATCGTTAGTATTACGACTTTTGCCAAACCAGACAGCTAATAAGTGCTGGTGCTGGGATCTGATTTCACTGTTCGTACCACCACAGCAGAGAGAAGCAAGACAAAAAGGGGGTGGAGCTGGGGGCCTTGAGATTGCGGTCCTTGCATAGCTTTAGCCAGGCCTGACTGCACACTGAACCTTTTCCTAGAAAGATAGGCCTGGCCTTGCCACCCTTGATGCCATGAGGATGACAGGGTTGGCAGGCGAGTGGGCTACAAGCCCCATCTTTAACTTCATGGCTGAGTTACACTGCCACCCAGGCTGGGGTTGGGCAGACTGTGCTAAAGATGGAAATGGGACAGGAGAGAAGAGATAGCTCAAGGCCTGGACTTTTCTGCTTCCAGAATAGCCATTCATCTCTGTTCTTGTCCAAATCTGGAAAGAGAGCTTTATGGTACCCCTGGGAAAGGTGTAAGATGCAGAGTGGATGAATCCTCACAAGGGAGCCATGGTCACAGCTGTCCCTCCAGCTCAACATGCATCATAAGAAACATTCAGACTCTGGAGCTGGACATGCCTGAGGCCAAGCCCCAGGCTCACCACACCTGGATGTGTGGCCTTGGGCAGGCAGCTTTAGCCTTTGGGCCTCAGTTTTATTCATAAAGTGGGTAGAAAAAAACACCTCATCCTGGATTGCTGTGGGGTATAGAATAAAACTAAAACTAACATGAGAAATGCACTTAGGCAAGGGGTGGGGAGCTAGGGGAGGGATAACATTAGGAGAAATACCTAATGGAGACGACGGGTTGATGGGTGCAGCAAACCACCATGGCATGCATATACCTATGTAACAAACCTGTATGTTCTGTACATGTATCCCAGAACTTAAAGTATAATAAATATAAAAAGAAGAAGGAGAAGGAGGAGGAGGAGGAGAAATAATGCACTTAGGCTGGGTTAGGTGACTCAGGATGCTAAGGAACGTGGCCACTCCAGTGACCATATGGCCCCCAGATATGATGGGACCTCCCAAAACTTTGGGAGGCTAAGACGGGAGAATTGCTTGAGGCTAAGAGTTTGAGAACAGCCTGGGCAACATAGTAAGACCCTATCTCTAAAAAAAACCATTTTTTAATTAGCCAGGTGTGGTGGCGTGTGCCTGTGATTCCAGCTACTCAGGAGGATGTGGCAGGAGAATTGCTTGAGCCTGGGAGATTGAGGTTACAGCACATTATGATCATGGTACTGTACTCCAGCCTGGCTGACAAAGTGAGACCCTGCCTCTAAGTAAACAAACAAATAAATAAAAACAAACATAAGTAGCTGGGCATGGTGGCTCATGCCTGTAATCCCAGTACTTTGGGAGGCTGAGACGGGTGGATCACTCGAGGTCAGGGGTTCGAGACCAGCCTGGCCCAACATGGGGAAACCCTGTCTCTACTAAAAATACAAAAAATTAGCCGGGCGTGGTAGCACAAGCCTGTAATCACAATTACTTGGGAAGCCAAGGCAGGAGAATTGCTTGAACCCGGGAGGTGGAGGTTTCAGTGAGCCAAGATTGCGCCATTGCACTCCAGCCTGCACGACAGAGCGAGACTCTGTCTCAAAAAATAGTAAGAATAATAAAATTAACATAAGAAAAGCACTTGGCACACAGGAGGGACTCTGTAAATGTCAGGTGGAGTTCCCTCTACCTCCCAGTCCCCCTCTCCCTCTGAGTCTCTCTTCCCAGTTCATTTCAGAGCAAGAGTTGGAAGGAACAAGAAGACCATCTTGGAGGCAAGCCTTAGTTAGGCTCTGCAGAAAGGATCCAGGGCCAAACATAACATCAGATTATTAAAAATGTGGACTGTAAACACCGGCACAACAGGCCAGAACACAGTGGCCAACACACCACAGCCCAGCTGCTGCTCATGCCCGTGGCCACACCACCTGCTGCCCCTGATTCTGGGATGGACCCAGCTCCACAGGCATCGGGCACAGACTGGTGTGTTTTTCCTGAATTGAGCCCTGAGGACCTGGCCAAACCCTGTCCTCATAGTGAGAAGTCCTGGCAGGGTTCCTCAGAGAGGAGAGGGCCTCCTACCCTGCCCCCTGCCTTTAGGTTGGCCCTGAGGAGGTGACCAGAGACCAGGCCCCTCAGGAATTCTACAAGCTTGGGCCTGACAGTGTAGAGCCAGGTGCAGCATACAGGACGGGAACCCCAGCACCCCCATTTGGCAGCTATGTGAGCTTGGGCAAGCCACTTTACTTCTCTGAGCCCAAGAGTCCTCATCCAAAAAATGAGGGTACTGAAAGCCACCCCCTCCCCAGACTGTGGTGTGAGGGTTAAATGAGATAGTGCATGTAAAGCACAGTGCTGGCAGAATAAAGGTGGGACCGGGCCTCAGTGCACCCTGGCATCCCACGCCAAGCAGGACAAGTCAGATGCTGGGAACCAAGCTCCCATCGTATCTGGGGGCCATGTGGTCACTGGAATGGCCACTTTCCCTAAAGGTGGGCAGCCTGGGTGCAGAGCTGAGTGAGCAAGTCTTGGAGCCAAAGAATGCTGGATCTTTTTTTGTTTTTTTTGAGTTGAAGTCTTGCTCTGTCGCCCAGGCTGGAGTGCAATGGTGTGATCTCAGCTCACTGCAACCTTCGCCTCCCGGGTTCAAGTAATTATCATGCCTTAGCCTCCTGAGTAGCTGGGATTACAGGCGTGCACCACCAAAACCAGCTGATTTTTGTATTTTTAGTAGAGATAAGGTTTCACCATGTTACCCAGGCTGATCTTGAACTCTTGACCTCAAGTGACCCACTTGCCTCGACCTCTCAAAGTGCTGGGATTACAGGTGTGAGCCACCGAGCCTGGCCGGAAAGGTGGATTTGAACCCCACCCCCATAGCTGTCACTGCCCCATCTATAAATAGTGGTATTACTTACCTCACTGACATACTTGCTCACTCAAGGAATTATTGAATTATTGAAGAAAAGAATGAGGACCTGCCTTGTGTGCAGCTCTAGTCTCCATGGAACCCTAAGATTGGGTTCCTGTCCTCAAGATCATTGTGAAGATTCAAGGAGATGCTGTATGGCAATTTGGCCTGGCATTCGGCAAGTGCTCTTTCCAAATAAGCTGGCTTCCCTACATTAATTACTGTCTGCCTCTCTCCCTCCCCACCTTCCTTCCTCCTTCTCTCTCTCCCTTGGTGGCCCTTGCCTCCTTCCTTCCTTCTACTCCTACCCTCCCTTCTTCCCTCCCTCCCTCCCTCTGTCCCTCCTTTCCTTCCTTCCTTCCTTCCTTCCTTCCTTCCTTCCTTCCTTCCTCTGTGGGGCATGAATCAGACATGGGCCCCTGCTATGGAAGAAATTACATAGAGAATGGGGTGGAGGTTCAACCCCTCATTCCCCAAGACAGGTACCAAGCCCTTCTTGGCAGGGTGCAGACCAGCGCCTGAAGGAAAAGACAGGGCTGGGTGGCCCACAACAGGAGAGAGGATTTAAAAAAAACAACCACTCAGTTACCATTTTTTTTTCAAAAGACCAAGACTGTTTGGCCCCAAGACCTTCCTTTCCAGCCCTGAATTCTCTTGATCCTCGTTCTGGGAGGGAAAGGAGAGAAGGGGCTGGATGACTCCAGTGCCCATCTGGGCAGAGTTTGTTCTAGCCCAGGGGCCAGGAAGCCCCTTGTGGGGAAGGGTAGCTGCTGGTCACATAAGCTGCAACTGGCCTGGAACGCCCCATTGTCACCCCAGGTCCATGACCCACAGGAAAAGAAGCTTGGGACCCTCCCCCGGCCAAGGACCTCCTCAGCCTGCCCCGCCTGTGTCACCCAACCCGCCTGGCTGAAACCTATTCGCGGAGAGAGTAGGGAAGAGGGAGAGCCGGCCGAGGCCAGCCAGTTATGTCTTAATGTAGATTAGCTGTAATCGCAGCGTGTTTTCCGCTCGCTATAATTGTAAATGTGTTGTTTTCTGTGTTCCTGGAAATGTCTGAACCAGAGCCGTCCCCATAGCTTCTTCTAGACAGGCTCTCTCCAAACAGGCCACTAGCAACACAGTGGATTTTCCCAACACTATTTCCCCCTTGACCTGAGTTCTCCTATCCTGAGTGAGGCCTCTCTCTCCCTGGCCTGCATGGGGCCTGCATGCTGTAGGTGCCCAATAAACGTGAGTGGGTGTTGAGGGATCAAGCCGCAACAACGAAAAATCATGTAGGGAAAGAATTCCCTCGTTTAGGAAGTCACAAGGCCCTCAAAGAAATGTGGGTGTGTTGTGTGTGTGGGCTCACAGGTGGTGTGTGCTCCAGGCGTGTGTGTTCTCACAGGCTGGGGTGTTGGCTCGTGTTGTGCATATGTGCTTGCAGGCCATGTGTGTTTTGTGTATTATGTGCCTGCATGTGCATTGATGTGGGGTGTTGTGTATGTGTGGCTTGCAGGCATGTGATGTGTATTGTGTGTGCTTGCAGGCATGTGTGTGTTGGTGTGTGTGTGCTTGCAGTATGTTGTGTTGTATATATGTGCTTGCAGGCATGTTGTATTGTGTATGTGTGCTTGCAGGCTATGTGTGTGTTTGTTTGTGTGGTGCTTGCAGGCATGTGTGATGATTGTGTATGTGTGCTTGCAGGCATGGTGTGTGTGTTGTTTATGTGTGCATGCAGGCATGAAGTGTTGGTTAGGTGTAGTGTGTGCGTTGCAGGCAATGTTTGGGGTGTTTGTTAGTGCTTGCAGGCATGGTGGTGTAGTTGTTGTATGGTGTGCTTGCAGGCCCATGTGTGTATCGTGCCTGTGTGCTTGCAGGCATGTGTGTGTTTGTTGGTGTGTCTTGCAGGCATGTGTGTATTGTGTATGTGTGCTTGCAGGCATGTGTGTGTTGTGTGTTGTGGTGTGTGCTTGCAGGTGCAGCTTGTCTCGCAATGTGGGTGTATCTGGAATATGGGCAACAGCCAGCTACCGTGGGCTCTACCTAGGTTGGGGACGTTTTGTCTGTGTGTTCCCACCAGACAGCGCTGTGTGTGAGTGTGGGAATTCTGTGTGCTGTGCACGGGGCCACCCAGAGAGCACCAGAACTGGCCCTGAATGCTCTGCTGACTGCAACACAACAAAGGATGTGGAGCCCCTGACTCTCCCTGTCCTGCGAGCACTGCTCACATCCCTTCTGCCTCAGATCCTCCTTCGGCACAGTCCTTTCTTCTTTCACTCGGGCATCAGCAAACATCCCTCAGGTCCTCCTGTGCACTGTCATCTGCCACTCTCGGTGGCTCTCCAATGGGTCTCTCTGTAGCTTCTTACTCCCCCACGAGTTCATTCATTCAATGAGCATTTCTTAAATAATTACGTGGGCTAGCTTGTGGTTTCGTGGTTTTTGTTTTTTTAATGAAAGATCAAGATTCACGTTTTCTGCGTTTGCCAATTCTCTCCCAACAGGAAACATGTTTCAGATCTCTTATTATTTTATTATCAATCGCTATGTAAAATAAAGTGGTGACAGCACTCACCCTTACCTCAAAGAGTTTTTGTGTACAGGCTACAGTCTAAATTCCTTTGCTCGGTATCCGTGACGACAGTGATTATGTCACAGAGGCAGTAGGGCAATCAGGAGCAAGAACTCCCACAACACTTATTTGTGTGGCCTCAGGCAGGCGACTTCACCTTTCTGAGGGCAGTTTGAACATGCTTGATGTATAAGTGCTCAATAAATGTTAATTATTATGTTAGCAATTGTGTGGGCTTTGCATTTTCAATTAATTGGTCATGCTTGGAAAGTGCCGCCAACAATCATTTCTTCAACCCAGCGCCCAAAGTTGTGTCCTTGGCAGAAATCAAGAGCATCTACACCAGAGGAATGCCGAGTTCTGGTTGGCTGAATTCGCCTGGACTCTGGATGTTCTAATTGGCTGGAACACGAGTGGGTGTGGCCCATTTCCCAGAGCGCACTTGGCAGTCATTCTTGGAGACGGACGTCAGACCGAGGATTTGGCATTTAACCTGGGCTATTGTTCTTTTTATCTTTTCTCGGGAAATCTCACCAAATATCCAGCCCTATGATTTCTGCAGATAAATTCTTCCAAAACACATCTCTCCTTACAAAATGCGTAATTGTAGTATTTGCCCCACAGCGCTTGGGTGGGTGAAGTGGGAACGCGTGCTCCAGTGCGATGGTGCCGAGTTCCACCTTCTCACGTTGGGCGGGGGGTGTTCTGGGGACCTTGGCGCCAGGTCTTTACTCATGTGAAAGCCTCCGGTCCTCCTTGCAAATAGGGCATTTCTCCCGGCCAGGCACAGGAAGAAATTAGCTTTTTAAAAAATTTTGGTAAAATGCACATTAAAATGTTACCATCTCAACCATTTTTAAAGTACAGTTTAGTAATGTTAAATACATTCACATAGTTGTGCAGCCAATATCCAGAACTCTTTTCATCTTGCAAAACTGAAACTCGTATCTGTTAAACAGCAACTCCCCACTCACCCCTCCCTCCAGCCCCGGGTAACCACCACTCTATTTTCTGTCTTGATAAATGTGACCATTCTAGGCTGGGCACGATGGCTTATGCCTGTAATCCCAGCACTTTGTGAAGCTGAGGCGGGCACATCACTTGAGGTCAGGAGTTCAATACCAGCCTGATCAACATGGTGAAACACCGTCTCCACTAAAAACACAAAAATTAGCCAGGCGTAGTGGTGGGCACCTGTAATCCCAGCTACTAGGGAGGCTGAGGCAGGAGAATCACTTGAACCCAGGAGGTGGAGGTTGCAGTAAGCCCAGATCACGCCACTGCACTCCAGTCCAGGAACAAGAGCAAAACTCCATCTCAAAAAAAAAAGAAAAAATGACTATTCTAGGTGCCTCATATACGTGGAATCATGCAATATTTGTCTTTTGGGGACTGGCTTATTTCATTTAGCATAACATCTTCAAAGTTCACCTGTGTGGTGGCATATGTCAGGATTTCTTTCCTTTTTAAGTCCTGAATAATATTCCATTGTAGGTGTTGGTCACAGTTTATTCATCCATCAATGGACGCTTGGGTTACATCCCCCTTTTGGCTATTGTGAATAAAGCTGCCATGAACATGGCTGTGCAAATACCTGTTCGAGTTCATGCTTTTCATTCTTTTGGGTATATACACAGAAGATGAATTGCAGAATCATATGAAAATGTTATTTTTAATTTTTTTGAAAAACTCAGTGTATTGTTTTCTGTAGCAGCTGCACCATTTTACATTCCCACCAACACAAGTGTTCCTGTTTTTTTCATCCTCACCAATATTTCTTATTTTCTGAAAGTTTTTTGTTTGTTTTTTGTATATTCTTTTGACAGTGGCCATCTTAATGAGTGTGCAGCAGTATCTCATTGTGATTTTGATTTGCATTTCCCTAGTGATTGCTCATTCTGACTAAGGGATTCTGTTTTAAACAATGAAACCAAATGGGGAATTTCTTCACCCCTAGTACCATCTGTACCATCTTTGAGACCAGAAGTGGTTGTGGGGCTTTTCATTTTGTTTTGTATTGAGACAGAGTCTTGCTCTGTTGCCCAGGCTGGAGTGCAGTGGCTCAATCTCAGCTCACTGCAATCTCCATTTCCCAGGTTCAAGTGATTCTCCTGTTTCAGCCTCCCAAGTAGCTGGGATTACAGCCAGCAACCACACTGGGCTAATTATTGTATTTTTAGTAGAGATGGGATTTCACCATGTTGGCCAGGCTGGTCTCGAACTCCTGACCTCAAGTGATCTGCCCACCTTGGTCTCCCAAAGTGTTGGGATTACAGGCATGAGCCACCATGCCAGGCCGTGATTGTTCTTTTTTATGCATTCATTCATTCATCACTCACTCATTCCTTTGCTATGCCTTAAATGCTGTACTGAGCTCTCCACAGATACTTAGGAGCAATTCCAAGGCAATGCTACTGAGAGCAGATGTGTGAAATGACATTCAAATGCAACATGGAGAACTTCAAATGGCCACTGAATACATGAAAACATTCTTCACCTCACTGATAATCATAAAAATCCATACCTAAACAAGAAGATGAATTTTCTCTTTTTTTTTTTTTTTTTGCCCTACCTTTTAGTAAACATTTAAAAGAGTTATATGAGTACTAACAAGATGAGAAAACAGGTCCTGATACATATTATTAGGGAGAACATAAATTGAGTCAACATTTTTGGAAGATAATTCAGCAAGTTCACATCTAGAATTTATCCTAAAGTAAAACTGGGGCAAACACACAAAAATAGGAATTTTACAATAATACAAATGACCATCAAGAGAGAATTAACTAAATAAATTATGATATGGTATGGGAGAAGACAGTGGCAGTGAAAGATGTCCAAAACAAAAGGCTCCTCCCAGATCTACGGGTTCCACATCCTTGGTTCAACAAACTGTGGATGCCAAACCTGTGGGCTGATTTCTTGTATCCACAGGTTCCCGCGAGGCAGACTCAGACTTGAGAATTCTTGTATTTTGGTATCGCGGGGATCCTGGAACCAAACTCTCATGGATACTGAGGGATGACTCTAAGCTAAAGCAAGTTGCAGAAAAGTCTACAGTGCATATAAGCATACATACATACATAATAGGGAGGTAGACAAATACTTGTTAAGTATTCTGAAAAGATATGTGCCGCTCTTGACAGTGGTTATTTTGATGTGATGGTTTGAAATATAGAAGACATAGACATAGAGGACAAAGATATAAGACTAATATCAAAGGAAGAGAAGTTTTAAAGATGTCTTCAATCTTTTGCAAGTCTGCATTTTCTTTGGAATGTTTACAATGTACTTGCATTTTTCTGCTTATAGTCAGAAAAAATAATAATATTTTAAAAATAAATTCACTTTGGGAGGCCGAGGCAGGAGGATTGCTTGAGCCCAGGAGTTCAAGACTAGCCTGGGAAACACGGTAAACCCCCATCTCTACCAAAAATGCAGAAATTAGCCAGGCATGGTGGCATATGCCTGTAATCTCAGCTACTCTGAAGGCTGAGGTGGGAGGATCACTTGAACGTGGGAGGTTGAGGCTGCAGTGGTCGTGATCGCACCACTGCACTCCAGCCCAGGTGACAGAGCAAGATCTTGTCTCAAAAAAGAGTTTATCTGGACAGATTATTGTAAGATAAAGGCCATTAAATATATGAGAAAAAAGAATATGCTTTTCCAAGTGAGAGAAAAACAGAAACGAAAAATAGACAAAATTATTCAACTGGAGTGGAGAAAGTTAAGTATTATCTGTGCATGATGAAGTCACAAGTCACAATACTTAAAATTGCAGAGTAAAGTCTAATCTCATAAACAAGTTTTTACAGGAATTGAAGCACATAACCCAGATGTCATTTTACCTCTACAGCATCTTGCAAGATAGGGGAGGGCAGGTTTGCTCACCACTGTCAGCATTTCCCGTTGATGGACGTGGATACCAGGTCCCAGAGAAGGATGGTGACAATCAGACCCTCTAAGGGGAAAACATCTGAAGGTTTGGAGAGAGGGACAAGCTGGGTCAGGAGAACCCAAGAGCAAGGACAACTTCTCTTCCTTTGGAGGTGGAGCTGTCCACAGGCAGGAATAGATGCTGTCCCCCAGCTCGGCACCTTGGCAGGCTGATTCCATCTCAGGCGCTCTTTCTTGCTGCATGAAATTCATATTTATCCAAAACCATGGCCAGTCCGCCCACAGTGCCTCCTAAGATGGAAAGGCTTGCCATCTTTGTCTGGACCAGCCACCTTCCTTGGCAGAGAAAGAGCCCAGGGCATGGAGTGGGGTTCTGTGGCACTGCACTGTGTCCAGGGCCCTCCCGGCAGCCCAGCCAAATGCCATCTCATCACGTGTGACCCTGAGGCAGCTGGGGCCACCCTTCCCTTCAACCTGCAGATACAGGCACTCGAGCCCCGCCCCACAGGTACCTGCAGGACATGCGGCACCCTCCTCACTGCTTCCCAGGAGATCCCCCAGCGGCACTACCTTCCCTCTGTGTTCTGTCTTCTGCTCCTCAAGCCCACTGTCAGCTAGCTGTTCCCTGGTTGCTTCTGCCACCTTGGTCACCTTGGCCACCAGCTGCTGGCCCTGCTCCACCCTGCTTGTCCTAGGCATGAACACAGCCCACTCTTCTTCGTTCCCCAAAGCACCCCAAGAACATGGCTTTTGCCCATGACAGAGGGATAGTGCTGCAAAGAGCAAAACTCAACTTAAAGCTGGAGAGAAAATAATCTGTCCCTAGAGTTTGTTAGCACTTCACCTTGACAAAGGATTTTCCTTGTATGTTTCTCAGGAATCCCTTCTCTCTCTGTACCTTTACCCCCAAAACCCAAGACTCCTACTTTGGTGCCCCTTAAGATGGCTTCCATGAGGAGGGTGTGGGTAGTACAGGTGCCATGATACATCTGGGATACTCAGAAAAGCAAATTGCCTGCAGCTCTGCCCTCCATGCCTTTGCTCAAGCTGTTCCGCTGTCCAATTCACCTTTTCTTTTCTGCCTCTTCTCTTTCCTACTCTCTCCTCGCCCTTCACGTCTCAGGTAAGGTTTCCCCTTTCTGCAGAGCCTCCCAGGATGAGTTAGAGTCCCAGCCTCAAGCATTCCACAAGCCCCTTACAACATATTATAACAGAGGTCGTAAGCCAAAACCCCAGGGGGATTTTGGTTGGTTTACTCTTGTCACCCAGGCTGGAGTGCAGTGGCACAATCTCGGCTCACTGCATCCTCCGCCTCTCAGGTTCAAGTGATTCTCCTGTCACAGCCTCCCAAGTAGTTGGGATTACAGGTGCCCAGCACCACACCCAGCTAATTTTTTCACTTTTAGTAGAGACAAGGTTTTGCCATGTTGGCCAGGCTGGTCTTGAACTCCTGACCTCAAGTGATCGGCCTGCCTCGGCCTCCCAAAGTGTTGGAATTACAGGCTTGAGCCATCGCACCCAGCTGGCTTTGTTTTGTTTTGTTTTGTTAAAACAAATTTTTTTTTTTAATTTTAATTTTAATTTTAATTTTAACTTTTCTGGTTGATGCTCTTTTTTTCAGATTTTAACACTAGTTTTAAGTTAATTTTCAAGTTTTGAAAATAGGAGAATTCACATAAGTATCAAAATTTCTGATTTGACTTAAAAAGCTAGAGGCTCTATCCACACAGGGTCCATTTTCCCATGAACCCAGTGTGGGAATATGGACCCACATGGCAACAAGAGACTGCAGCTGATGGAAGCTGCCACCACCGCCAGGTGTGTCTCTGAAGTTCACCGCAATCCCCACCATTCCCTATTGCCTCACACTTGGTCCCCTCACTAATTTACCCTCCCTACCTGCCCTGTATCAGGGGAAGTGGTCCCCTCACTAATTTACCCTCCCTACCTGCCCTGTATCAGGGGAACTTGTGGCTCCTGCAAGGTTGGCATCCCCTGCCCCGACCTGCCTTTGTCTCTCTAACACACTGTGAGCACTTTGAGAGAAAAGCTTCGCCGTGTCTGCCTCTCTACGCTGAGACAGACACTGGCTCAGAGCTGGTGCTCAACAAATGATTTGTCAAGAAAACTCTTCAAGGCCCCTCTTCCCCCAGGAGGCCAGGACTCAGTATCTACGGCACCCAGAGATAGTGGCGCCATTGCTCTCCCTCTTGATCCAAGTTCCCCATGGACACTGGAAGGCCCACATCCCATGTTCTCAGCAAGTCCTCTCCTTACCCTCTGGATTACTTAGGGAAAACTAGGCCCTGCACAGGTAGTCCCGGCTCCTCAGCGAGTGGCTTTTACACAATGAAACCTCGTTTCTCCTTCGCATCACAGTCCAATGCAGTTGCTCCTGGCCAGGCAGCCTCCATGCAGTCACTCAGGGCCCAAGCCTCTTCCATCCTGTGCTTCCATCCTCTTCCAGGCCCTCAGAGTCCTCTCAGCCAAGGGGCAAGAAAAGAGAAGGGGGCTCATTGGAGGGATTTTGGGGCCAGACCCAAAGTGGCATGAATCACTTCCACCATACTCCACAACCTAGAAATCACGCACATGGCCACACCTAATTGGAAAGAAGAAAGGGAATAGCAATGGAGCCATGTGACCAGGAGGGGTGGAAAACGTAGAGACACATGGACATTGAGCTCTCGCTGCCAAGCCTTCCTTCTCCTTCATTTCTGCTCCAGAGGAATCCTGCAGAGGTGCTCCAGACTCACAGGGACTTGATCTTTCAAGAGCAAGAAACTAAAAAACAGTTTCCTAACCTCACTCCCAGCCTTGTTCAGTGACTCCTCCCAGGAACTGTTTTAAAGACCTATCGCTGCTACAGAACAAGTCACCCCAAAAGGGACTACGCAAGGGTGTGAATAGCAGGCATGCTTCACTGGACCAATCTAACAGTCTACACAGGTGCTCCAGCAGGGCAGAGTAGAACAATGTGGGACCTTTGAGTCCAGCCAACCAAGGTTCAAATCCCAGCTGCAACACCTGGCAGCTAGACGACCCTGAACATGCCACTTAGCCTCTCTGAGGCTCTGTTTACGCATCCTCATAGAGGGGTGAAAGCACTGTGGCCTTGGGGACTCTCAGGCTCCTGTAGCCCCCTCCTCCTCAGCTTCCACCCACTTTTATCTCTTAAATATTGAAATTCTAGATATGATTCTTCTAAAGAAAGAGAAGCAGCAGAATGCGGAAGTCAAGTCACAAGCTCCAGAGTGCCTGCCTTGCGGGGCTGCTGTACGGATTCAGTGCGATCATGCTGAGCCCTGGGCTTGGCCCCCACTAAGTGCTCCACACACATTATTAGTTCCCATGTCCCCGGCCCCACCGGGACCCACCTGACGGTGTTTCCCCACTGCAGGGTATGTCTTGTACATACTGCAGCTGTATTTAATTCCCCCAGCATCACTGCAGAAGTCAGACAATTGCAGAGATTCAACTCCTACAAAAGAACAAGGTGAATCTCAGGTGGGACCTGGGTAGGAATTCACTCCATTACACAGAAACAGGACTTCGCATGGTACGGGGACCATATCCCCCCTTAGTGCTCCCAAGCTGGACACATAGCCAGGGGGCCATTGATTCAACTCACATGACCACAGGCTGCTCCAGGACCCAGGATCCTACCCGGGAGAGGGTTTGGGACTGCTCAGAGGAGAGAAAGGGGCCTCTTGTTTACTATGGCTCTGGGGAAGAACTGATGGAGATTTAGGGGGCCCACATATCCATCCCCCAAGCCACCCCTTGGCTGCCACTGCCTATGACAGCCCACATGTCCTAGAGTCTCCAGTCAGGGCGGAAGTCTCTTCATCAGGGATATGAGGTTCTCTGCCCAGTTGCTGAGGCCAAGGATTAAAGCATCTACCTGTGTCACCCAAGGCCTGGACCTTATCTCAAAGTCAAGGTAGCACCCATAGAGGGAGCAAGTGGTGGTCTGGGGGCTCTACCCCTAACCAGCTCTGGGCCCGTGGGCAAGTCCCTGCTCCTCTCTGGGGCCTGGAGAGGGGGCATTCGATCAGGGTTTTTCAAACTGTGGCCTGGAAAGCTTCAGGCTCCTGTACCCCCACCTCCTCTGCTTCCACACACTTTCATCTCTTAAATGTTGAGATTCTGGATAAGATTCTTCTAAAGGAAGAAAAGCAGCAGACTGCAGAAGTTAAGTCACAAGCTCCAGAGGCAAACAGACCTGGGTTCAAATGAGTAAGCTCAGGCAAGACAGTTCACCTCACTGATCCTCAGTCTCCCCATCTGTAAAATGGAAGTAATACTGGAACATACCCCCGTGTGGGTTGTTCCTAGTACTAGGGGAGATTGTGTACATAGAACTGTTGGTATTGTGTCTGCCACACGGTGAGTGCTCGCTCTGTGGATGTAACCTACCATTATCATTATTTTGAAAAGCTGCCAAATTTTGTGAAGGTTTACAGACTTTTGCTTTGGTGGTCTCTGATCTCATCAGTCCTAGCCCCCACCTTTGGTTCCCATCCCAGCCATCCTCCCCACTGCAGGGGCTGACTCTGGATGCCATGGGGCATCTGCACTGGGCCTGGGACCCCCCTGCTTAGACCTGGATGGTGGTCTCAGCTCTGTCACTGACCAGCTGGGTGGTCTTGGGTGAGTCATTTTACTTCTCCAGACCTCGGTCTTGTCATCTGTTAAGTGGGAATGATGTCACTATATACCTTCTAGGGGTGTTGTAGGGATTAGTACAGCACCTGACACATAATAAATGCTCAATGATTGCTGTAATGATTAAATTTAGTTGGGGGAGGCAGTTTGGGTTTTATTTTTTTAATCATGTTGGGGGGGTGGGCGCCCTCTAGTGGTGAAGCCCCACCTGGTGGGGGGTGCCTTAGCCTTTAGCCTGGGTGGGGAGGGTGGTGAAGGAAGGGCCTGTGGACCCACATCTTAGACGGGACCTTCTTGGAACCAGGGGTGAGTTCCAACCTAAGGTTACCACAGCTGGCCCTGGGACCAGTGATCTGTAAGCTGGCTTGGCAGGGAGGGCAGAGAAGGAAGTTCTGGCTTAGACCGCCGGGTAAACATCTCTGCCAAGAAGGAAGACACAGTGGCCACCATAGAGCGAGACGACAGGCATGAGAGGGTGCAGAGGCAGTTCTCATTCTCTCCTCTTCCGTTGCTAGACACACCCTCACTACCATCCTCCCTGTCCATTTTACAGATGGAAAAACCGAGGCCCACAGAGGTAAAGGCGCTCTCCTACGGTCACACAAGACATCCAAGGCAGAATGCAGGCCGGCCTCTGAGCTCCAGGTCCAGTGCTCTCTGCTCCACGCTACAAGGTCAGCTTGGCCAAGCCAGGCAATGGGAAGCAGAGGACATTTCATTGAATCATACAGTGAAATTTCGAAGAAGAAGGGGAAAAAAGCAGCAGGCGGAGTTCCCAGGGCTGGAGCCCTGCCCGGCTGGTCCCAGAGCTCAGGGAGGGTGGGAATGACGCAGCCTGGGCCCATAGCAGTCTCAGGAGCACCATTCGCCGGGAATCTGCAGGCAACGGCAGCCAGAAGGGCTGCAGAGGCTCTGGGAAGGACGGCTGAGCCGGCGGCGGCCCAGGCTGACTCCACAGGGGCGCCAGGATCCCTCCATTACGGAATCCAACGGGACCCCCACCTATCCCCAACCCCCACCCCCCACACACAAACACAAGAAGAGCCCAGGCCCAGCAGAGCGAACCAGCAACAGAAGCCTCCTCCACAAGGAAGGGGTCAGCCCGGAGCAGAGAAATCCCCGCAGACCCATGAGAGGGGCGGCCACCAGCAGGAGTCCAGGCCCAGCTGTGGGCCGGGGCTGAGGCCGAGGGCTGGAAGCCATGGACACGGCCAGCTCCCTTCCCCACTCAGACGGGCTCCTTTCCTGTCCTCCAACCTGGGAGGCCTCGCCTGCTATGTATCCGAAAAGCTTTCTCATGAGTTATAGCTCAGCTGAGACTCACAACGCCTCTGTCGGATCATCCCAACCTACAGGCGAGGAAGCTGAGGCTCCATGCGGGGAAGGGAAGGGGCTGCAGGCTTTCAGAGCCATTCCCACCCAGCATGACTGCCTGACATCACCCCTTTTGACATCTTGAGATCTGCAGCATTAGGCTAGGGAAAGGAGGGCATGGATCTGGTCAGCCACTAGCCCCCAGGACCCTAGTAAAATGCTATCCCCTATCCCAGCACTCAGCAGCCCCCAGCTCCAGCGATCACACACTCCCAGGGCTAGATGTGGAAGGAGGTGGTGCATGGTGACACAAAGAAAGCAGGCTTTGGCTCAGCTGGACCTGAGTTCAAATCCTGGCTCTGCTGTGTATTTTCTGGGTGACCTTGGACATGTCATTTACATCTCAGCTACCCAGTTTCCTGAGCTGACAGAAAAGCATAGTATCCTCTGCACATGCCGTTCGTAGTAAAAATAAGAGCTACTGTTTATTGCACCCTTTGAGATCAGGTCCTGTTCTAATCACTGTAGCTGCATTAGATGATCTAAGCCTTTCAACAATGCCATGATATGTTATTACTCATAGCTCCATTTGCAGAGAGGAAACAGAAATATCCAGGAATAGGCAGAGGAGGGATTTGAACTCAGCCTGTCTGGTCCCTAAATACTAAGCTAGGGTGTCCATTTATCACACAGGAAAAGCACATCAGCGATGTCAGATGTGCTGTGGGGCTGGAAAGTTTGGGAGGAGTGGAGATGGCAAGGTTCAGAAACAGATTGGCCAGGGAGTGCCTGTCTCTGCCAGGATCCATTTGGACCAAGCTCATACCCTGGGTCTGGGAAGAGCTCCGGTCGTACTCTGGGGTCTCAGCTCACAGCTCCAGCCCGGTCCCTTCATCAAATCACCGACTTCTCAGTAGTCACTGAGGCTGTCTTCTGGGCCAGGCCCAGGACTGGACATGCAGGCCAAGGCAGATGAGGGGCACAACGCCATAGCCCCCTCAAGTGGAAGGAGGCCTTGCTAGATGCCATGATGGTGAGGAGGCAGGAAACCAGGGCCATCTCTATGGTAGGTGGACTCACTACCTGATGGAAAGGAAGCTCTGCTCCCAGGGCTGAGAGGCTGAGCTCTCCTGGGACCCCTCCCTGCCCAGGAGCTGCTCCTTTAAGAAGCCTGACTGGCCCCTTTAAGGAGCAATGGAGCGAGGCCATTTCCCACTGTGTGCCCCCTCCAGTTGCAACTAAAAGACTCCTGGCTTTCACACCCAGGCTGAGCCGGGGATAGGCAGCCCCCTGCTCCTCCCTTGACCTCCTGGCCACCCCTCAACCCAACCCAGCCCAAAGTCCCCATGCCTTCATGCCTCAGTCCCAGACCCTCAGTGGCCCCCATCATCCCATCCGCTCTTGATCTGTTCCCTGGCTGGGACTCCTGGCTGGGGCTGCAGAGCCCTTCCCTTCCCACTCCGTGCTTGGCAGAGGGGTGAGTGTCTGTTCTCGAGCTGGGCCCAGGGGGCTGGCCGAGGCCAGCGAGTGGAAAGGGAGGTAGAGGGCAGGGCTGTCTAAAGGGAACCCCTTTTTCCAAGGAGCCAGATCCACCCACCACAGGGATGTGGGATGAGGGCAGGCAGAAAGGGGGACCAGCCTAAAGTGAGTGCTGGAGAGCATCTATCTGCACAGAAGACTGAAGTAAGTGGTTAGGCTTCCGGAAGAACTGATTAACCAAGGAGAATCCAGACCCCTGCGAGAACGGAAAGTCCCCATCTTCCTGGGAGTCTTGGCCTTCAGTCAGAGGAAGGCAGGCAACCATGCATTCAGAGGGGCACCCACTCTGCACCTGGCACCCTGCTAAGACACCTCACAGGTCTGATGCCAGCTCACACCCGGACTTGCAGCCTTCCCACTCAGGTCCTCACCCAACTAGCAGAATGAGTAAGAACCTGGGCTTGGGAGTCTTGACAGATGCTGCAATTGAATCCTAGCCCCACCATTTACCACCCGTGTGACCTTGGACAAGTCATGTCACCTCTCTGGGGCTTAATTTCATCATCTGTAAGATGGTGATAGGCTGGGCACAGTGGCTCACACCTGTAATCCCAGCACTTTGGGAGGCCGAGGCAGGTGGATCACCTGAGGTCAGGAGTTCGAGACCAGCCTGGTCAACACGGTGAAACCCCATCTCTACTGAAAATACAGAAACAAATTAGCCAGCCGTGGTGGCGCATGCCTGTAATCTCAGCTACTCAGGAGGCTGAGGCAGGAGAATCGCTTGAACCTGGGAGGTGGAGGTTGTGATGAGCCGAGATGGTGCCATTGCACTCCAGCCTGGGCAACAAGAGGGNAATGAGTAAGAACCTGGGCTTGGGAGTCTTGACAGATGCTGCAATTGAATCCTAGCCCCACCATTTACCACCCGTGTGACCTTGGACAAGTCATGTCACCTCTCTGGGGCTTAATTTCATCATCTGTAAGATGGTGATAGGCTGGGCACAGTGGCTCACACCTGTAATCCCAGCACTTTGGGAGGCCGAGGCAGGTGGATCACCTGAGGTCAGGAGTTCGAGACCAGCCTGGTCAACACGGTGAAACCCCATCTCTACTGAAAATACAGAAACAAATTAGCCAGCCGTGGTGGCGCATGCCTGTAATCTCAGCTACTCAGGAGGCTGAGGCAGGAGAATCGCTTGAACCTGGGAGGTGGAGGTTGTGATGAGCCGAGATGGTGCCATTGCACTCCAGCCTGGGCAAAAAAAGGGAAACCCCCCCCCAAAAAAAAAAAAAAAAAAAAAAAGATGGTAATAATAGTTCCCACCTAGGGAGCTGTTGCAATGAATGCTCAGGCAGTGCGTGCTCTTTTCTATGGTTCTGCCAGCCCTGCACCCCCGCCCGAGTCTCTTCGGTCCTGGTGGAGCCCCAGGTGGGGTGTCCGGCCTTCCTCAGCAGTGGGGAAGTCCCTCCCCTTGGCTCTGCCATCCTCCTGCCTATGTACTGCAGCTGTTCAGCAGAAGATGCACACAGCCATATTGTAGTCTCTTGCAGAAAGACCTGCAGACTGTCACCACCAAGGCTCCAAGGGACCCTCCCCAGGGCACCCCTGCGCTGTCACCTACTGGAATCAAAGTGAGGTCGAGAGGGGCCACTGAGAAGGGGATGGATCTCCCCAGATCCGCATCTGAAGGCCCAGGTCAAGTTTGTGTCTCCCGCTCCTTAGCAGAACGGCCTTGACCCCTCTGAGCCCTGTTTTCCCATCTGTGGTGTGGAGCGCGCAGGAAAGCTCCCAAAGACTTCTGCCGCTGAAGGAGCTTGTTAGCCCAGGCTGAGCAGAGCCAAGGGGATGCAAATTCAGCCTCAAGGCTGCCCTTGCCTTTGTTTGCTTTATTGAGTAAAAGAAAATACTTTGAACATTTTATGGGGACTTGGGGAGGGGAGGAGGGGTCAGGGGAAGGCTTCATCCAAGAGAAACAGCTTCCAAGGAGGATCCAGCCAAGAAAACCCTAAGTGGGGGCCAGGGGGTTTCTCTGAGTGTGGCCAGGGATGGGAGTCTGAGGGGACACAGGAGCCAGGAGAGGGGCGGAGCGCTGCAGACAGTGAAGAGACCCCTCAGGCTGGTCCTTCCCCCGCCAGCTAGCGCCTCCTTTCCTGCTGCCGCTGCTGCCCCAGGGGCCACCCAGAAGCCCCAGCTCCCCTATCACTCCCACTTGGGCTCATTCATTCATTCCTTCATGCACTCACTGACTCATTCACTCATTCACACAGGCAGTCACTGTTCCGCTCATTCTTTCCCTCTTCCATTCATTCCCTCCCTGATTCATTCATTCACTCACTGAGGCACTGGCTCAAAGGTGAACAGTCAAGGGCCCTGCCTTCAAGGCATTCTCTGGTTAGTACAGGACAGTCCCTGAGAAGGAGCATGCCTGAGGCTGTAAGAGGCCAGGGGACCCTCCCCAGGAAGTGGTGAGTGTGGGGCACCAGGTGGTAAAGGGAGAGGGGAGGCCGTACAGGAGAATGGCACAGAGGTGGGCAAGTATGCAGTGTGTTTTAGAAGGGGGCAGGAAGGCCACGGAAGGGGTGGAGCTTAGCACCTACAGAAGGCCAGCCCTGGGCACGTGGCAGGGGACCCCAGGACTGCTGTGGGCTGTCACCACTGCACCGGGCCAGAATGCCCTAAAATTCCCCAGCACTCACTGTGGGCCTTTTCCCTAAATTTCCCAGGGGACTGAAGTCAGACTACTGTGGGACCCCTCCCACCCTGCCTGGGGGAACCCTAACATGGCCCTATCTCTCCCACCTCGCAGGAAACCCCAGCACTTCCTGCCGTCTGGGTCACAGATCTGAAAACCTTCCTCTGGGCTCCTGTCCTCAAAGGCTGCAGGTCTTGAAATTCAAGCCCAGAGATTGCCAGAGCAGCTCAAAACTGCTGAGTATTTTTCAGAAGAAGGAGGAGGAGGAGAGGTAGAAGAGGAGAAAAACAGAGAGCCTGGAAAAGAGTGAAACTGGCCCCACATTGGAGCTCCCGTGGCTCTTCAAGCCCAACAGCTGCCCTGGCAGCAAAGGCTCTCAGGCAGGGTCCCTGGGAGGTCCAGGGGTGTCCCCAGGGTACGGCCTGGCTCCGCAGGGACACTGATTCCCAGACCGTATTTCCACCCTGAAAGGTCTTTCAAGCAAGTGTGTGATGATCGCCAGGGAAGCAACTCACTGCCCTTTGCCTCAGCTTAGCACCTGAAGGCCACTTAGCACCTGAAGGTGTTAAAAACTCCCAGGTCACCACTCCCACTGGGGATGCTGGCTGCCACCCAGAACTCCAGGAAAAAAGACCAAGATGGCCGACAAGCTCCCTCAAGCACAGCAGAAAGAAGAAGAGCTGAATCCAAACACCATCTCTCTCCTTTATTGAGGGGACTTGGATCAGTCAAGCAGCCTCTCTGGATCTCAGTGTAAATGTGGACAATAATAGCTATGATAACAATAGGAGTCCTATTTATTGAGCGCTTACTGCTTGCCAGATATAGGCTAAACACACAACCTCATTTAAGCCTCATGACAATTCTATGAGATTCCACTTTACAGATTAGGAAACTAAGCTCAGAGAGGCTAAGTACCTTGCCCAAGGTGATCCAAGCAACAAGGGAAAAAATAAAGATTCCAGCCCACCCACCCCAACTCCAGAGCCTGCAGACGTCACAGTTTTGCTGCATCTCAAGGTGTTTTTGTGCATTCATTGGACAAGAATGTCTTCTTGTGCTGGGCACAGGACATAGAGAGATGAATCTTGTATCTGCCCTCAAGGAGCTTCCAACCCAGTGGGTAAGACAGATAAATAACCAATTACAATGCAGTGTGGTTGTTGTTTCAGTAGATGAATTACAAGATGCTGGGTGTATATGTCAGGCTATTTAATGCAAGCTGCTTTAACAAATAATCCCAGCATCTCAATGACCTAACAAGACATCACATGGTACAGTGCGTAAGCAGGAGCTTCCGCTCCATGCAGTCATTATGAGATCCAGTCCTCCTTGGAGTCTTCTGCTGGAATCCCCTACTGGATGTCGGCCAACAAGCAAGAGAAAGACGTCATGGAGGACTGCGTGGAACATTTTATGGGCTGGCCCAGAAATCGCATACCTCACTTGTCCATAATCCACTGGCTGGAACCAGTCACACTGTCCCACTTAACTGCAAGGGAGGCTGGGAATTGAGGAGATAGTGTTGGTGAGCATCTAGCAGGTGTCTGCCACCCTAGGGGAGGGAGACAAAGAGAACACATCCCTATTTGGGTTGAGCAGAGATGCTTCCAGGAAGTGAAGATCAAACTAGGTTTGATCAAAGAGAGCAGTGACCCTGAAGTGGGGCTTGGCTTGGCAAATCACAATATGTAACAAAGACCCTCCCCTTAGGGCCTCTCTTAACTGGAGACAGGTGGAATAGGGAAAGAGCTATGGACTGGGAATCTGAGCTCCAATCCTGGCTCTCCTCTGACTGGACAGGCAAGCAACCATCTGAGTTCCGTGTTCTCATCTGTAAAATGGTAATTAGAAGATTAACTTGGAGATTGGGGTCAGAACCAGGCACACAGAGCAGCACTTGATAGATGCCAACTATCCTTGCTGTTGTCTACTGAGGCTTCCTGAATCCACACTACTTAGCCCTTGGGTGTTCTCTAGCAGTGTTACCTAGACAGATTGTGAAGAAAATATTTAGTCTATTCCCCAGTATATGATCTGATTCCTACCACTTCGCAGCCCTGAAGGCTCCAAGGGAGTGGGACAGAAAACTCTATCTAGAAGCTAAAAACCTGCCCCAGGACATAACTTTCCACCCAATGACTTAAAGACTTTCCTGTCCCAAACTGTCAGAACTGGAAGACACCTTACAGGTCATTTGGGTCATTATTTAACAGATGGAAAAACTGAGGTCCAGGGAAAAGAAGGAATTTTTCCCCAAGGCCCCACAGTCCAAAAACAGAACTCACAAATATGTTTCACCCCATGTGCCAACTCTGATCAATTGGTTGTGGCTGCCTGGAGCACACTGATAAGATTTCTGAGACTTGATCTGGCCTCAGTGGGAAAGAATACCAGAATCGATTAGTCATGTCTGCTATGGGTGGCTTGGGGAAAGTAGACAGTACGTATTTACATTGCTCAGTAGATGACTAGAAAATGCATCAATCCTCCTCACCAACTTTTACCTTCTCCTTAAAAGGTTTAGCAACATTCATAGAAGATGGTTCCAAAATAAGTCAAAAGGACTTACGGGACAAAAACCCAACTGTCCAAAAGGAAGTGAAATCACTTAATAAAAGCTCTAATGTAGACTCTACAGCAACAATAACTCCTTAATCATCATTCAGGCACTATAACCCTGGACTCCAGTAACTGGCTCCAGTATCCTAAATTAAAGTAGACATTTGTTGTTGCTACTTCCCCTTCCTAGAAATGTCCCAATTTCCTCCTGAGGAGCTGCCTGTTCCCCCACAGCACGCAGTTTGTTGCATATGTTCCAATCTGCCCCCACCCCACCCAAAACTGGAAGTTGAGTCTTAAAGCAGAGACACAAGGAGACTGGAAAATCGTCGAGCCTTGGTGCCCAGCTGTCTAGGTTCAGAGTGAAGAGGTGACCCCTCATCATAGGCGTTTCCACACAACATTGTCACTGTCTGTGTCTCCTGTTAGACAGTAAGTTCCTTAAGGACCGAGACCTTGTCTTATTCACCGATGAATCAACAAAGTTTAGCAAGCTGTCTGCATGTGGCAAGCGTTCAATAATCTTTGCTGTTCTTAAATGAATGAATAATTTAATGAATATTAAGAAACCATATAAGTTCTGAATCAGAGGACAAGATTTAAGATTAGCTCTGCTTCTCACTAGCCATGTGACCTTGGACAAGCCTGTTACCTCTCCGAGCCTCAGTTCTCTCATGTATAAAATGGATACAATTCCACACACCTCCCAGGATTGGCAACAGGTTTAAATGAGATAATGGATGTGCAGGGCTTTGTAGACTGTCCAAGTGATGTGCAGAGGGCAATTACTCTCATCACCAAGATAGGAAAGAGGTTGATACTAGGCCTGAATAATACAAATAACAAGCCCACCCTAGCAGATAATTGAGTGAAGGTGAAGCAGATGTTGTGTTTGTCCAAAAACAGTTTGTGATTCAATGTCTGTGTTGAAACTTAATTCAAACTAGCTAAGTCAACAAGAAGAATCTGTTGACTCAGGACAGAAAATTTTGGCACTAGCTTCAGGTAAGGTTTGATCTGATAGCTTAAGTGATGTCACCAAAGACCTAGTTTCTAAGCACCAAAGATTCACTAGCCAAACATTAATTGGTGGCTCAGTTGCTGAGCACACAGTTAGAACCTAGGACATTTTTGTTCAGAAAAGATAAGCCAAATTGCCCTTAATGTGATATGCAGAACCAATAAAAACTTTTGATGAGTCAGGAATCAGGAACTTTGGTTGCGTGAAACAGAAAGAAACATAAGGAAATGTATTGGAAGAAGTGACAGGGAGGTTGGAGAATAAGGCTTGGAAATGGACAGGAATCAGTGATTGGCAGGGCCAGCCAGGTCTGGAAGGACCTTGTAAAGCATTGTAGAGTCCCAGGGTCAATGAAAAGCATGGGGAGATTTAAGCAGGAGGGGGGCATGCTTCCATTCGTGTTTTTAAAAAATCTCGGCCGGATGCAGTGGCTCATGCTTGTAATCCCAGCACTTTGAGAGGCTGAGGTGGGCAGATCACGAGGTCAGGAGATCGAGACCATCCTGGCTAACACAGTGAAACCCCATCTCTACTAAAAATACAAAAAAAAAAAAAAAAAAAAAAAAAAAAAAAAAAGCAGGTGTGGTGGCGGGCACCTGTAGTCCTAGCTACTAGGGAGGCTGAGGCAGGAGAATGGTGGGAACCCAGGAGGCGGAGCTTGCAGTAAGCCAAGATCGCCACTGCACTCTAGCCTGGGCAACAGAGTGAGACTCCATCTGGAAAAATACAAATCTCTCTGTGACCACGCTTGGTGGCTCATACCTGTAATCCCAGCACTTTGGGAGGCCAAGGTGGGTAGATCACCTGAGGTTGGGAGTTCGAGACTGGCCTGACCAACATGGTGAAACCCTATCTCTACTAAAAATAAAAAATTAGCCAGGCATGGTGGTGCATGCCTGTAATCCCAGCTACTCAGGAGGCTGAGGCAGGAGAATCACGCGGGGGGCAGAGGCTGNAAAAAAAAAAAGCAGGTGTGGTGGCGGGCACCTGTAGTCCTGGCTACTAGGGAGGCTGAGGCAGGAGAATGGTGGGAACCCAGGAGGCGGAGCTTGCAGTAAGCCAAGATCGCCACTGCACTCTAGCCTGGGCAACAGAGTGAGACTCCATCTGGAAAATACAAATCTCTCTGTGACCACGCTTGGTGGCTCATACCTGTAATCCCAGCACTTTGGGAGGCCAAGGTGGGTAGATCACCTGAGGTTGGGAGTTCGAGACTGGCCTGACCAACATGGTGAAACCCTATCTCTACTAAAATAAAAAATTAGCCAGGCATGGTGGTGCATGCCTGTAATCCCAGCTACTCAGGAGGCTGAGGCAGGAGAATCACGCGGGGGGCAGAGGCTGCTGTGAGCCAAGATCGCACCATTACACTCCAGCTCTGGGCAACAAGAGCGAAACTCAAAATCAAAAAAAATTTAATTGATTAATTAAATAAATACAAAATAAAAAAATCTCTGGCTGCAGCCTGCTGGAAAGATGGAAGGCAAGACAGGGCAAAAGAAGACTAGAGATGAGTTTGCTGCTGTGGTCCAGGTGAGTGATGATGGAGGCACAGATCATGGTCACGTAGAGCTGGAGAGGTCTTGAGAAATGTGAATAAAAAGAGATCAACAGGATATGGAGATGGGATGGGCCAAGAGCCAAGAATGACCCGCAAGGTCCAAGCCTGGCAGCTGGGTGGGCAATGGCACCACTCACTAAAATGGGGGGCATGGAAAAAGGATGGTTTCACCTTGCTGGGTCTTGAGCTGGTGCCATTTGTCCTGCAGAAGGCCTAGGCCAGGCAGCCAGCCCAGGGAACTGGCCAGAGAGGGGCAGGCTGGAGAAGGACGCCTAGTTTGGTATCAGACGTCAGGGTAATTCCAAACTCTTTTGGGTACAGAGTTGGACCTCCAGAGCCAAGTTCTGGGATGCTCTTTGCCTCTGGCTTCCTGCCATAGGCATCATCTGCAGAGAATATTCAAAGATGTAAACATGATGATTTCATCAAGGTCCGCGCGTTAGGGGACACATGTGCAGGCGATGGCAGCCCATCAAACCGTGGAAATTCTGACCCAGGATGTTGAGACACAACAATATGGAGGCTTCCCTCCCCCGCATCCCCTCTGGCCCGCGCCCAGTTCTCAAAAGTGGTTAATTAATGTAATGAATTATGACAAACGTGGATGGCGCCTCTGATTTGCTGACAGCTGATACAAACAGAGGCGGTGGCCAAGAAACCCAATGCGTACATTACACACACACACACACCCCACCACCACCACATACAACTCCACCAAAAATAGCTTGCAGCTAGGTTTGTAATTCAGTGACTTTTCCATCTGTACTGGAACGTAGCAAGAAATGACTGCTGCTGCAGCTCAGGGTAAATGAAGAGTTGGAAATATGTTGTCTCCCTGTGTTTTTAAATTATAAAGCCTTTCTTCTCCTCACCTCTGCCTCTCCCTATGACATACAGTCTAGGGTTACCTTTAGCCAACCCTGCATTCAGTGATGAAAGGAAGGGACTCACATTCACTGAGGACCTACTATGTGCCAGAGCTTTGTATGCTAAGTCAAAACTCTTTTGGTTGTAAGCAACAGAACTCCAACTGAATCAGCTTAGGAGAAAATGAAAAAGGGTGGATGTGAAAAGTCCTCTGAAATATTTCATATGATCAAACAAAAATTGAATAGTCGAACTATAAGAAGGACCAGGAGATAGCTAGGGCCAGTGACTCAATCCCCACCAGAGCAGAGGGCCTCCCCACCTTAACATATCATCTATCTTTCTATCTATCTATCCATCTATCTATCTATCTGTCTATCTATCATCTATCTATCTATCGTCTATCTATCTATCTGTCTATTTATCATCTATCTATCATCTATCTTCTATCATCTATCTATCATCTATCATCTATCTATCTATCTGTCTATCATCTATCCATCTATCATCTATATATCATCTATCTATCATCTATCTATCTATCTGTCTATGTATCTATCTATCTGCATTTGATTCTCACTAGTCACAGATTCCATATTTGTGAATTCACCTACTTGCCAAAATGTATTTGCAACTCCCAAGCAAATATTCATGGCACTTTCATGGTCGTTCATGGGCATGCATGGAGTGGTGATAATTTTTTTTTTTTTCCTGAGACAGAGTCTCACTCTGTTGCCCAGGCTGGAGTGCAATGGTGCAATCTTGGTTCACTGCAACTTCTGCCTCCTGGGTTCAAGCAATTGTCTGGCCTCAGCCTCCCAAGTAGCTGGGACTACAGGCGCCTGCCACCATGCCCAGCTAATTTTTGTATTTTTAGTAGAGAAGGGGTTTGCCATGTTGGCCAGGCTGGTCTTGAACTCCCGACCTCAGGTGATCCACCCTCCTCAGCCTCCCAAAGGGCTGGGATTACAGGCGTGAGCCACTGCACCCAGCTGTGATAATTTTTTGAGTCATATGATGCACATGTTTCCAGCTAAGGTCAAACAAGGCAATGCTCTGCTTCTTGTTCAGCTATCATTTTATAAACAAGCATCCTTTTCAAGGTCCATTTAGTGCCACATTTTTATCTGGAGAAGCTTCATCCAGGAGTTACAGTGCTGCTGACCATGCGTTCAGTGTCAATGAATCCATAATATATATTAAATAAAGTGTTTAAACAGAAACACACATACAATGAGGTATATGTTGATCCATGGATGAAAATGCTGTGACCAGAAGTTCACGGGAACCTAATCCTGTGGTTCCTCTGGGAGCAGTAGGTTAGTGTTCACTAGTTTCACTTGTGGCAACTTTACGGAACATAAATACCACCAAAAATGAGAGTCAACTGTATCTCCTGTTTCTCCTTCTCTTGGCCTGCTTCCCTCTCTCCAACTCAGTGTCCGTGGCAGGGCAAGGAACAGGTCGCCAACAGGTGTGCCTCATAGCCTCTGCCACCAGGGAGGGGCTTTTCATGTTTGAAAAATCCAGGACCAATCAACTATAGTGGGAGTAGGGGATCTTGTGTTTATACAGGGTGTCTCCTAGTGAAACTACATAAAATTCAGGAACACCAGTTCCTAAAAGAACAGAGGCCTGCTCTCATATGCCTGGAAAAAAGACTGAGCAGACAAACATGTCACTCACACATACACACACACACGTGCACACACATGCACATATTTATTTAATTCTCATTGCACAAGTTTTACTATATGCACATACCACCTGTAACATTACCATCTAGTTTTTCTTAAATTAACTCTTTATTTTTTTACTTCAATGTATGTAAAAGGAAAATTTATATTTCTATCATATGTAGAAATTGATCATCAAAATAAACTTGTAACGTTAAAATAAAAAGCAAATGTTAGTCCAGAAGCCATCTGAAATCCTTTCGCCTGAAATTGACCATATGTTTTGAAACATAGGTTTATGTTTTAGTCTCTGTCTCTGAACTGGAAGCTCTGTTCCGAGGAACTATCTCTCATTCACTGCAGCCCAGCACAGGACTGGCACATATGAGCGTACAATAAACATTTTATATTTAAGCTCAAGTTTCTGCCACCTGCATCTTCCTCTTAGGTATATTGGAGAGGACACTGGTTGAAGAAGAGGAGCCCCTCAAGAGGAATGAAGGGGCCGGGTGAGGTAGCTCATGCCTGTAATCCTGGCACTTTGGGAGGCCTAGCCGGGAGGATTGCTCGAGTCCAGAAGTTTGAGACTGGCTTGGGCAACACAGTGAGACTCCTGTTTCTACAAAATAAAATTAAAATTAGCTGAGCTGGTGGTGTTCACCTGTAGTCACAGCTACTTGGGAGGCCAAGGTGGAAGGATTACTTGAGCCCAGGAGGGCGAGGGTGCAGTGAGCCATGATCGCACCATTGCACTCCAGCCTGGGCAACAGAGATCCTCCTCAAAAAAAAGGAGGAATGAAGGGATAGAGAGAGGCAAAGAGGGAATGGAAAGGGGGTGTGCCTAATGGGCTGAGTCCTATCTGACCTCTTCTTAGAACTACACCTGCCACGGACCTACTGCCCTCCTGTGTACTTTTCCTGATTCCTCAACATCTTCATCTGGACTGTACCCACTTCCTAAAAAGCTCTCTCTTTTCTCTTCAAGACTCATTCTTCAAATACTACCTCCTCTTCTGTATCAGTTGGGAAGCTTTTAGCAACACATAACAAAAAACCCAGCTGCAAGAGACTTAACTACAAAAAAAGTTTTGTTATCTGAGACAATGAGAAGGCCCCATATGACTTAATTCAGCAGTGGAACAATATCATCAAGAACTTAAGCTCGTTCCGTCACTTTGCTCTGCCATCCTCAGTGTAGCATCTAGCTTTCCTCATGGTCTCAAGATAGCTACAACAGTTCCAGCCCTCACATTCTCACCAAAATGCACACTCAAAAAAGGAATCATGAATTCCTTGTGTCTGTTTTTAAGAATCATGAAGCCAGGCATTGTGGCTCATGCCTGTAATCCCAGCACTTTGAAAGAGGCTGAGGCAGGCGAATCGCTTGAGCTCAGTAGTGAAAGACCAGCCTGGGTAACATGGCAAAACTCCATCTCTACAACAAATACAAAAAAATTAGCCAAGCATGGTGTGCTTGAGCACAGGAGGTTGAGGGTGCAGTGAGCTGAGATCACACCACTGCACTCCAGCCTGGGTGACAAAGTGAGACCCTGTCTCAAAAAAAAAAAAAAAAAAAAAAAAAAAAAAAGAATCATAAAACTTCTCTAGAAACATGCCCCACCTCCACCACCACCCCTCAGACCCTAGTAGTTTGTTGACCAAAACATAATCACACGCCCCGTCTGAAGCCAGTTATTGGCACAGGGGCTGCAGTTAGCATGATGGGCTGTAATGAATCAAGACTCACACCTTGGGCCGGGTGCGGTGGCTCAAGCCTGTAATCCCAGCACTTTGGGAGGCCAAGACGGGCAGATCACGAGGTCAGGAGACGGAGACCATCCTGGCTAACACTGTGAAACCCCGTCTCTACTAAAAAATACAAAAAACTAGACGGGCGAGGTGGCGGGCGCCTGTAGTCCCAGCTACACGGGAGGCTGAGGCAGGAGAATGGCGTGAACCCGGGAGGCGGAGCTTGCAGTGAGCTGAGATCCGGCCACTGCACTCCAGCCTGGGCGACAGAGTGAGACTCTGTCTCAAAAAAAAAAAAAAAAAAAAAAAAAAAAAGACTCACACCTTGTTTGGGAGGCCGAGGCAGGAGAAGCCTGTGAGCCCAGCGTTCGAGACCAGCCTGGGCAACAAAGCAAGATGCCGTATCTACAAAAAAATTTTAAAAATTAGTCGAGCATGGCGATACACACCTGTAGTCCCAGTTACTCGGGAGGCTGAGGCAAGAGGATCTCTTGAGCCTAGGAGTTCAAGGTTGCAGTGAGCCATGATTGCGCCACTGCACCCCAGCCTAGGTGACAGAGAGAGACCCTGTTTCAAAAAAGAAGAAAATAAAAAAACAAAAAAAGACTCACCCTTTGAGGATGACGAGGGTAGGGGGGCAAAGTTTCTCTGAAGTACATGACCCCATAGGGGAGCACAGAACCCGAGCCAGGCCCAGTTCTGTAGTGAGAAGCCGACCACATTCTTTTCAATACTTCTCTAAATACCCACCCCTCAGGCCACTTGGATAAAATCCCTCTTTGGTCCGTGGGAGCCTCGTGTCTAATGGATTAAAATGTCTCCAGTCTTGTCCCCCTTTCTAGACTCCTCTGCATAAAGACCACTCCACTCCATCTCTCTCCTTTGTCTAGACTTGTTGACTTACTTTGCACTTATCATAGCACAGTGTAATTTATAATTGATCGCTTACTAGTCTGTCTTTGTCGCTAGGCTGTGAGATCCTTCCAGATAGGCCAGAATTGTACTCAGATCTAAGAACCTGGTCCAAGGTAGGTGCCGGGGGGAATGCCCTAGTTCTATTGAATTTGCTGAAATGAATTGTGAGGCCAAGGGAGAGGGGGAGGAGGAAGAGGGAGAGAGAAGCCAGGAGGAAAGAGAGAAGAGGACAAGGTAGTCAATAAAATACAGGCTTTGGCTGCAGACAAAACAGGGGATGCCTGGAAGAGCCAATTCATTAACCGGGATGGAGATTCTATTGTGGGAAATAATCATTTGTTAGCTTAAATAAACCCTTTTACCTCAATTACATGTAATAGAATACAGAAGTATTGACTCAGCCTGGGAAGGAAGGCAGAAGTTCAAACCCACCACCACTTCACTTGCAGGCACTAATTGCCCCATGGCTTAGGTCAAAGGTTATTACAGGACTGAAATTGTCAGTGAAAATAAAAGCAGGGCCTCGACTCCTGAATTAGCTAATTGCTCCTCTCCTCTGCTGGCTTTGCCCTGGCTTCATTTCTAATAGACGTGCTCTGTGGGCTGGCAGGTCCCCCTGCCCAGCAAGCCACTATTTCCACCTCTCTCCTTGCTAACCCAAACCCTCATTACACTTGGGCCCCTCCTCAGACTGTCTGGAGGTACAGAAAGCAAGTGTCTTAATGCATCAGAGGCTGGCAACAAGAAGGGAACTGAAGCAACTTGGATGAGTTGACTTTTGTCCTCAATCACAATATTACCCAAGCGCTATGTTCTTTCTTTCTTTTTCTTTTTTTTTTTTTTTCTTTTGAGACAGAGTCTCGCACTATCGCCCGGACTGGAGTGCAACGGCGCGATCTTGGCTCACTGCAACCTCCACCTCCTGGGTTCAAGTGATTCTCCTGCCTAAGCCTCCCAAGTAGCTGGAATTACAGGCGTCCGCCACCACACCCAACTAATTTTTGTATTTGTAGTAGAGACGGAGTTTCACTGTGTTGGCCAGGCAGATCTCAAACCCCTGACCTCATGAACCACCCGCCTCGGCCTCCCAAAGTGCTGGGATGACAGGCGTGAGCCCCTGCACCCGGCCCACATGATGTTCCAGGCACTGTGCAAAGCCAGGTTCCAGCTTTGTGGGTTTCTTTGTGCCTCTGTTTAATCCTCACTAAGTCCTGACACTCTCCACTAAATTAAACCAGGGCCCTAGGAAAAAGAGCTGATCCCAGGTCAGGGTTGGGAAACGCACAGCACATTGAGACCACGTCGGACGTCTTTCCACATCAGAAAGCAAAGAAGCCGTCAAAGCACAAAGGCCATGATGACAAAAGACACAAGAGCCACTTGCAGGAGTCCTCACTGGCCAAAAATTGAAAAATTTGACCTTCAGAAAGAACAGTGACTACTATGGATTGAAACTCATTAAATAAATTTTAAAATCCGGCCGGATGCAGTGGCTCACGCCTGTAATCCCAGCACTTTGGGAGGCCAAGACAGGTGGATCACTTGAGCTTAGGAGTTCGAGACCAGTCTGGCCAACATGATGAAACTCCATCTCTACTAAAAATACAAAAATTAGCTGACCATGGCGGCAGGCGCCTGTATCCCAGCTACTCAGGGGGCTGAGGCACAAGAATCGCTTGAACCCAGGAGGCGGAAGTTTCAGTGAGCGGAGATCATGCCAACTGCACTCCAGCCTGGGCTGTAGAGCAAGATTCAGTCCCTAAATAAACAAATAAATAAATAAATAAGTTTAAAATCCAAAAGTTCATAGTGAGACTTAAGCAACGCACTCCTCATCTTTGGAGAGTGCTAGTTAACTAATGCTCTGAAAACTGGTAAATAAAGAGAAAGAATCAGGCACTTGTCCTATATTTCCTGTATGAATTGTATCTTGGGGTAACTGTATAGTTGATGGAAAGAAAGTTCTTGTTTTTAGGAAAATCCCAGTCAATAGACAGTGAAGAGATCATAGAATTTGAAAATTGCCATTTTGCCATCCTCCTGTAATAATGAATTTAGGCTAAAGCTTTTCAGCCTTGGCACAGCTGGTATCTGGGGCCAGACAGTTCCTTGTGGTTGAGGCTGTGCTGTGCACTGCAGGATGTTCGGCAGCGTCTCTGGACTCTCTCCGCTAGATGCCAGCGGCAGTCCCCCAGCCCCCAGTTGTGACAACTGGGGAGCTGGAGACACCCAATGGTGTCTCCACGCACTGCTGAAGTGTCCCTGAAGAACAAAATCACCCAGGTGAGAACCACGGATCCAGGCCACAGTCCTCAATGGCTGCACGAATCGTTGGAGCCAAAGTGCTGTGGAACCAAGCCACACATGAGTCTGAGGCAGCCCATGAGATGCTCAAGGAGGCTGTGGTACCCACCACCACACATCATCAGCCCTGGCCCCAGCATCCCCAGTAGACCAGAAACCCTACGCAAATTCCCCAGTAACATTTCCCCAACCCTTCATTTTTTTCTAACAAAGTTGCCACTCCTATATGGAAATAAGTCCTCCCCAGCTCCCTTTCTGTTTATTTCCCACAGGTTATGTTCTCTCTTAACCACGTGTTTGCACACGTTGCTGCTACTCCCTAGAATGCCTCATCCCCATTTTATTCCTGCCATTGCCTCCTCATTCTTTGGGTCTTCGATGTCTCTTCCTCCAGGAAGCCTTCTCTGACTCCTGCTTTGTACTCTCCTTGCCCACTGTTGCTCTTGTCCCAAGTTGTGGTCATTGCTAACTGTCTGTCTCCTCAACAAGACTTGTAGGAGCAGAGACTGTACCAGATTCATTTTTTTTTAATCTCCAAGGAACCCAGTGTAGAATAGGCACTTAGAAAATGTTCAAGTAGGCCAGGCACAGTGACTCACGCCTGTAATCCCAACACTTTGGGAGGTCAGAGTGGGTGGATGACCTGAGGTCAGGAGTTTGAGACCAGCCTGACCAACATAGTGAAACGCTGTCTCTACTAAAAATATAAAAACGACCTGGACATGGTGGTGCATGCCTGTAATCACAGCTACTTGGGAGGCTGAGGCAAGAGAATTGTTTGAACCCAGGAGATGGAGGTTGCAGTGAGCCAAGATCACACCACTGCGCTCCAGCCTGGGCAACAGAGCAAGACTCTGTCTCAAAAAAAAAAAAAAAGGAAAAGAAAAGAAAAGAAAAAAAGAAAATGTTGCAAGTAGGAAGGAAGGAGGGAAGAGGGGAGGCCCGAGTTGGTATAAGCTGTAAGCATCTAGATGATCGTCAGAGTGTGAGTGCACAAATGATAACTAGGAACACAACAGCTTTGACCATCTGATCTCCTTCCTTTCCTGCCTCCAGCTCCCATCGCACCACTTGCTCCAAGCTCCTGTCATGCCACATTTCTGTAAACCTTCACACAGCTTTACTTCTCTCCACCTCTGCATGTGCTGTTCCTTCGGCCTGGGCTGCTCTTCCCTCTTTCTCTTTACAGTTAAAGCTCTATTCAGCCTCCCCAAGTCTCCTGACCCCCAGCTCTCACCCGCTTCCCAGCTAGTCATCACCTCCTCTGTGCATCCAAATCTTTAGGTTCTGCCTCTCCACCTTCCTCTCTTGCTGCCTCAAAGTCCACCTGTTTCCAGCACTCAGCTGTGAGCTCCCCAAGGGCTACCTCTTGACACACCCACAAGGGACCGTGCTGAGGCACCTCTGTGCTGCCAGGGCCCATGAGAATGTTTTCTAGGTTGATGCTGGGCATCTATGTGTGCATGTAGACCATCGAAGCGTGGATTCGACTCTTTCGAAGTGTGGGCTCTTCACACTTTTTACTCATGAACTCCCTTAAATAATTTTGAAAACTGTGTATTTTAGGCCGGGCGCGGTGGCTCAAGCCTGTAATCCCAGCACTTTGGGAGGCTGAGACGGGCAGATCATGAGGTCAGGAGATCGAGACCATCCTGGCTAACACAGTGAAACCCCGTCTCTACTAAAAAAAACACAAAAAACTAGCCGGGCAAGGTGGCGGGCGCCTGTAGTCCCAGCTACTCGGGAGGCTGAGGCAGGAGAATGGTGTAAACCTGGGAGGCGGAGCTTGCAGTGAGCTGAGATCCGGCCACTGCGCTCCAGTCCCGGCGACAGAGCGAGACTCCGTCTCAAAAAAACAAACAAACAAACAAAAAAACAAACAAAAAAACCCTGGTCTCTACTAAAAATACAAAAATTAGCCGGGCATTGTGGGGTGCTCCTGTAGTGCCAGGTACTCTGGAGGCTGAGGCAGGAGAATCGCTGGAACCCAGGAGGCAGAAGTTGCAGTGAACTGAGATCACGCCACTGCACTCTAGCCTGGGCGACAAGAGAGAAACTCCATCTCAAAAAAATTAAGAAAATAATAAAAAGAGGAAAAACCAGGCCAGACGCCGTGGCTCACGCCTGTAATCCTAGCACTTTGGGAGACTGAGGCGGGTGGATCACGAGGTCAGGAATTGGAGNAAAAAAAAAAAAAAAAAAGAAAAGAAAACTGTGTATTTTAGTAGAATCCATCTCATACTCAATTAAGTTCATCTAAATCAAATAAATATTCACTGAGAATGAATATATGAGCAGTGATGAGTGAGAGAAAATAAGAGTTACACCCAAGTTTTTAAAAAGTGAATGTGGATTTATAGTAGCCAGTAATCTTTTTGCACAAGTTAAGTGAAAATATTCCCCTCACAAATCAGAATAAATGTTCAAGAAAATACAAAACACAAACTTCAGCTAGGCATGGTGGCTCATGTCTGTGATTCCAGCACTTTGGGAGGTTGAGGCAGCAGGTCACCTGAGGTCAGGAGTTTGAGACCAGACTGACCAACATGGCAAAACCCTGCCTGCACTAAAAATACAAAAATTAGCCAAGTGTGCTGATGCACGCCTGTAAACCCAGCTACTTGAGAAGCTGAGGAGGGGGACTCGCTTGAACCTGGGAGGCAGAGGATGCACTGAACAGAGATTGCACCATGGCATCATTGCACTCCAGCCTGGGCAATAGAGCAAGGCTCTGTCAAAAAAAAAAAAAAAAAAAAAAAAAAAACAAAACAAAAAACAAAACACACAAACTTCCCTCCAAGACAGGATCATTTACTCAAAAATGACGAGTAGACAGCAAGTTTGAAACATTTTAACTCCTTCTCTTTAGAATTGGACAAAATACTTTACAGAGATATAAAGCAAGGAAGGGATGGATAAGAAAATGCTCCAGGCATTCCTTGTTCCCAGCATGCTGTCTCCAAATCTTAAACATTGTGATTCTGAGATGATTTTGTTGGTCCGCAGGTAGGTAGGTAGGTCGGTGGATGGACAGATAGATTGATGGATGGATGGATGATAGATTGATGGATGGATGGATGAGAGAGTCAGAGAGAGAGAGAGAGACAGCACGGAATGTAGCCATGGGTTTGTGTCCCTGAATGAGTTACTCCTACTGCCAATATTTCTCTTGCTATCATAAGACCCTCCCTTAGTAGTGAATACTGAATGCATTCCAGGACAATATCTGGGGAATGAAAGACACACGGTAACTCAAGAAAAACTGTCAATACTCCTCCCATCTGACAGTACGATATACCTGAATTCTGAGTAGCTCAACACGGGCCAAAACAGGGGCTGCATTTTGCCCTGAGCCCTTCCTTACCATGAATGCGTGGCACCAGGATTCAAGGGAGCTCCCCACACCGAGATGGGCCCTGTATTCCATAGTCTGGAGTTTTCTACCGCCCAGGGAACACACACAGTGAAATGCGGGGCCAGTAAGAGGTGTACCTTTCCGCTGTAAAATGCAGCAGAGTATTGTGTAAAGTGGGTGGGAAGAGGAAACACACGCAGTCAGAGGGGTGTTCTGCAGCAGATGGGTTAGGAAGGAGCTCTTGGAATATGTACACGGATTCCCTAAGATGACAGGATCCATGTGCCTCTTGGTCTGGGACTAGAACACACCCTTGTATGGTGATACTGTACAAAGAAGGCGGGAGCATGCGTGTGAAAGAAGGGCGCAGAACAGGGGTTCCCAAAATGCGGCCCCAGACCAGCAACATCAGGATCTCTTGAGAACTCGCTAGAAATGCAAATTCTCAGGTCTACCCTAGATATTTAAGCAGAAGCTGTAGGGGTGGGCCCCCGCAATCTGTGTGTTCACGAGCTCTCCTGGGGACTGATGCACATTCGAGTGAGAACCTCTGGTATAGACCTGTCTTGCTTTTGTAATCACCCCTTCTTCCAGTAACAACACTTCCATATTCCTTGGGGAAGCCACCCGCTCCCACTTTCAGACCTTATAGTTGGGTAAAATTGGCTTATCCCTTCCCCAGCCTGGCTCCAGGGACTGGCCCATGTCCTAGGCCTGGACAATTAAACTATTCTGTCTCCCTCATCCCAGTGACTGATGTAAGAGTACTCAAGAGAGAGGGTTAAGCCAATCAGAGTCCACCCGGGGACTTTTACTGGAGCCTCGGGAAAGATATGTTCTCTTTCTGCTGAAGTTATTAGTAAGCCTAGAACACAGGGAAAACCTTCCTGAGGATAAAGCCAACACAGCAGAAAGCAAGGAGAGGAGAGTGAGCACCTGGATCCAGCTTTGCCTGAAGCCAGAGGACTGTGCACTTTTCTGTTCCATAAGCCAATAAATGTCCTTATTGGTTTAAGTCGGTTTTCATGTGTTTCTATCACTTGCAGCCAAAAGAATCCTGAATAGTACAGGAACAGGCGTGAAGGTGCAGAAGGGGAGAAGAAGCAGGTTCTGGAACCTGGTAGACATGGATTCACCACTTAATAACTGTGACTTTGAGCAAGTCACCTTGCCTCTCGGATCTTCCGTCCTTATGTAAGACAGGAGTCACACCAACTCCTGGGTGTGGGGATTGGTGGGCACTGTTCCATGTCATAATAGTCACATGCAGGATATGGGGAGTCACACAGATGGCCTTGAGCAAGTGACCTCCCTTCTGTTTGCCAGTTTCCTCATCGGTAGGAAGCAGATTAAAAATAAATATCCAGGAAGATTGTAGTGGGAATTAAGTGAGAGAATTGGGGGAAGGCCCCCGCCAAGCTGGTACTGGAAAGAGACTGAGGTCTGTGACAGTCTTTTTAAATCGGCTGCACCTCCAACCCACCCCAGAGGGTGGATGACACGGGGCCTGCAGCTGCAGCGCAGTCAGCCTGGGAGACTGAAGAGCAGGGCAGAAATTCTAGCAAGTGCTAATTGGGTTGTGAAGCTGCCCCAGGGAGGGGAGGGAATGCTTGATGAATGGCTGCTTGCTCTGCAGGGGGTCACACACCGGGGCTACCTGCCGCCTTCCCTCCTTGCCAGAGCTGGAAACCTCAGCCAGGAAGCCAGGCCGTCTTGGGACAGCAAGGGTGAGCCTTGCCACCATCTGGTCCCCAATTCGACTGCCTAATGTTTGTAACAGACTTGCAAGCTAATTGCATGGTCGGGGAGCAGCCTTCACATCTTTAGCACCTAATTCACTATTGTTCTTTGGGAGCCCCAGTCCTGCTGCTGGGGAGGGAGGGTTCTGCCCCATTTATGGGGCTTTCAAGCCCGGGGCCATCCCAGCCTGGCCTTGTTAGGCTCCAGCTGGGCAGGCAGGCAGGAGGGCATCCCCTCAACGTCCTGCAGACAGCCTGGGGCTGTGCCTTCCCACACCTGCAACTCACCTGGCTGGCACTGGCAGTATACTCCCAAAACACAGCCTCTCCCACTTGTCATGGGAAAGGCCCTCCCCACCCACCCTGGTAGGGCCACTTGCTTCTCTGGCCCTCAGTTTTGGAGCTTTATTCCCCCACTCCACCCCCAGCAAAGGCAGGGATAGAGAAGAACGCTGGGAATGTGGAAAATGGAAACAGGGAGGTCTGGGTTCAAATCTCAGCTCAGTCACTTTCTACCGTGGAACCTGGGCCAATTACATTCTCTAAGGGCCTCAGTTTTCCCATCTCCAAAATTTACATCCTAACATCTATCTTGCTAGGTTCTTGTGTCAATCAAATGAGATCAGAGTAACAACTAAGAGAGCAAGAGCTGGCCAAGCGCGGCGGCTCACGCCTCGAATCCCAGAACTTTGGGAGGCCGAGGCGGGCGGATCACGAGGTAAAGAGATGGAAGCCATGCTGGCCAACATGGTGAAACCCCATCTATACTAAAAATACAAAAATTAGCTGGGCGTGGTGGCATGCGCCTGTAGTCCCAGCTACTCGGTAGACTGAGGCAGGAGAATCGCTTAAACCCAGGAGGCAGAGATTGCAGTGAGCCAAGATCGCGCCACTGCACTCCAGCCTGGGCTACAGAGTGAGACTCCGTCTCAAAAAAAAAAAAAAAAAAAGGAAAAAAAAGGAAAAGAAAAGAGAGCGAAGAGCTTCCTCTGCCCCAGGAACCATGCACTAGAAGCTGGATGTGTGCACATCAAGGGGGGTGTAAAGCAGGAGGGCAAGGGGTGGCCAGAGGGAGAGGACTCTGGGTCCAAACAACGCACAGGGTGGGGGAGGTGGGGAGAGTGCCCTTGTCCCCAAATCCACTTCTGTCCCAGATTCCTGAATCTGGGACAGATTCATACTTGCCTGCCTGCCCCTTGAATGCTAGGGCAAGGTTCAATCTTCACTCACCTCCTGCACCATTATAGGGCTGGTGGGGTGGATGGTGAGGGCCTCTCCCCACTGCTCTCTGCTGCAAATTTGGGAAGGATGAGAAGAAGGGCCTGGCTGGCCACTGAAGGGGCCCCGACTCACCCCACCCACTATCATTCCTATGAATTGGTCATCTAGTGGGCTCTGTCATTAACTCACTGGGGGACCTGTAGGAAATTGCTTCCTCTCTCTGGGTCTCAGCTCCCTCCTCTCTAAAGCAATGAGATGGAGAGAGAAGCCTGAGAGGATAAAGCCCCCTGCCTGGGTCCTCTCCCCTCTTCTGGGGCAGGAATCGTCCCCAGGTGTTTGCTCTGCTCTCTCTGGAGCATTACATTAGCCCCACAAGGTAGAATCGACTGGGATGATGAGAGACGCCACTCACAGAAAAGACATGCCTTGCCCAAGGTCACACAGCTGGCAAAGTGGCCACGTCAAAGGCAAACTGAAGCACTCCAGGTCCCATGTCTCTGTGGTCCCCTTGACAGAAACATCCTGGGGAGGGTGTGGAGGGTGGGAGAAGGGCTGCCGTCGGCACCTGGGAATGTGGTCTATGCCTGCCTCCGCTCTCTGGTGGGTTGGGAAATGATGGATGCCAAGGCAGAATCAGGGGGTCAAGGGAAAATGACGGGAACCTGGACAGATGCCAAGAGCTCCAAGCATCTGGACTTGGATCAAGTTAGAGCTCTAGAGACAGAAGGGCCTGGGTTTAAACCCCAGCGCCTCTATGTATTAGCTGTGTGACTTCAAGCAAGTGACTCTGACTCTCTGAGCCTGCTCTATAAAGTGGGGTTAAAAATGCCCACCTCAAAGGTTGGTGGGGTGGGCCCAGTAGGATTGTGCTTGGTACACAGTAGATGTTCCAAAAGTCATAGCTGTTATCCCTGGGGTTCCTACCCAGCTGGACTATGGCAACCCTCGCCAGCCTCCTGCCTCAAGCAAGTGTGCCTAAGGAGACAGCATCTGTGGCTGGGACCCAGACCACTGTGCTTATCATCAACATATTCACAGCTCAGGAATGTCCAGAAAGTTCTGTCTAGAGGAAATAAAAGCTGGGCCCACATCTTCCAATGTCAGGGATGCTAAAAGGCAGGACAAGGAAAGAACGCTGGTCCCACTGCCCCCAGGGATGGAGCAAAGGCAAGGTTCTTGGTGCAGGAGGTGCGAGCAGCCTGCAGACCTAGGACAGAGGCCTGGGCTGTGCTGGGGGCAGGGGCGCATCAAAGCCAGCGGCAGGAGGCAGCGTCGGGTCAGAGTGAGACCCCAGGCTATGGCGCTGCGCAGCCGGGCTAGGTGCTGCCCAGCCTCCTCCACACCATAGCCAGAGCAATCCCTTTAGGTGTAAGGCACATCATGTGTGGCTCCTCATCTCCAAGTAAAAGCTCAGGTGGTGATCGTGATCTGCCCCCTCCCCTCAACCCCACCCACTCTGCTCCAGCCGTTCTGGCCCCTCTTCATCGCGAGACAGCCCTCCAGGCTGTGGTACGCTGTGGAACATGCTTCCCTCGCTTCCTTCCTGCTCAAATATCCCCCCTCCAGAAGCCTCCCTGACTACCCCATCTAAAATAGCATCCTCTATGCCCTCACCACGTTTTATTTTTTTCTTATGATTTGCCACTCCCTGGCGTTATATTTTGTATCTATTTGTTTTATTATTGACCTTCCCTAATAGAATGGAAGCCCCATGAGGACCAGGGAGGGCTCTGTGCAGTTCACTGCTGTATCTCCAGCTCCTGGGACGGTGTCAGGCACAGCGTAAAGTCAATAAATATTTTTTGGATGAATGAGCAGATGACTGCTTGCATTCTGGCTCCACAATTTTCTAGCAAACACCCATCTCTTAGGATTATTGTTTCCATTAAATAAAATGATAAGGAAGAGTGAACGCAGCTGACATGTAACAGGTGCTCCATCGATGACAACGTTAATCACTGTGATTATCAGCCAGAGTCTCAGGCTGTCGCCTGTTCACTGTGAGGCCTGGGGCAGGCTGATACTCTCTTGGAGTCTCTGTCCAGTGTGGAAGAAGGGGTGCCCACGTCTCATGCAGGGATACCCACCTCCTACACAGAGTTGTCTGATGGATACCCAGGCAGCGCACCTACTGAAGCCCCCAGCAGGGGTTCTGACGATGTTAGACACTTTCCAAGTGGCAGCCGTCGCCATCCCGGAGAGGTTAAGATTTGGACACAGGCCCACCCACTTCTGCTTTCTCATTCTGTGATCTTGGAGAAGTGGCGTCATGTTATTGAGCCTCAGTTCTCCTCATCTGTAAAATGGGGATAATAATGGCATCCTGAGAACACCATGAGATGTGCAGCTAAAGAGCTTCACAAAACTCTACAGAAATGTGCTGTGACGGGCAGGAGGGCGAGCCACAGACATGCGGGACAGGGCCCAGGGGTGCAGGGGTAAGGCTTCATGACGCAGAGAGCCAGGCAAGACCAAGAGCTATGCTCAGAAGAAGTGGAAAGCCAACCCCGACTAGGAACCTGCAGGGCAGGCACTCCTACCCCTTCCCCTGCCTCTGCCCCCACCTCTCCTTAGGGTCTCATGGGGACCTCTCCTGACCAGCCCTGGAGGGGGAGTTTTCAAAGGAGGCAGGTGACAGCCACAGGACCCCAGCAGCAGAGGTGTCTTCTGCCTCAGGCTATCTCCTGCCCCACCAAGAATATATGGTTTCCCCCACGAAGACACTTAGGTTGGAGGCCCTGGAGAGGGGAAAAAACAGAAACAGTCCCCCACTCTAAGCCTGACTGCTCACACAGCCAAAATCTCACTAACCTTCAATCTGCCTCAATCCTGAGACTAACCTGGCCTCTCCCTGACATCCTGGGACAGGCCCTGGGAAATAAGACCTTGAAGGATGGGTTCTTGGAAGGTAACATCACCAGATTCCTCAAGCTCCAGCCCATGGGAGTTTGAGGAGAGACACGCCAGGTCCCAAACTGACCTAGATCTTCCCACCATATTCCCTTGTTCAGCCTGTGCCTGGCAAAACACTGATGTGGAAGACACAAGTGACTCAATCAATTAATCCCTAGACTCAAGCTCTGAGAGGCATGATTTCTTGTCTGTTTTATTCTTTGATGAATTTCCAGTACCTAGAAGAGTGCCCGGCACTTAGTAAGTGTCTAAGAAATATATATTGAATGGATGAATCCATCAATAAATGAGTGAATGAAGCAATGAATCAATGAATTACTAGAAGTGAAGTTCCCTGAGGGCCGGGATTTTTTCCCACATTCTTTGATAAATCCCCAGGGTCTGGAATCGAGCCTTGGCACACGAGAGGTATGAGTAAATGCATATAAACAAATGACCGAAGCAGCCACTGAATCAATGACCCATTAGAATGGAATCTTCCTGAAAGCAAGGATTCCCATCTGTTCTAAAGCTGCCTTCTCAGTGCCTGGTGTAGAGTAATGTTGAATTCAAAGAATGAATGAATGAATGTGCAAGGCCCTAGCTCTCAGTGCAAAGACCACAGATCGACCAGAAAGCATGAGACACAGAGGCCACCCTGCGCCCGCCCTGCCACCAGCCACCACTCGCCTCATGGTTTTTTTAAATAATTTGTCTGTTGTTTTTAATTGTTGAGGCAGTAATACTTGGTTCATGAAACTGCAATATACAGAGAGGTGAAATAAATAGCTTATATATATATAATATATATAATATAGCTGGTTTTAAAATATTCCCTTATCATTGGTGTACTAGGTCACGTGAGTCACGGAAGGTCGATAGCAGCATCCTCCAGAACTGCGAGCAAGGCAGGGTCACCATGATTGGACGAGGCGTCTGTCGTCGGGAGGTCGAGGCGCGGAGAATTCCCAGGGGCACGCCTTCCCTGCGCGGTGTCTCGGGGCAGCTTGCAGCGGACAATAAATAAATGACTGCAAACCAGAGAGCGATTTTTGTTGGAGTTTGGGGCAGGGATAGAGGACTGGGAAAATTCGGGGGAGTTTGTTGGTGGGCAGAGTACTACTTTCTCTTTGTTTTTCTTTTTGTTTTTTTTCCTTTCAGAACCTTTGGGAAAAAGGACTTTGGTTTCTCGAAGTGTCGGTTTCCTCATTCAAGTCCTCCTCTGGGGACGAGTTTAGAGTTGTCTGTTCCTAGAGAGAGACAAGCACCTGTGGGTTGACTACAGTCCCTTTGCATGAGTCTTTTGCCATCGGGGGGTTTCAAGTCAACAATAAAATCCTTATCACCCCTCCCCCCAAGAGTTTTGGTTCAGTTTTGTCTTCTTTTAAACACAATGTACAAAAATAGAGCTTCTTCCTTATTTTCATGTAAAATATTCCTCTGATGCAGTTCTCTGGGAGTGTGAGTGTGGCCAAGGCGACCTGAGGGGCCGCGGCGGGGTGGCCTAGGCGGGGTGTGTGGGCCGGATCCGACGGGACCTCTTGGTCACCGTCGTGTACTTGAAGGGCTTCTGAAGCTCCGGCTGCCCCTTGGGGTAGCGCTTCATGAAATGCACGTCCTGCTGGTTCTCCCGGGTCTTGGGACCCTTCCGCGGCCGCCCCTTCTTGGTGAAGCCCACGTACCAGCCGGAGTACTTCGCCGACATCAGGGCCGTGTAGTTGTTCTCCAGAACCTTCTCGATGAACACACACTCCTTGCTGGTGCCATCGGGCTGCAGGGGAGAGAGGGGGAGTATTCAAGAAAAAACAATGACTCAGCGATGCTCGCTAAAGCACAGTGAGGAAGGTTTTTTTCAGGACCATTGCGATCATTGTAGGGACAACTGTAAGGAGGTTTTGCAGAGGGGGAGAGAGATTGAACTCAACTCTGAATACAGCACAGGCAGGTGGGGGTTTATAACCAAGGAGCAGAGTGGAAAATGACTAAGAGAAAACATCGAGGGTGTGGGGGATTCTGGCTAAAGCCACCTAACAGGGTTTTTGCTGAGGACAGGCCAGGGTGACCAGACATCACCTGGGTGATGGAGGAGGATGAGGACCCTGATCATATATCAAGAGTGGGGGGTTCTTGCTAAAATGACTGATCAGGGCTCTTGCTAAAACTGGATTTTACAAAGAAGTGCACAGATGGGCCTAAGAGAAGGTTCAAGAGCCTGACTCTAGTTTGGCCAAGTGAAGACTCTTTGTTAGGAGGCGAGAAAGGGGACAGTAGGTACAAGGGGCATGGGCAGAAGGCTGTGGCTGGGGCAGCACAGGAGAGAGAGCCTTCACTTCCTGGATGTGTGGAGTAAACTTTTGTTACTGGCTCCTGCATCTTTCCCCCACCCTCCAATTAGGTAACAGACTCCCACTGTCATTCAGAAATCTATTCCTGGCTAGGTGCGGTGGCTCACGCCTGTAATCCCAGCACTTTGGGAGGCCGAGGCAGGTGGATCACCTGAGGTCGGGAGTTTGAGACCAGCCTGACCAACATGAAGAAATCCTGTCTCTACTAAAAATACAAAAATTAGCTGGGCGTGGTGGCGCATGCCTGTAATCCCAGCTACTCGGGAGGCTGAGGCAGGAGAATCTCTTGAACCCAGGAGGTAGAGGTTGCGGTGAGCCGAGATTGCGCCATTGCACTCCAGCCTAGGCAATAAGAGCGAAACTCCATCTCCAAAAAAAAAAAAAAGAAAGAAATCTATTCCTTCTTCCCCACTCTCCACCCTCATAGCCCAGGGGCTCCACCTCATCCCTATCAGAGCAAGATATCCAGACACTATTTTCCCTTTGGCCTCAGTGATTGGCTCACAGGTGAGCAAGTGACCCAAGCCATCCAATCAGAGTGTTCCTTGAGACCTTTTCTAGGCAACCCCAAACATAGGTGGATTTAAACTGGAGGAGTTTGTAAGGCTGAAGCAGAGGCAGCCACTTTATCACCATGGGGGCAGATCCTGTCTGACAGTGAAGCCAACACAGATAAAGCAAAGCCAAGGAGGGGAGAAGGAGAGAAACTACATACTGGTCACATCATTTGGGCTCTAGGTGGCATCATTTGGGCTCTAGATCCAGCCACGTCTGAAGCTCAAGTTACCTCACGGTTATGTGAGCCAATAATGGCTCGTTTCCTTTAAACCAGGTGATGATACTGTGTTCCATCGCGTACAACAGAAATGAGTCCTGATAGATTTGCATAAAACCTGACATTAAATCAGCAACTCAGCTATAACTCAGCTCCACTGTGATCTAGTTAAATATAAATTACATGCCATGTGGGATGTGGTGCATTTTAATACTTGGTATGAAGTAAGGTGGGGGCCTCCAATAACAAGAGATTTCACATGGCCAAAGTCCAAACTGTGCCATCAGTTGTGGGATCTCAGGCTCCTGGGCCGATGTGTGAAATCCCTTGGGAGCCTGGGTATGCTGGGCAAGAAGCACTAGATCTGGAGTCAGAAAACAAATGACCTCTAACACTTCCCTTGTATAACCTCAGGCCAGTCAGTCCCACTCTGTAAACCTCAAATTCCTCATCTACCTAATGGGAACAATGACTTCTGCATCATAGAGACACTGTAGGAGTGATGCAAAAAATGAATCTGACACACAGTAGTAGCTTGCTAGGTTATTCCTGAAGGGCAGTTGTTCCTGACAGGGCTCTCTTGGATCTGATCTGGACAGGGGGTGGTGGGGAGGCAAGGTTTTAGTCTCCTCTCTGAGACAGCCGAATTGCTCGATGGGGAAGAGTGGGAAACACACAAAGTTGGAAGGCCTGAATTAGCAGCACTCGAGTTTCCAACTAACATCTCCAAATTTAGGCCGGGCCCACTCCTCGTTACGGATGGATGCCCAGCCAAGCTGGAAGCCCAGCGGTCTGGCTGTGTGTGGAGACTGAGGTGCAAGTTCCAGCCTTTTGTTTGAAGTGGAAAACAGGCTGGAGCTTCCAGGAACGTTCACCTTTGAGCAGAGGGCAAGCTTGGGCCCTCCAGACAAAGTGCTGAACTTTGCAGAAAGGGACAGGCAGCGTAAGAAAACACTCTCTGGAGGATGAGATCTTTCGAGGAGGCTGCAGAACAGGCAGGGGCAGGCCTGGGACACAAACGTGGGACCCAGAGGACACTAAGGGTGGCGTGAGCAGCAAAGATCTATTGTGAGGAAAGCCAGGGTAAGCATGCAAGGCAGGTGGAGAGGAGTAGTCCCTGGGCTCTGGGTACCCCATGGAAAATTCTGGATGCTGCCTGTCCAACCTGAATCCAGGTTCTTTGCCTGGTCTCAACCAAAGAGTAGGAGCAAACAGACTAAAGGCTACACTATGATGTTTCCCCATCCTAGAATACCTGCCACTGCCTGGAAAATGGCTTTCATCTCTCCAGGCTCAGCTCAAAAACTGCCTCCTATGGGAAGCCTTCCAGGACTGCCCTTTATCTCCCTGGGCAATTCCTCTTCCTCATTCAAGACTCCATTCAAGTGTCAAGTCTTACTGGGCTCACATACTCCATCTTCTGAACCCTATTCCTTCGCCCCACACCCCAACAGAGAAATTCCATATCTGCTGGCCTCTGCATTAGCCCAAGTGCCTGCTGAGGTCAGGGCTGCTTCTCAGTTCTCTTGTTGCTGAGCACAGGCCTTAGCTCAAGACAGAGGTGCCCCGAGCATTTGGGGTTGAACGTATTTTCGTGAGGATGGAAACGGTGGGATGATACATGAAAGGGGTTTCCTCCTGAAGAAAACAGACCCTCCCTCCTGGATCTGTTGTAAATGTCCCAGAGACAATCATAAGCTATGAGAGGTCCCTCCTGGGACACACTGATTAGGGAGACAAAGCAAGCTGAGCCCTAGAAATTGTCTAGCCCACTTGGTCTCTCTACTCATTCATTAACCATTTATTGATTGCCAACTACAGGCCAAACATTGCTACTTCCATTACTGCATTTCATCCTCTTCTTCGACTCTGCTTGGTAGAAGAAAGCAGAGCTCAGAAGCAAATTGGTTTGCCCAAGGTCATGGAGCTTGTAAGTGGCAGAGCTGGGATTTGAACTTGCCCTAGCCACTGCAGCTCACTTCTCCTCTGCCCAGTTCCAGAGAGGTCCGCAAGGGGAAAGGGTGGAGAGGAGCAGGTGCTGCCCATCAAAACATCTCACCTCCCCCAGGCCTACATAGCCACCATTGGCACAAAGCGAGGTTTTGGATGTACAAGGAGCTACCCAGTGCCAGACACACGGGCTCAGTGCATGCCTGGGTTCACTTAAAAGGGTTGAATGGCTTTGGCTGAAATTCACAAATCTTGGGAACTAGCCCTGGGGCTATGATGATCACAAGTTCCCCTCCATGACCTCAGGCAAAAATGGATAAGCACCTAACAGCACGTTACACCTGGGCTTGACACTTGCCTCTGCCCCTGGCTACCTCTATGACCCTGCTCACCACAGCAGAAATTCCAAAAACACCTATGCTTGGGCCCGGCCCCCGGAAACTCTGACACAACTAGTTCAGGCAAGGCAGAAGCATCAGTATGTAGAGAGTAAGTGAATATTCCATCCCAGAACCCTGATGATGCAGCAGAACTTGATCTCTTTCCTACTACCACCTCCAACCTCTCGCAACCCAAACTGGAGCCCTAGTCCTTCCATTTGATCTGAAGATGGAATCCTGATGACCTCCTCTGGCCCCTAGATCCAATCTTACCTGAAACTAGAACTACCCCCCGGACTGCTGTTTGTTGTTGTTATTGTTGTTTGCTATATAAGCCCCATATTCCCTTTTTGCTTAAGGCATTTTAGATTAAGTTTCAGCCATTTGCAACCAAAGTCATCTTAACGAAGGTGTGCTGGTGGGCAGAGCACTCCCCTGACCTGAAAAGGTCTGTGGCTCTATGTTGCCCCAAAAAGGACGCATCAGTGATCGCAACAGGTGGTGGCAGATGAGAAAAATACAACCTGGGTTGCATCTCCAGAGATGGGAAAAAAAAATGCCTAGCACATCATGCTAGACACTCAACCACTGTTTACAAAATGAAAGGAAGCGCCACCTCCTGGGCCAGGTGATGTGGGTTCCAGAGGGGTAGCAAGGAGAAGGGGGGCCGCCTGAGCATGCAGGGGCTGGGACAGAGCTTTGGCATCTGATTAGTACAATGCAGCAGAAAGAGTAACTCCAGCAAGGGCCTGCAACCTCTGGAAAGCTCTGTCAAGGGCTTGATGCAGGGACCCTTGCTGTGGCCAGAGATGTGCAGGGTTGGCACACAGATGGCCCAAGGAAGCTGTCCCATTGAGCCACTCCAAAGGAGTCGGCACTGGAGCTGAGACCAGGCATTCCCACAGGTGAAGAAGTGACCTTGTGACCCGGCTCCAAAGGGAAGGGGACTAACACTTAGCAAGTGCCTACTTGCCTACTAAGTGCCCGGATTATCACTCCCATTTTACAGATGAGGACGCTGAGGCTCAGCAAGTCCAGAGGGCTTAGACTCCCTTGGGTTGATGTGGATAATTCAGGCTGTAGCTTAAGAGTCAATCCACAGACAGCAGGAAACATGTTTCTAATTTTCTTTGGTGCCCCCAGAGCCCTTTGGCCAGGTACACAGATCTCAAATGAATGGATGCAGAATCGGCCCTCAGGGAGCTCCCAGTGTGACAGAGCATGCAGGCACGAAGACAAACAGTGATAACCCAGGTCAGCAGACAGGCAACACGGGGCTGCGCGAGGGCCTGTGGGGCTCCGGGGTGGGTGGGCTGACAGAGGGGTCCGGGAATGACCAGCCAGGACTCTGGGCAAGTGGACAGAGGGAAGGGCAGGCCCGGCAGAGGGCCCAAAGACCCCGTCCCTGGAGCAGTGGTGTTCAGTGCCACGCATCTGGAGCATAAGGAATCCATGTGCCCGGGGAGGCTCCCCAGGGCCTTCGGCGTCCCATAGCAAGGTGGGAGGACCCATGGATGGGTTTGGAGCTGGGTGGGGGTGGAGGGCAAGCCATGTGCTGCCCTCCAAGGCCACATGTGCTGTAGAAAGCCGAAGGTGGGCAGCGGGGAAAGGCCTGGAGGTGCAGAAGCCACACACCAGGGGCTGGGGCAACGATTTCCGGGATGGTAGGAGGACACAACAGAGGCCATGGCAGGGGTTAGGACAGGAGGGGACTCCCAGGACCTGAGGCCCGACCGGGCAGGGAGGCTGTGGCGAGGACCGCAGCCCAGGAGCCAGATTCCCACCTCCGGGGCCAGAGAGTGAGGGGGCGCTGGGCGGGGCAGAGGTCAAGCCTGGACAGGTGGATTTGGGGGCGTCCTCAAGTCCCCGGGTGGGCCCAGAAGACAGGAGGCTGGCAAGGGATGGGGCGGGCGTGGAGGCCGGGGCGGGAGCGGG